>NC_133162.1:3792500-4092500 GCF_040802235.1 Manis javanica | reverse complement strand
CTCCCCCCGGCCTGGGCGCCAGCAGTGCGGCCCCCTATCAAGTCTCTGGCCGGTACCCTTTGCAGGCAGCTCTGCAGATTTCTGCCTCAGCTGCCCCTGCCCTGGGCCTGGTGTCCTGCTGCTTCTGGAAGTTGGACACTAA
Organism: Manis javanica; assembly: GCF_040802235.1. Lineage (NCBI taxonomy): Eukaryota > Metazoa > Chordata > Mammalia > Pholidota > Manidae > Manis > Manis javanica. Next base: position 4,092,358 of record NC_133162.1, on the reverse strand, counting down.
TGGTTAAAATGTGCTTGGGGAAAAAAAAACAACAGAAAAAAACAAAGTAAAAAGTGATCGGTATCATCTACCTTTGAAGAAGAAGGGTTTTGCTAGCCACACCATGTGTTCTGAGTTGTGTTTTGGTTATTTTTTCAGAGGAAAACTGGCTCCTCTCTAATAAGCTCCGTGAAATGCTGGATGTTGGCTGTGCTTGTCAACCCCAGAAGGCCACGTGGTGGAGGCATTTTTTTGAACAAACGTCCATGGAGACTGGAAGGGATATCGAGGATCAGCCTTCCCTGTGAGCTTCAGGGCTCACAAGGGTATCTGCAACCCCTTCATTCTCACACAAGTTTCAAAAATAATTCTTATAGTTCTGGTGAACCAATGTCTTGAAAGTAGTTGAAAGAAAAATAAATGGAACATGAAGGGTGAACTTCCTAGCCTGGAAAAAACCCTTGACAAAATCAGAATTTATTTCTAATGTTGAAGGCTTTCTTTTCCTACCCTAGTTTTAACAGGTGTCTTCCAAACTGGATTTGGTTTCTGTCTTCTTTCTTTCTGTAGAGGAGGTGCTTGTGGGAAGGGGGTCAGGTGGGGATGGGAGGGGGGAGCCGATGGGGGTGAGGTCATCCTGCCTGCAAGTTACTTGATGAGTTTCCTTTTTAGAATGTTCTCACTTAAGAAAAAATTCTTATGATTTTCTGTTGTGCAAAGGTTCTTCTCACTCTGTCTTCACATGCTTTAGGAAGAGTCTTAAAGACGTGACATTGCAGTTTTCATATGGAAAATCTGAGAATGAGCATTGTTTTGGGGTCTTTGATAATGTGAGAGTTGTGACGTGGCCTTTTTCTCCTGGACTTATTGGACCAATGAGCTAGAATGGTTCCATCGTTTGTGGTCGCAAGTGGAACAGTCTGCAGGAAACATACAGGCAGCTGGGAGTAGACGAGCACATGTATTCAGAGACTGGGCCCACGTCTCGTCTCCAACTTTTGCATGCAAGGGAAACCCTCTGAGAGCGGGTAGGTGGCGCCTCAGCCTGGGCCAGAGTGAGCAAGGCTTTGGAGACAGGGCACATGGCATAGAATCTTCAGGACTGAGCACCTGCCTTGGTGCTTGTGGGGGATGATGGAGGTTCACTTGACTGTGTGCTTGAAAGGCATAGGTCTAGGAGCCTCCTGGTGGAGAGCTGCTCTCTCCCTGGCTGGCATCTACTTCTGCACTGCTGCCTATAGCCAGCAGTGGGAGCTTCCTTGGCAGGCCTTCTTTCCCACAAGCTTTGTTCAGAAAGCATCTATCAACCTCCTCTCCCAGGAAGCAATAATATCCAAGTTTGCACTGGGCTCACTGCAGGCACAGGGAGCTTCTGATCAGAGTCTTGGGGACAGGGGAACCTGTCAATGCTATTTGTCAGTGTCTGGAGCTGGTAATTAAGAAGGAAGCATTGGAAGTCCAGGGCACCCAAGGCCACAAAGACTCATCCTTAAGGATGGGGGCCACTGTGTTTGAAGGAGCTCCTTATTGCTCAGACTATTGCCAACGCCTCCCCCAAGTTCTTGAGGGGGAATGCCTGAACTGAGGATGGGCACGAGCCCACCATACCGTGAAAGGGACACCTGGACTCCTCCTAAGGCTGGCTGCCTCTTGGCCTCAAGCCCACAGGAAAAGGCACAGCTGTTTTGCTACAGTACAGGACTGACTATTCAAGGTCCTTACTGCAGGGCTGTGGGTGACCTCCTAAACCACAGGCATGTGTTCCTATTTCCCATCCTCCTGAAGTCATCCCAGGGCCATCAAGTGGGACCAGGTCAGCAGGTGCCACATGCATTTGCAGGACACTGTCCACTGTGTGCCCAGCAGTCCATATCTTGGGGGCTGCCATCTGAATGTGTCCTTCCCACAGGACTTTGCAGCTCACCTTCCTGCCCAACCATCATTCCTTGCAGAGGTAAGGTGGAGGAGAGCCCCTCTGCCACACAGGGAGGAGGCCCAGGACCATCTTCTGTCTTTGTGGCAGTCATCTGCCTGTACAACCGTGCTTTCATATTTCATCACATATTTTTTTCTAAAATGAGGCTTGAAACTCTTTCTGGTTTTTCTTCCCTGTTTGTAACTTATTAATAGATGTGTCTCCAGTCTACCTCAAAGGAGTTTTTTTAGCTGCCAGTTGCAAATATAAGGTATGCAAATGCAGCCAGCTATTCAGGCAATGTATGCAATCCAATCAAAGTGGTTACCTAGTAAACACACATTTTTACTAGCAAGTGTCAGTCACCACAGTGCCCTGTGCAAGCACATCGGCCTTCCATTGCCCTCTAACAGGTGTCTGGGCAAGAGGGGCGCTCTGCGGCCAGTTGGCAGAGTACAGGGCTTGCTGTCCTCTCCCAAAACTCCCCAGGCAAGAGGCCCATCCTGCAGATAACAGGCTTGGGAGGACATAGCAGCTTGTGATTCTGACTTGGAGAAATAAACAAGTCCTTTCATTTGCCCGGCTTCTGCCTCGCCTCCTTCTGATGTTGGCGACTGGAAGAAGACACAGAGTTCTAACAGAGAGCAATCATTTTTGCCTTGTTATTAAATGGATTGACCTGGCTTGGTATCTTCTTTGAAATAGGTCCATGGAGCAGCAGGCACGTTGAAAAGTTTATACTTTAGGGAGCTGGTTGACAAGCTGGAAGCAGCAAAAGGGCAAGTTACTAAAATGGATAGTGATGTTTTCTGGGCTTCAGCTGCTGGACTGCACAGCAGCTATGTCATGTCAGTTACAGCACCTTGGACTGCCTGTTTGTAAGGTTGTGTGGCTAGGTGGGGCAGGCTATGCGCTCTGAAGTTTGCTGTTTGGACTTATTTTATCTTTTCTGTCACCAGAAGAATAGAGCTGATATTGAGCCAAATCTCTGTTTCCACTCTGGGGTAATTGCTTATAATTCCTGGACAATTAGGAGCTGCTGCAGCCTGCACACCTGAGCACCTCCGATCTAGGCATTCGCCTCAGAAGGCAAGCCCAGATCCTGGGCCCTAAAACTGTCTCCAGATGACACACATACCATCTCAAAGCGTTTACCTGTTGAATGGGACTGAATACCAATCCCTGGAGGGGAGCTGGTACCCAAACACCTATTGGTGGAGGCAAAAATCTGCCAAACATGGGGCAGTAGTCAAGGTGGTGAGGGTCCTGGGGGTGACCCTGCTGCCAGCTGCTCATTGAAACAAGGGGAACTGGGAGAAAAGAACAAAACTCAGAATAAGCCAGATGCTTTGTTTACTTGGAAATGTTCAAATAAAGTTATCTGATATAAGCTGGACACAGCAGTGTTTTACATTTGCATTTATAAGACATGAGAAAATATTTGCAGCTTAGGAAGGAGACAGATTTGACAGTGAGGCTGTGTGTTAACTCCAGTGCAGTAAAATAAAATATTTGCAAGACAGTTGTGCAGGAAACTTTGAAAATATGTCTGCAATAGTCACATGATTAAAAGGAGCTTAACAAACCCAAAGCTAGCAGAAGGAAGGAAATAATAAAGATTACAACAGTGACAAACAAAATAGATAACAGAAAAACAATAGAGAACATTAATGAAACAAAAAGTTGATTCTTTGAAAAGGTTAACAGAACTGACAAACCTTTAACTAGATGGGCTAAGAGAAAAGACTAAATTTACTAAAATCAGAAATGAAAATGGGGTCATTACTACCAATTCTATAGAAATAAAAATGATTATAAAAGATTTCTATGAACAATCATGCACCCAAAATTGGATAAGATAGGTGAAATGGACAAATTTCTAAAAGCACAAAACCTACCAAAACACTAAGTGTCAAAGAAATAGGAAATCTGATTAGGCCCATAACTTGTAAGGAGAGTTGATCAGTAATCAAAATCTCCCATTAGAGAAAGCTCTGGAGCTGATGGCTTCAGTGGTGAATTTTTCCAAACATTTAAAGGGGAACTAATACCAATTCTTCTCAAACTTTCCCAAGAACTTGAAAAGAAGGGAGCACTTCCTAACTCATCCTAGGAGGCCAGAATTGCCTTGATACCAAAGCCAGGCAAAGACACTATAAGAAAACTACAGACCAATATCCCTTATAAATACTAATGCAAAAATTCTCAACAAAATACTGGCAAGCTGAATTCAGCAGCATATTAAAAAAAAAAGCTATACACCATGATCAAATGGGATTTATTTCTGGAATGCAAGGATGGTTCAACATATGAAACCAATCAATGTAATACACCACACCGACAGGATGAACAAAAGCCCACATAATCATCTCAATTGATACAGAAAAGGTGACAAAATTCAACACTTTCATGATAAAAGACATTCTACAAACTAGGAATAGAAGAAAATTACCTCAACATGATAAAAACCAAATATGAAAAAACCCAACAAATGTCAATAGTGAAAGATGGGAAGGGAGAAAGGTCATGTAATCTCTCAGGAATCCTTTGCCCCCATTGCCAAACACACTTGAAAATCAACTAAAGATGAGGGTTAAAAATTAAATGTAAAAATTTAAACTCCAAAAGGTACTAGAAGAGAATATAGGAAATTTTTTTGTACAATCTGGGAGTAAAGATGAACTTTTTATGCAAGACACCACTGATAGATTGACCATCCTTCACCGTACACCATCTTGAACACCATAAGCAGGACCACAGAGCGAAGAACTGGCGGGGATATGAGCTGCTTATATGGTCATTGGAAACCTAATGAACTTAACATAGATTTTTAAAACTGGCAAATTAATACAAAAATTGTAAAGATGTTCATGGAAAAAAAGAGGTTAACAGGTAATAGAGAAAATTAAGAAAAGACACACAGATGGCCAGTGCCTGAGATAAAATACTTGTAATTAATAAAGTCATATTAGAATAAGATTTTCATCTTTAAAAAAGTAAGGATTGTGTGTGTGTGTGTGTGTGTGTAAGACTAGAATTGCTAGTCTCAAAGAGTTGGTAGAAATGTTAATATGGCATTTTGGGAGATGATTTTAACAATATGTTCCTATCACCTTAAAGATGGACATGCACCTGGTCCTTAATTCCCGTGTAGTATTGGACAAAGGATCTGCTCTGTGAACTGCATTAAGACAGCCATTAAATGTGCACATTGGTGTTTGTTGCAGTGTTTGATAATGAAGTCTAGGAAGCTACTTATTTGTTCAAACACACAGGATTAGTTACATAAACAGTGATGTGTTCATGTTTGTGCAAATATCCTGTTGCCCAAGATTGGTGATTCTCAGCCTGTGTTCTGGCAGATTTCGGGGGCATTCCCTGGGGAAACCTTTCAAGGAGTGTGGGATAGCAGCTTCAGGGCTATCTTCCTGATTTGTTTTTCCTAATGTGAAACAATTTGAACAGAACCTTCCTCACTTTAAAAGGTTTAAATCCACAGTTGTAGAGAATTTAGCCACATGGAATGTTGTCCCAGGTACAGCTCTGTTTAAAGAGTGTTTGTGAGATAGTGTCACTCATGACCCATTGTCACTGTGTCCACAAGCATGCATCCATACAGTGTGGATCCGAAGGTGGTGGCTGGGACTATTTAGACAGGCCTCCCCATCTTTGACCCCCACCCCCACCCCCGCCACCCATTGGCTGCTGGGTGCAGCATATGCAGGGCTAAATGCTGGGGTTCCCAGCCCGGTGCTCAAGTCTGGCTTTCAGCTCCACTTATTATCTGTGGGACTCAGCAAGGTCCTCTGTGCCTCAGTTTACTCATCTGTAAATGAACTGATAATAACTTCTATTTCATGAGGTAGCGGTGAGGATTACATGAGAATCAACTCATCAAATGCCGTATCGATGAACTATTTGTGTGTGTAATGCTCGTACGTGTATATATATATATATATATATATATATATATATATATATATACTTCATACTATACACTTAAAGCATATATGTGTATTTTTTATATATTTATAATGCTTATTATATACATATTTATACACTCACTTAATCCTATGTATTAGATTATATATAAAAAGAATACCTATCTATATATTTTATATATGCAAAAAATATCCATCATTTTATATATATTTTGTTTTATATCTATTTCATAGATATAAAATCATGGGTATTTTTGTACATATATAAAAATACACTCATTTTTATACATATACACATGTGTGTGCATATATATATATATCTTTTGTGTAATGAGTGAAATGTGCTAACAATCCTTATCTCTGGGCAGGATTTTTAAGTTCTTTTAATGTATATTCATGGAATTGTATGCTATGGCCCTGGGCACATTATAAGCACTCGGTAAATGGTTAACTATTACTATTATTGTCCCTTTACTTTTTACGTGGGACCCCATCCTTCCCCTGCTCCAACTCCTGCAGTACTTTCCCATCTCCCTCAGAATAACAGACAGCACCTCCCACACCCCTGGGGGTGCTTGTGATCTGGCCCTGCTGCCTCTTGATGTCCCCCTCCTACCCCCCACTTTCCCCTTTTGCTCATTCAGCTCTGACTTATCCTCAGATGGCCTGGTGTGTTCTGCCTCAGGTCCTTTGCACATGCTGTTTCTGCTGACCATTCTTGTCCCCTCAACTCTCTGCTCAGTGCCACCTTACCAGAGACATGGCCCCCAAGCCCTGCAATCTAAGAATGCCTCCCTGCATCTCTCTCTCCTGATCAATTTACTGCAAAGCATTTGGAATGTATAGCCAAGATCTATCAGTTTTCCACCCTGAAATGTAAGTTCCATGAGGCACAGTGGGGCTGCCTTGCAGTATCCCAACAATGTTCGTTGTATAAAGGAGCCTCATGCACATAGAGGGTTTGAGTAGCCATTGCAATGTCCCAGTTGCGCTTATCTCAGGTTGAAGGATTTTATACATTCTTTTCACTTACTTTGCTTGTGTGTATTTTACTTATTTTTAACAACTAACATAAAACAATGAAAGTCGCCTTTAAAAATAGGTTGAAGAAGGACAATCTGAGCGCCAATTGGAGAGTGATTTGAACATTGCATCTTTTGTTACTTTAGAGCCAGTTATCCATACAACCCTACTTTTTCATAAGCTTGGACTACAAGCTATTTCTGCCCCTTCAGATTTACATTTTATTACAGAAAAGCTTTTTTGTTTTGCTATGTATTGAGATAACCAGATTCTGTCTTCCTTTCTACATGTGAACTCTGGTTTGAAAATAGAGATAGCTGGGAAATCAAGAGGGGGCACTATCTGCAAGCTGTTTCTGTATTGTCTGGTTGTCTACACCACAAGGCATGGGCCCTGCGCAGAGAAGGGCGAGGCTAATGGGAAGCAGCAAAGATGAGCGGGAGGACCACTCATGAGAGCTCATGATGCTGCACTGGCCTAGGGCTCAGTTAATTTACAAAAGTATCAGAAATTCTTAGCAAGACCTGATATGGAATTTGCTGGGTCCTTGTTAAATAACTATTAAGAATTTGGGGGCAGCTGCAGAAGAGCATGAAACCGAGCACGGGGCATGTCCAGTTGGGAGGATCCTGCACAGTGCCCTGCTTCCTGGTGGGGTGAGGTCAAAGGGCATCCGGCCCTCAGCTCGTAGTGGGGAGGTGTGTTGTGAATGCTGCACATTGTAGCGTTCAGAGTGCACCTGGAAAAGGAGTTGCCACAGATGTTTCGGTTGAATCCATTCACTACCCTGACTTATGGAAAAGGACAAAGCTGAATGTTGCTTGGTGGAGAAGTAGCCCCTCCTGGCTGGTGAAAAACTGGACCGCTTGTCAGAGCCAGTGCCCCAGCTCCAGGGCGCCGGTGTGGGCTTTGGTCACTGCCACACCATTAGGGGAAGGAAGGAGGCAGAGCAAGGGACATGGTGCGCATCCCTCTATGCGGATGCAGGGATGCCGGGAAGGACAGCAAAGTGAGGGAATCACGGGACAGGGGTGCAAACCCATCTGCATGGTGGGATTCATAGCTATGGGAGAGGAAGCAAAATCAAATCAAAGAGAGTCATGGAGAAATCATTTGGTTTGGACCCGGACTTCACTCTGTTAGTGGCCTTGAGCGTGTCCTCAATCATTCAGGAGTCTGGCTGCACTGTTTTTTGATTCTCTCTCTGCCTTCATCTCCCATTTCATCTGTTCCCTTTAATTACTGTGCTTCAGCCTCTTCTGGTTTAATCGCACAATGTCTGTCATGGGGTGGCAGCTCATTAATAGCATGTATTTTTCGGTTCTTAGTTAGCAAAAGATGACCCCTGACCCCCTCTCAGCGTGCAGTTGGCAGCTCTGGGTTCTGTTCCAGTGACTTGCTGAGTTAGCGTCCTGGTTGGGCTAGCGAACAGTCCTCCCTGGCTTCCATATGTGCGCCAAGGCTAATTAATGAGGAGGACCCTCCCCAGGTTCATGTGGAGAGACATCAAAATTTCCATGCTTCTCTCAGAAGGACTGGGTTTTTCAAAGGCCTCTCTTTCATTCCTTCTTTCCCTTGGCCTTATTGAGAGATCTTTCTCCCCCTCTCACCTGGTTCCCTAATCCAGTCCCCTTCTAACCTCATAGTGGCCAAGGCTTGCATCCATCCCTGAGGCATCCTTATAAAATGCCCACTTCAGTGCCTAGCCCAAAGACAAGCCTGGGGGGAGTGGCGATGCCCCTGAGTCTCTGTGTGCACCCTCACTGCCAGGCCGGCAGGCAGGATTCACCTGCGGGGAACCTAGGAATACCAAATGAGGCTTCTTTGGATCTTTAGGAAGAGATCTCACCACAGTGAGACATCGCCTCATACTCATTAAGCTGCTACTATCAAAAAACCAAAATAACAAGTGTTGGTGAGGATGTGGGGAAATAGGAAACTTTGTGCCCTGTTGCTGGGGATGTAAAATGGTGTAGCTGCTGTGGAAAATGGTAAGGTGGCTCCTTAGATAATTAAAAACAGAACTACCATATGATCTGGCAATTCCACTCCTGGAATATACCCAAAAGAATGGGAAGCAGAGACTTTATTCTATTCGACATTTGCACAACTACGTGCATAGAGCATTATGTGTAATAGTCAAAAGTTGGAAGCCACCCCACTTCCCACTGAAGGGAGAATAAATATACTACGGTAGATGCACACAATGGAATACTGTTCAGCCTTAAAAAGGAAAGAGATTCTGCAAATGTTACAGAATGGATGTTGAGGACATTATGCTCAGGGAAATAAGCCAGTCACAAAGGACAAATACCGTATAAGTCAACTTCTACGAGGGCCCTAGAGTAGTCAGATAGAGAGACAGAAAGAGAATGGTGGTTGTCAAGAGCTCTGGGGCCTGGGATGGGGAGTTGGTGTTTAATGGGCATGAAGTTTCCGTTTTGCACAATGAAGAGTCTCAGAGACGGAAGGCGGTGATGAGCGCACATCGGTGAGCTCGAAGCCGCTGAGCTGTATGTCTCAAAGTGGTTCATGTGGTAAATTTTATGTCACTGAATTTTACCACAATTTACAAAAGAGAAAAGAAACCTACATGTCTGGAAGAAATACTTTAAATGAATATAAATTAGAATGAGTTCAAGAACGGTGGCTGTCACTACAGACTGACCGAGGTCTGTCTTCTGCCTCTGACTCTCAGTTATTAATAAAACCTCCCTGGTAGTCTGTTCATGACCGAGAGAGAACCGAGGAGATCTTGCTGAGGGTCACGGGATGTGCGGACTTGTCAGGACAAAGTGTCCCTGGACCATGCACAGGGACATGGCCTGTGCCCGCTGATGGCTTTGCTCCCACTCAGGGAGGGCGCCGGGCAGCGAGCTCCTGCCTCGCCAGGAGTCCAGGCCGTCACGGAGATTCATCTTCATTCTGGCACCTGCCGTGATGTGCCCAGCCAGCCCTGCACTGGGTCAGCCCTGGTCGAGAATCCAACCTGGTTCTGTTTTCAATTTTGGAAGTGTTGTTGCAGATTAAAAACCAGTCAAATGATGGGAAAGAGTCTGAGCAAACAGCTGCTCTGTACCCGCCATCCTGCCAAGGCCTAAATGAGCCTTCAGGAAGCTTCAGCGAGATGAAGCTGCTTCTCCCGGCAAGGGCGATGCATGGCCCCAGGAGCGGCAGTGCATGTGGCAGAGCCTGTGCTCTGGGAAGGACCCGGCCACACGGAGCTGGCTTGCTCCGATCGCCCACAGGCACATGGAAATCCTATTGGTCGAGTTTCTGGTCACACTTTAAGGACCACAACAATAAGGATGAATGACACCTTGGCTCTTCTTAATTAGATGGTTAATCTAACTAACACTTTGTAAAAAGATACCCGAGGATACCATGCACAGGACAGCTGGTTGTTTTCTATTACGTGAGCATTGGCACGTTTCCTTTACTTCCTGTGTCCATCTCCTGCCTGCAGAAATCATCTTCACGTGGACAGCACTGAACTCATCGGTATGTAACTGAACTCTCTGGTGTGCTTCCAAACATGGAACTTCAAGACGGCCTTCTCCTGACCCACTTTGGAGGGTCAACTGATAGGCTGTGTGGATAGCCAAAAGTGCACTATTCTTAGTCAAGTGCAAACATGGCCTGAGCCTCAGAGCAAAGCCTGAGGGTCTGCACCTCTGTTGTGGAGGTTGCAGGTGGCACACCCCAACCTCAGCCGGGCCCCTGAGGAGTCTGTTGTGGAGCCAGAGCTTCCTTTCCAAGCATCCAAGGATTGCCTAGGTGGGATTTCAGGGAAGGGACCTTAGAGGGAAGGAGGGTTAGGCTGAGGCTTGATGGGAGGAGGCAGGATGGCTGGGAGGGAGTGCTTTACTGCAGAAGGAGGGGAAGGGCTGAGGGCCAGGTGGGGCAAAGGGCCAGGTGCAGGGGAGGCCCTCAGAGAACCTGGCAGGAGGGGGAGGGATGAGGCAGGGATGGAGGGTCCCTGATGGGCTGGGCTGTGCTTGGAGTGCAGTAGGAAGCACAGTTCTCTTCAGAGTACAGGATTCTGAGGTCTATATCTTGACCAACAATTTCCCAGACCCACCTGGGAAGTGGACCACTGGGGGAGGAACTTGAGCAGCTCACATGCCCTGGGCCTTGAGAATGGATTTCCACTTGCCATGGTGGCCTGGCGTTGCTAGGACACCATCAGCCCCACACCTTTCAGATGGAGCTGTAGACCCACTTCGAAATGACGTGTGAATGACCACCCTGACCTCCTGCTGTCAGTGCAGATGATCGCCAAGCAAATTAGGGAGCTTTGTAGGCGCAGAAGCCTGGGGCTTCCTGGGCCACCGCCTTACGTCTCAGAACAGTGTGCTCTGCACAGATGCCTCGGCAGACTGTCCAGGCTTCAGAACCTTCCTCCCTCTTCCAGGGAAGCGCCCTTAATGTGACTCCTTACTGCTTTTTCACTCCAACCTGTGTGTCTGCATCACAACTAAGCTCTTCATTACAGAGGGCAGCTGCGAGGCTTTCCCATAACCGGGCCGTGTAGCTTCTGCCCGTGGGTCTGCAAAATGACTCCTTTCCCCGTGAGTGGTGTTTATAATCCTGAACAGGTATAGGCCTAACCTTGAAAAAGAGAGGAAGCTAGAAATAAAAATGTAGTGAACGAATTGTGAGCTCTTATAAACCATCTTACTGAGCTTCATCACCTGCCACCTGCCCGGGCTTCTTATGTGAAAAAAAATACTAGCCATGCATTATTGTGGTTTTGGATAAACACAGTGACAAGCAGTCTTATGCAGCATCACTCAGGCATATGATTTCAATAAACATTTATATTTAATAGCATTATGGTCCTCAGATCCCATTTTGAATTTTCACTTGTTTGTGGAATATAACGTATGTGCACAGGATGTGTGATGGGGACTTCAAATCTCGAACAGACAGTCTGACGAACCTGTACCTTGTCTACACCCAGATCAAGACACAGGATGCTTCAGGACCCTGAGGTTTTCTTCATTCCCGCTTCTACTCAGTCTATCCCTCCCCCAGGGAATCACTGTCTTGAATTCTTTCACCGTGCATGAGCTTTTCTTGTTTGTCACTTTCATATAAACAGAACCATACAACAGGTACTCTTTGGGGCTTGGCATCTTCCTCTCAGCAACCTAACTGAAATCAGCTCGTTGCATGTGTCAGCAGCTCGTTCTGTGCTAAGTCCCACAATTATGAGCCTGCTGCTGGCCACTTGGACTGTTCCCAGTATGGGGCTACCATTGGCCATGCTGCCAGGGATATTCTTGTGCATGTCTTTTTTGGGCATATATACCTTTTTCTCTTGGAAATACTTGGGAGTGGAACTGCTGGGTCATAGGGTAGATAGAAGTATTTTAGTTTTAGTAGATCCTGCCAAGCCCTTTTCTGAGAATGGCTGAACTAAATTGTAATCCTGCAGACAGTATGTTGATAGTTTCAGTTGCTCTGCCTTCTTGCCAAAACTTGGCTTTTTCTCCCATTTAATGTGTATGTATGTTTCCAGGGAAACGGGGAATAAAGCAGTGTTGAGGTCATAGTGGACGACCTGACTCTTTGGGCCCTTATCTCAGCAATGAGGTCAGAGTTTGGGTGGGGCAGTCTTGGCCTGGAAGGTAGAGTTGGCGGAGGGCTCATCTGGAGGAGGAGACGGGGGGATGAGGCGACCCCCCGAGGACACCGAAGCAAGGAGTTTTCAAGCACCGTCTTGGAAACCGTCATTATAGAACCAAATGTACACAGAAGATATCTGAAGAAATTTTGGCTCACCTCAGTTTATCAGTCAGGGTCTTAGTAGAAAATAGATTATACACTCAAACTGAGTAGTTTGAGGAGAATTTAACAAAGGGACTCTGCAGAGGTGTGAGGGAGTGTAAGAAAATCACAGAGGCTGATGTATTCTACCCCTCAGGCTGAAGACACGAGGAGGGGAGCAGTTACTTGACTTGGAAGAAGGCACTTGTGTGCTGAGAGCTTCCTAACAGGAAGTATGGTGTTCAGGGAGGCCAGCCAACCCATGAGACCTGGCAGGGAGGGGCAGGTGCACAGCAGGTCCCAGTCTTTCTCCCTTTGTTCTATTCCTCTCATCTCTTTCCAGTATCTCAGGAATGAACCCAACCAGAAGCCAAAGGTGAGGATACTCACATATGCAGACCGATCTAGGTCCATCTCCTTGGGCAGAACTGGGGCACAGAAGGGTGGAGAGTGGGTGCTATCCAGAAAGGCAAGGGAAAGCTTTGCAGCACACTGGACTTACAGAGAGCTCATCTATCCCCATTAGAGCTTGTTGTAAAACATTTTGCCACCAACACCATAAATCCTGTACCTGTAGAATGACACTGAGCTAGGGAACATCTATTTGGTTGACATTTGACTTCCTAAAAACTGCTAGTTCATTTATACTCACTCATAGAAAGTCATTTAGGACGGAAAAGGACAAACAGATGTCCCATATGTCTCAAATCCTTCAGCAGATGACAGTGAACACCTTCACTACAGCATGACTTCCTTGGGGGTTGGCACTGGTCCTCACGTATTTCTGGGCTCCCATTGCTTAGCACAATGCCTGGCACAGAGCAGGTGCAAGGGGGCGTCTGGTGAGTAGAGGTGGAAGGAAGGCATTGATAGTAAATGGGCCTTGAATGATAAGCACATGATCAGGAAATGCATATGGGGCTGATTTGTTTTTGGAGATGACAAATTGTAACAAGAATGTCAAGACAGTTCCCATAGTTTTTCAGAAATTTAAAAAGTGTATCTATTAGAAATAACCTGTGAAACACAAGAGGCTCTGCAAGTTTAGCTTTGATGCCTGTGAAGAGTAGAGAAAGGCAGTTGGCATGGTTCCTATTGAGACAGTGGGGTATTTATTTTATGATGACTCTTAAGAGCTACTAGCCCTTATGGTTACATGGCTCTAGAGTGTCTTCTAATTTGGCCATGTGAGCCATACACAAATTTTGGAGGATCCGGGTTGTGTGCAGCATGCAGTTCTCACTGTTGTCACCGTGCACAGAGGGTGAAGGCATGGCCATGCCTTGCTGTGGTGTGAATCTCTTGTGACTTGAATCCCTGCTTTAGCTCCAGCTCTGTGTGACCTGCATCCACAAACACACTTCTCTGGTCCTATTGATTTTGCCTCCCAGCATGCCTTATCCTCTTTAGTCGCCATACACCTCTCTTTGGGCTTAAGCCATGTTCATTGAGCATTCTGTTGCTTGCAATCAGAACAGTTGTAACTAATGCAGATATAGTCGAAAGTTGACAGACTCCACGTGATCACTGTAATCTCTCCCATTTCTCATATTTTATGATCTTAGTTAAACACTGTGTATGAAAAGCATGCTTCTTACCTCCTACCAGTGGACTGGGAGTGCCCTGGTGATGGAGGATTGTGCTTTTCACCCACACCTACTCATCTAGCATCATGAATCAGTGGTGATGCACATGTGAGAGTTTGGCTATGGCCACAGCTAAGAATTCAGACGGCTAGGGGAAAGGCAGGGCTTCAGCCACAACATGATATGCTAACCACCCAGCACGACCGACCTCTCACGTTGGAGTCTGGCTTTAGATAGCACAGCTTACCCTGAGCACGAGGACAGACAAAGCCAGAGCAGCCTGCAGAGAGATCGTGTGGTCCAGGGGGACAAATCTACATATTTAAGCCAGAAAGTGTTAGGTTCAGATTCTTTCCAGCCCTGGGAGCTCTCCAGACCTCATTCAGTTCTTTCACCAGAAAATGAACAATAATGACTTTGTTTTGGAGGCTTGAATATTGTGAGCATTCTAGTCAAATATGATCTTTGTATGACATGGGCCCAAAACAGGGAGGGGGGAAAAGGAATTCCTTCCGTCCAAGAGAGTGATTTGTCAGGAAGCTCTCGTGTACCATCTCTCTGTTGTGTGTGTGTGTGTTTGTGTGTGTGGTGTGTTTGTATCTTTCATCATTTTTAATTTCTTTTTCTTGCCTGTAGTTGATTCTGATGGAAAAACTGACAGCTTTGTTTTCCCCACCACACTCCTGGTTTCCTTAAGAGTTTGCTGGGCATAAAGATGTCTCCGTGGTGAGGTGCGGGCTGTCTGGATGGGAGACAAGTCATGGCAACCTAAGGGTGGGGCTGGCTGGGACTTCCCGTCCACAGTCTTCACTGTGGCCCTGCTGAGGTGGAGGCGGTCTGGTGGCCTAGTGGGAGCAGCCCAGTCTGTCTGCTTGCCTCCGTGTGGGATGTTCACCCGTCTTTCAACTCCGCTGGTCTGCAGATGACACACCATTTGCCTATTAATCCTCATTGTGGTGGCAAAATGCAAATGAAGCCATCTTTGATGTACTGGCGGCCTAATAGCAATTTCTGATTCTTTCCTGTAGCCAGTTTCCCCAAACCTCACCACCCGGAGGATGATCCCAGGAGAGGTGGGCGTCATGCAAGGGCCTTGCTGGTGAGCGGGGTGCTTTGCTACACAGGTGGATTCGTTATCAAGTTTGACCGTCAGTGAGGATTGAAGCTCTAGGAGAGAAGGAACTTTTTCAATAAGTGGAGAGAAAGTTAGAAAGTCATTAGTATGCACGAATTAAGAAGAAGAATAACTTTGGAGTTGGTGCCTAGAGTGAGAGTTGGTTTGGGCCCCCTGCCAGTCTTGATATGTATGGCTGCTGTCTTTCAAGTTGTCATGCATCCATTTTGAGCAATGACAGTGATGGTCTGTTTTAAACACGTAATTGCTGACATTGTTTATTGAGAGAATTTTATGGCCTCACTTAGGCATCTAATTTCACACAGCATCGCTATTGATGTCACTGACTTAAGTACTTAGAAAAGGGAGAGGAAAGTAAGTGGAGAAAATAAAAAATATGTATTCATATATATAATTTGTTACTAGGGAGGGACAAAAGCATTTCACTTGGACATCCAACACCTTAGAAGCCATCGTGCCTGGAACCAAATGTGCCCCACACTTTGCCAAGTATCCTGGGCCGTCACATCTGCCATCACCACCTGTGATCGTTTTCTTCCTCTTTTGCACTAAACAATCAATTACAACTTTCTGGGTTTTCCTCCCCTCACTCATTTACTGCTGGCGCAAGACCTCGTTTCCAATAGTGCCAGAGCGGGGACACAGGGCTTTCTGCTCCAGGGGATGGGGTGGGCGGTCCGTGAATCACTATCAGCCAGGCTGCAGGTGGATACAACTGTTGACGAATTATGTCAAAGTCTGCTTTAGAAATGGGTTTTAAAAAGTAAAAGTTCATAAAACTCAATGCTTCTGAAGGTTTGGGGTCGAGCCAGACTCTCCGAACTCTTGTTAGAAGTGTTCAATTATCACCACAAACTTTCTGGGCAGTAATTTGGTATATGCATCTCCTTACTCTTTAACCAAGTATTTCCTGTTCTCGGAAGCCATCCTAAGAGAACGATCAGTACCTAACAACGTTGTAGAAACTCAGACTTGGTGGACTGAATGAAATGTACAGAATGATAAAAAAAAAATATATATATATATATGTATATATATATATATATATATATATACACACACACACACACATAATGATGTTTGTTACAATCAGCATTCACCCCCACCAAAGAAAGCAAACTAGATGTTCAGTAAACGGGGAATAATTATTTTATAACAGAGTATTATGGGGCCATCAAAATAAGATTTACTTAATTTCCAATGGGCAATAATATTAATAAAATATTATGTTAAAAAAATTTTAAACTGGATACTGTGACTTCAAGGTTCATGTGCTTGGAAAAGAGAAGGCTGGTGAATTTACAGATGATTTTTAACTTGTTTATATCACTCTGTATTTTTACAGATTTCCACAATGAACACATATTACATAGGCTTATGTTTCTGTGTGTATGTGATGACATTTTAAATAAGCACGCAAAAAATATTCTTCAAGAAGATTCTATTACAGTGAGCAGTATAAAAAGATATCAGGCTCTCTGTATTATTTCCAGATCTACCTTTCTAGCAGATGCCAGATATTTTTTTAGTCTTTCATAGACAGAAGGCAGGCACTGTATCTGATGGTCCTGGTGGTGTGCAGTTGGTCCTAGTGATAAGGCAAATATGGACTAGGATTGAAGCACTGTCTGGTCCTGTTGGGTATGTTCATGGTATGGCCAGGGGTCACATGCATGCCCTTCTGGCTGGTGTAGCAGAGCTATTCAAAGAAACCCTTGGCCTAAAATAAACCTGGGATTGAGGGTATCTCTGATTTTGGGTGGGTGTGCTCTAGATTTAGCTGTTGAAAATGTGTTCCATGGGCTAATAGCATCAGTGGGCAGCTTGTTAGAAATCCTAAGTACCAGGCCCCACCCAGACTTAGAGCATCCGAATCTGCTGTCCATGGGAGTCGTGGGAACTGTCCAGGTTGAGAATTGGTACTAGAGAAGGTGCCTTGGGAGAGCTGGTGAGGGGCAGGGGAGACCTGGAACCCTGGTGAGCAGGCAGGTGTTGAGAAGCACCCCTTTTGGACAAGAGGAATCGATGGTGATGGTAACTGACTTTCTGCAGGTGGCAGGAAATCAACTTCACCAAGTATTTGTTACCTGCATCAGGCCTACTGGGAGTTAGTCATGAAGGAATGAGGTTAGATTCTGGTGGGGCATGTATGGCCCTAGACCTGGGGTGCAGAGGCTTTGGGGGCAGCACCCATGAAATGCCTTGGCAGCTTTGTGTGCCTCAGAGTCACGAAACTATGGTTTTCTAAAGAAAGAAATTGACACAATGTGACCAATGTAAATTTTATGTGCTTTCAATGGTCAGTTGAGGAGCTGTCCTTCTAGTTTGAGGTTTCTCTCTAGATGGCCCCAGTCAGCTGCCCCCTCATCTCTACACACACATAGTGAACCCACCTGTGAACCCAAAGGTAGGCTGAGCAGTAGCAGACACCTGTCCTCAGACCTGTGTTGATTCCAGTAGAAGAAAGCCAGAAATCCAAGAAAAGAAAGACAGTGTGTGAGTGTGAAACTCAGTGCATTCACTCTACAGGGCTGTCCTTTAGCTGAGGCTGGGAGCTTCCTTGCTGTTTTTTTCTCTTACATTGTTGCCAATTTTTTCTTTGAGTGTTCCTGGTCAAAAAAAGGTACCCACTCTCTTTGACTCTTTTCTTGGGTCAGAAAGTTGAGGAGCCTGTCGTGTGTGTTAAAGACTCTGAGCACAAAACCCCTCTCAGTGCGAGCCGCCATGTCACATGATCCTGGAAGGTTGACAGCGTGCCAGGCCACCCCTGCCACACACACCTACCACCCCAGCCCCTCTCACCCCCCAGAGACTTCTCCACAGCAAGCTGAAAGCTGACCTGTTCCTAACTGATGTGGGCAACAGAAAGCCCCATCACCTTCCAGCACTGGCACTCGGCACCCTGTTTCGGCAGGGGGCTTGCTCCCCTTCGGGGTATCTGCAGCACTTCCCAAGGCACCTCCACCCATGCCTGTGGAGCCCAAACCCCTCCAGGAGGATGGCAGCTTCCAGGGCTGGGGGCTCGGACCTTCTGCTCACGGCCCCAGTCCAGTCCTGGCTTTTGCCTTCCCTGTGCCCCTTCAATTCAGACAGTTGCTCTCCGGCACGCGCTGCCTCGTTCTGCACCCTCTTCCCTCCTCCCGGCTCCTGACCCAGCCTCCTCAGAAACCCTGCCACCCATGCCGTGGGGCTCACCTTCCCCTTAGGGACTTGCAGCTGCCTTCTGGCGCCTCCTGGCCCTGCTGCGGCTGCTCCAGTAACACACCACTGTGAGCAAGGAATTAGCTGTGACTCCTCACCCTTGACGCTGATGCGCTTGGAGCTCAGGACCGGGCGGGGGCTCACTATCCAGGGCTGGCCCTCGGATGACCTGTTACCACCCAAGCCATCAGCAGCCTGAAGACTGGCACCTGCAAGCGCTCAGCGAAACAGACTTGCTTGACCCTGAACGGACCAGAGTGCGTGTGGCTGAGTCCGCGCCCCCGGCCTTTTTAGGCTTTCCCGTGCTCTGGCCAAGCAGATCTGTCGCCCAAGGTGGCCGTGCGCGTTCCTGCATATCCAGGCGACTGGGATCCTAGGCGTGTGTGGCGTCAGGCTTCCGTTTCCCGAGGACAGAGCCCGCAGTCTCTTTGGCATCGTTACCTGATGCTCACAGCTGCTCATCACCTTTTCCACTCATGCAGGCTTCCATTTGGGAAACGCTCCTCACTCCTCAGTGTCCCTGTCACAGGGAATAATGCCACTCCACAGCACACTGCCTAGGGCACGAGTACCTGGTGCCGAGACAGACCCAAGGAGCCCGCATGCTACGGAGGCACTTGTAGGAGATGTGCGGTTGCCCAGGCTCATCCCCGAGCGTCTTAAAGCCGGCGTCCTTGCCGTTCCCAGCCCCTAACTCTGGGTGGGATTTTATTTTCCCTGTGTCTCCATTTCCACGGTGCTCATGGTGCAGGCAGAAACACAGAAGTCCTGTAACTTGAATGACAAATACCTTGACATTTCGTTCCAGAATGAGAATGTCCCAGAGGCTTATGCCAGGGAGCGAGGCAAGCATCCGGGTGTGTTGTAGCAGGTGGCCTCTGCTGCGCCCGAGAGCCCTCCTCTCTGGGGAACTGGATTGAATTCAGCAAGTGTCTGTTAAACCCACACCCTCAGTACAAGGTCCTCCAGAAAAAGAGAACAGGGAATGAAAGCTGATGAGGTAGACATGTGCATAAATCCCTGTTTGTAAATGTACAATTAGTAAATGTATGTAAGAAATGCTCTGGAAAGAAGGAAAAACAGTGACACTGGGTGGGTAGTTCAGATTTGGGGTAAATGGCCCCTGATGGGCAGGGTTTGGGCCAAGATGGGCCAGGTTGTTCTGCAGTGACATGTGCCCCAAATCTCAGTGGCTTGAATGTGAGGGTTATTTCTTCATCTGATGAAGGAGGGGAGGGGGCTTACCCTGCAAAGGCGTATTGGGTCCAAGGAAAGAGATCATTAGGAATGACCGATAGGTTCCCTTGTAACATGATGTTCTCATGGGGACACCTTTGCTTGCTGCAGGGCCCTGGGCACTGAGGGCAGACACAGGAGGTAGAGTGGGCAGGAAAAATGATCCCTGTATCACCATCTGCTTCCAGCTGGGGGCTCCCTCGGCATCAGAGCTGGCCCATGTGTGTCCCCAGCCCCATCAGGCTCTAAGCAGGTGCTCAGGACTTGACGCCCCAGCCAGCACGGCTCTGAGAGCTCTGGGTGCCGAGGCCACGATGCCGGGACAGAAGGCTGAGTAGAAGACCTGCCCGCCCCTAGTGATGCATTCAGTGAAGTCATTTGAATTTTTTAATCTTAACTCTGAGCCAAGGAAGCTGTATCAGTTCAGTGAGCTGGTCTAGAGTGACAAATAGCCAGGATCTGAGTTGCTTATGACAGAAGACGTGGGTTTCTGGTATGTTTGGTACATGGTTCCGAGAGAGTGCCCTGGGTCACCCGCTGCAGTCTCTGGGCGAGGTCTGTACCCTGGCCTCTCTAAGGTTGGGCATGGGTGTCGCAGTCAATGGGAGGAAAAGCATAGATGCACTCAGGGTGATGTGCCCAGCCCAGATGTTGCCCACACTGGCCCATGTTCCATGGCAGAAAGCATCGTCATATGGCCACATCAGAGTGTAAGACAAGTTGGGAAGTGTAGTCCAGCATGTGCCCAAAAAAGGAGCAATATCTGGAGGCAGATGGATTGAAAGTGCTTAAAGTCACAGGCCATTCTGGAACTCATTTCTTCCTTCCCTGCTTGTGTAGGAAAGTTGTAAACGGAACCATTCACTGCTGAGGAACAACATAAAATCCTCCAGAATGTTGCCTAGATAGGGTGTGTGCATTCAGCTGAAGCCAGGCCATGTTCTTGCTCATGAATGTCTCGTCCACACCAAGAGGGGCTCACTTCTCAAGAACCAGTGTGCCCACTGGGACATAAAGCAGCCCCCACTGTGGGGTGGCTCATCTCTGGAGGAGCAAGTCGGGGCAGCATTTCCTCCCTGCTGTGGTCATCCCTCCCGTCCCACCACTCAGGGCTGGGGAAGTGTTCCTGGAAGCCACGGGGACTCAGCACCCCACACCAAAGAGGGTGACTCCAGCCATTCCCCAGTGTCCACATGGGAGTCCATCTGACCTCTGCAAGGAGCCACTTCAATAGAAATCCTTTCCATCAAGTGTAAGTCCTTTGCCACAGTAGCTAAGAATCAGCAACTGGCCTTCTATCCAGCAATTCAGAGAACAGGTGTCTTTGCAGAGCAACAGGAACCGCTGTATTTGTTGAATCTATGTGGGTTTATTTTAAGGGTGCTGTATGCCTGGGAGTGCAGGGGGTTGCAGTTTGCTGCCTGTGACTTGCCCCAGGAGTTCTGTCACATAGCCACCAGGGTGACAGCCCAGCCACCTGACGACCGTGGTGGGGCTGGTGCGGATGATTGCGCTATGTTATATATAGATTTTATATATGTTTGCACTTGTCTAACATCATTGGAACTTCATTGAACATAATCATGTGAAGGTAAAATGTGTTTAAACTGCTAATGGACTGGGTTATTGACTTTAATGATGTCTTGATACTACATTGAATGACTGTACAAGCTCTTCTTTAAGATCACATTTCCTGGATCAATTGGAGTTCTGTTACACATACTTGGGCAGGTAATAATGAAGGGAACATACTCTCATAATCTCAGAGAAGTAGATGGTGTGCCTATGGTAAAGAGGAGGGGGCAGAACCCCTATGGTAAGGGCGGAGGTTCTGCACACACACAAGGTACACGGCCCTTCGGACAGCCACGCACACCACTGTGAAGTGCTGAGAAGATGTGGGTGCCCCGGCAGCAGGCAACACCATGGCTGGGTGCTCCCAGAGAGCACTGTGGAGGAAGGGCTCATAGGGAAGAGGTTGCTGCTCTTTCTTGGCAGACAGAGGAGCCCAGCCTCCTTCCAGACAGGAGAGGCGTCCTGAGTCCAGACCAGCATCAGTTAGGGATTGGTGGGAGAAAGGGCACAATTTGGGGAATCTGAGCAGGGTTTGTTAAAGGGAATCTTTACCAGTGGGCAGGTAGAGAAACTCAGAGGCAACTTTACTGGAGAGTGAGGTACCCCTTGGCTGGTACCACCAGTGGCTTGCCACCTGTAGGCTGGGTGGTGGGGGAGGGTGGTCACCAGAATCTAGCCAGAGGGTTGCATGGAGACAACTGCCTGACTGAAGCTGCGGCTGTCAGTGGAGGGAGGCAACCCCATGGCCTCCTGAGAGGGAGGGAGTTGGCTCCACTCTCCCCCTACCCCTGGGGTCTCCTGCAGGCACCTGCCTTGAGTAAACCCCTCTGGACGCTGAAGGGTAAGGGTGCCCTTGATACACTGGGCTGGCCTGCCTCCCAGGCGTGGAGCAGGGCGGGGGTGGACGTGAAGGCAGAGAGCCGGCATTCAGCACAGTCTAGTCTGCAGCCTCCAACCCCATGGGACAGAGGGACTCACCAGGAAGAGAGAGGCTGACTGTTCTTGGGATGGGAGGGGCGGAAGGACAGCCTCCGGATGGTCTGGGTCAGTCCTGAGAGAGTCACTCATAGCGGTGACCCTGGGTGAATCATGTGCCCTTGATTTCCTCATGCTTAAAATGAGGATAATGGTGCTCATCCCCCTAAGGTTTCTGTGGGGCTCAAACAAGGTCAGAAATGTAAGGAGCTCAGAGCACCATTCTGAGCAGGACCCAGCAGGGGCAGTGCTGTGGGGTCTGGACTGGCAGGTAGGCATAAAGGAAGAACGAGTGGGAGTGGTGGGATAGGGCAGAAGGGCCAGCCCCCTGATCAGAGGAGACGCGAGCTTCAGAAGGGGACATGGAGGCTGGGCTCTGTCAGCAGCGACAGGAAGGTGCCAAGGGGCTTGAAGTGGTGGAGAGTCGGTGAAAGGCCATTAGGTGATGAATTGCTTCAACCATCAATGTGGAGAAGGGGACGGGCTGAGTCCTGTGTTCGTTCCTGTGGGTGTGACAATATTGCCACCAACTAAACAGCTTAAAATGCCATGTTATTAAACCTTATAGTTTATGTCAGTTGGAAGTCAGGGCAGGGCTTAGCTGGGTCCTCTGCAAGGCTGTAATCAAGACCTCGGTGCCAGGACTGTGTTCTCATCTGAAGGCTCAGCTGGGGAAAGTACTGCTTCCAAAACTCATGAGTGTGTTGGCAGCAGAAGGACTGAGAGTTTCAGTTCTCGTTGGCTGCTGGCTGGAGGCCACTCAGTGTCTTTGCACGTGGCCCTCTCCGTGGGTCAGCAACCAGAGTCAGCAAAGGGGAGTGCATCCTAGCAAGGCAGGAGTCATGTATTGTGTAACACAGTCCTGTGTACATAGTCGCATGTCACTTTGCCACATTTGATTGGTTAAAAGCAGGTCATAGGTCTGCTCCATTCTCAGGGCAGGAGCAGTGCTGAGGGAGGGAGTGAACTTGGAGGGGGGCCTGTGGGCCACCTCGGCCACCTCCACCATAGGTCCTGGGACACACATGTCAAGTTTTGTCATTCAAAGAGTTTGAGTCACTAAATGCCCAGTATAAGCCTGTGTGTGTGTGTATGTTGTGTAAATGTTCTATCCTCTTTAAAAAAAAGGCAAATAAGGATTTCAGTTGCATGAGGGGCTTGTTGATTTGAAGTATATTATTTCCTTAAGCTGTGGCATCAGAATCCAATTATGTTTCTATAAGAAAAAGAGCCAAGGAAAAAATCCCAAAAGTATATTTGAGAAACCCCTGGGGATTCCACAGGGCTGAGTAAGAGAAACAGGCCCTTCAGAAACTGAGATTTTACTTCATAGGCATGACTTTGGATGAGAAATTATTGTGGTAAAAGAGGAGCTTTTATATTACAAAAACGATTTCTTTTTAGACTTCCAGTTAAATGACAACAGGAAAAAAAAAAGGGAAATTCTCAAGTAACTTATGAAACTCCATGGAATACATCTGTGAACCTCTGACCTTGGACACTATGATGAAAAATATTATTTCAAGCCATTAATCTCATTGTACACAATTCTAATGATGTCAGATTTATGGAGCGCATAGCATTTATGTTTAAGGCTATGTAAAAAAAATCATGAACAAGCTGATTTTTTGGCTTAACATCTTCCAGGTTGAACATAATATACAAGAAATACTACAACTGTTACCCCAAGAAGGCCATGGGAAAGAATCTGGGTAGTAACTAGATATTTTGCTAGTTGTTTAAAAACTGAATTTAAAGCATCTGTCTATATGCTTTTATGTAACCAGATACTAGTATGATTAATTAACCCTCTGATGTTTTCAACTTCATCTGAACTGCTTAATACAACATTCATAATTATCTCAGCTATTTGTCTCATGCATTTTCAGGATGCATGAGTTAAACAAATCAATTATGGTAAATGAAAGATAAGAAAAACAGTGTATGCCCGCCTGTGTTCCCACAAATAGTGTAATTTTTTAAATTGTCCCAGCTTTTTGGCTTGTACTGGGCCAGGACGGGCTCCCTCCAGGGGCCCTTCCTTCCCTGGTATTGTTTCTGGACGTTCTCCCCAATGTGTGGTTGTTTGTCCCAGAAAGTTGGGGATACTGGGGTGGCGTGGGGGTTCCTTCTAGTCTGTGACTTGGACACTTTCCAGGCAACTTTTGATTTCTAGGAAAAGGGACGTATATGCAGGAAGAGTGTGTTGGTCCGAAGAGCGACGGGCAGCCCGTCTAACCCACAGGTAGGAGGTGGCGGGCAGTCGGCTGCGGGCCCTGCCGCAGCACCTTCTGCGTCCCACCAGGAGCTCTCCGGTGGCTTCCTCCTGGCCAGCAGTCCCCCGTTTGATGGCTTTAGAGCATGTGACCTCTTCCTTCTAAACACTTTGCATTTAGGCTTGAAAGACACAACCTAAACAGAACAGGGAGCGCTCTTCCCAAAAAGCCTTCTGTGATCTGTGTGCCCCAGGCTTTCGCAGAGATCCCCTCCTGAGCGGCCGTTGCAGGAAGGTCTCAGTGTGGAGCCTAGGAGGACCCTGTTGAGAAAACCGTGGAGAAAACCAGAAACCTGCTCTGGAGAAGCTGGTGTGCTCGGCCGGAGAGGTTAAGTGCCCGGAAGCCCTCCAGACTTGACTGCTCAGCCGTGTGCTGCCCAGCTTCAGGGGTGCCCTGTGTGGACTGCACTGCATGACACCCCCTGGAGGTGAGCGATGTGGTGGCCTGCAGGGTCCGAGGTAGGAAAATGAAACAGAAGAGGACCATCACAAGGGGACGTGGAGAGGACAGTGGGGAAGTAAGTGGGGGCACCCCACTCAAGCCAAGCTGGGAGTTGCAATCAGATCTGTCTGAAGGTGGCTGGGCGACGTTTGATGTCATCTCCTCAGCAGGGCATGTTGGGGGGCCACCCAGATACCCAAGCTCCCCTTCAGGATGGAGGCTCCCATTCCACAGCTGCCAGAAATGTTGGCTCCAGTTGAAGACCCACTGCTGAGTTCTTGCCCACAAATTGCTCTTGAAGGGAGAAAGCTGCCTTATCCATGGCCCAGCCGCACCTTGGGGGCAGTTCCCGTGAAATATCTGGTCACTGCAGGGATACAGCGCCTGGTGTCCTGGCCTGGACCCCAGCGTCATGGGAGAGCCAGCCCTGTAGCCCTATCCCAGCCCACCACCTCCCCCTGGGCCCCCCAGGGCTGGTTCCCGGGGCTGTCCTTGTCACCCGCTGCCCGCCGAGCTCAGGGACCCCATGTTCTCCCCATCTTTATCTTCTCAGCCTCTCCCTCCCCGCAGCCCATCCCCTGGCATAGCCTCCAGACTGGATTTGTGCCTTTCTGGGTTCTGTATGGTTCCTGTAGCTTAGAAGGGGCACCGGAGGAGGAAAATGGGTCCTTTTGGAAACAACTGTGGTCTTTGCTCAGAGGAAGGCCTTGATGGGGAACCTCCAAATCCTGGGGCTGGGGGAAGGGCAGACTGCACAGCTCGCATTCACTGACATATTGGGCTTTAAATCTGCCACCTCTCTTGGTGTTTTCCTGCTTTCCACCTGCTCTTTCTTTTTCTCTCCCTGCTGGCGTTGAATTAGACTGGATTGGACAAGCTCAGGGGTTATTTTGGGTTTGGGTTTGGGTTATTTTGTTTCTGTTTGTTTTTTTTGGTAAATCGTTTCACTGTTTTTCCTCTTTTGAGTTTGAAAGTCTCTCCGATTCTGTTTTTTAGCGGTTACTCTGGAAATACAACATGCAAACTTAATTTACTGGAGTTTAATCAAGGTGTTTTTTTCCTTCTCCCAGATAGGCCGTGCGGTTTAGTGTATATCTCGGGGGTTTGCTAACTCCCTTTGCTAGCTCCACATTCTCTTGTTCTTCATTAGCCACTAGACATCTGCGTCATTTTTATTTGCCCAAGAATTCATTCCTTCACCGGGGGCCTTTCAAAGCGGGGGGCCATCTTCTTTGTTAAGTTTCTTTGAGAATATTTTCATTGTCTTTGGTTTCCCAAAGTTTCTTTTATTTTTCCTGCTTGGGATTATCTTGACCTCTTTTATCTGTGGATTCGAGTGTTCAACAGGGTTTGGAAAATTCTCATTCATGATCTGTTCAAATATTTCCTGTTCTGCATTTCCCCCCGAGCTCACCCCTTCTGGGACTCTGATCAAACTGATGCATGGCTGCATTCCACCCACTCCTGACCCTCTCTTCTGAGTTGTGCCCCAGGTTTTGTCTACGCTGAATTCTGGATGATTCTGTTCCACTCGCTCACCTGTTCTCTATTGATTCTGTTAAGCTTTCAGTCATTGCATTTTCATTTCTAGAAGCTCTTTGGTCCTTTTGCAAATCTGCCGTGTCACTCTTTCCTGTTTTTGATTCCCTGTTTTGAGTGTTTCATTTATTTCCTAACTGTGGGAAGTGCGACGAAGTCGCCGTACCTGTCTGGTAAGTCCGGCGTCGGAATCTGTCAGGGTTGGTTCTGCTGTCGGCTCTTTCTACTCTTTCTTGCTCAGCTTGCCTAATTCCTTGTGTGGCTGTGAGAACATCTGGTCTGAAGTTTTGTACGATTAGGCCCCCCCTGGAGGGCTGTACAGGTGTTTTTCCAGGGAGCAGCCGGGGCCCATCTGCGTCCCTGTTCTCACCTGAGTTGCCCCTTCCTACCTGGGCTCGTGGGCCTGGTGTTCGGCTACGGTCCATAGCCTCTGAGGCAGGAGCTTTTCCTGTTCCTTTTCTTCCCCTTCTCTAGTCAGTTCCCAGGGTCCCCAGATGGAGGAGGGGAGGTGTGTGCGGGTGTTTGCTTCCTCATCCTCAAACCCAGCCCAGGAACAAGGGTGCGGCTCCTCAGAGGTCCTCAGGGTGACGTGAGATTCCTGCCTCTCTGGGCAATGCCAGAATATGGCCTGGGGCTCCTTCTCTGCTTTGAAGGAGACGCATATTTTGCGGAGCATTTTTCATTGTCTTCCGTCAGAGTTAATCCCAATAATTTAGCTGCCACTGCTGGTAACGGAATCTTCCTAACTTATCTTTCCTTTTGACTCATGGGCTTCCATTCTGAAAGTGGTTACATTTTTAAACTTAAAATTTAAGTTGGATTTTTATATTTAAACTTGAGTTTAATTAAAAGTTAAAGTTAATTTTAGTTAAAAGTAAAATTCAATATAAAAATGCATATTGCAAGCATATTCTCTGTTAATGTCAAGCATAAGACATTGTCTTTCCATTTCCAGTTGTATGGTAGCGGGACCTTAAATTTCAGAATCTTGTCTATCCTTCTGGGATTCTAAACTGCCCAGAAATATAAAGATATTTAATGTTAAAGAGGAGAAATCTAAGCCAACCTGACATACTTTTTGTAAGCAACCTTGTCTCTTTTTTGCTTTTATTATTGTTTCCTGCATGGACACTTGCCACATTTTTTTATTAATCCTTAAAACAGAAGACTTTTAGCAATGAATGTCTATGAGGTTTATTTAAGTGAATATCCAGTTTTTGCTAGTGAGAACTCATTTCATACTTCAGATTCAAGCCTTTTTCCATCTTTGGGGAGATTTATTCTGCAAGCTGTTGCTCTATTTCATCTATTCTAAGTTCTTCCTCATGAAAAGCAATCATCTATTATCTCATCTCTGGTTTTTTTTGTCATTTTATCTGTCATATTCTCTCTTACTATTTTAATTACTTTGTTCTTTTTCTTTGCATTCTTAGGAAAGTCATAAACCCTTGACTCACTGATATGGTCAGTTCACTGAGGGGTCTGTTCCCTCACTTTGAGCCTCTGGTCCTGTTTTATCCTGCGTCCACATCATTTCTTCCCTGTAACTTGTTATTTATTGACTCCTGTGCAGTTGTTCTCTGTCTTTCACCCTGTCGCTCATCATTCATCCTTCATCGCATGTTTCTGAGAGTTCTTTCCTATGTTTTCAAGATATTTTTGAGAGCCCAACTTAGATCCTCTCTAACGTTACTGACATTTATTTTTATAAGTTTTGTACATGTTTGCCAAAAGTGCTCTTTTCCTACATTGTAAATTCCTGTTCTCTAATGCCACTGAATCTTTGGGTTTTGTTTTCTTCACTTATTACTGAATGCAGACAGGGTGCCCCAGGTCTGGGGCATGGTCATGGTGAGAGTGGGTGGCTTCCACCTCCCCCAGTGCTACTGAAATGAGTGTTAGTGGGCACAGGTGTGTTCTAGGGCTTAGCAGCCCCACCCGCAGGGTGGACAGTCCCTGGGCAATTCTGCAGGCAGATTTCTTCCCTGCAGGAAGATGTCCTCTCTCTACTCGTCCCTCACCTGGTATCGATCCTGCGCCTTCTCTGCACAGTGCATTCCACCTGGTGCTGAGCCTGGAAAGAAGACCATTATGCCCCTGCCTGCACAGAGTGTATATTACTGCGAAGCAACCAACATAAAATAATGATTACACAACCCACTTATATAGTTCTGCAGGTCACAAGAGCTACTAAGCCACAAGCTAGCTTTTAAAACCCAGCCCTCTGCTCTTTGCTGGCCTCCACTCTTGGACAAGGTATTGTTCATGGAAACGGGATTTCTTCAGTGACACCTCAGTGCCATTTATATTCCCCCTGTAGCTTCAGGTCGGACTCCTTCTCTGCTGAATTTTGCTTGGTGAAGTGGTTGAATAAACCATGATCCTCCCAGTGGAGAGCATTTTCAGACTTGTGGTCTACAGGGAACAAATGCCTTCCGACTGGAACCCCTTCTGTCTGGCCCCATGTTGCCCCAGCTCCAGCCCACACCCAGCCAAACGCAAGGGGCGTGGGAGGGTGACACACACGTTTTCTTCACCATTTTTAGTTTCCTTTAGTCCTTTTAGTGGCGTTTTGGTAAGATGACTAGTTAGACACCTGGGCTGAAATCACCACTTTACTCAAAGTTTTGCTGTTCTTTCACACTTAGGGCAGGTAGCCTTCTCCATTGTTACCAAAAGACAAAATGACACTTTATGTGGGGGATTTCTAGGCATTGTGTAGGGGAGCTAACTGGGCTGTGATTCACCCTGCCTCTTCCTCAGCACCCCTTTTCTCTTCTTCTTGGGTCTCAATTTGCTCCTTCGTAAAAGGAGGGTCTTGGATATTCTGTGCTTTACTTGGGAAAGAGCCGCCAGCAGAATGAAGGCGTCACGTTGGGAGAACAGCCGGAAGGAAGAGAACAATCAAAGAAGGCAGCACATGGGAGGAGAGCAGGAGAGAGGAGGGGAGCAAAAACCCAGGGCAATGCCTGGAAGCAGGGCGCGTGTGAGCAGGCATCTGCTGGTGAGGGCCCCCCAGAAGGACCCCCAGTGGAAGCATCTGCCCTCAGCTCACACATCCACCCTGATTCGACATGGAATCCCTGAGGCAGAGGTGCCGTGTTCCACAGGTCTGGGCAGAGGTGTCCTGCCCTTGGGTCTCGAGGCTGACATGGTTTCAGATGCGTGCTGTGTGTAGTGCCCGCATCGAGATGCTGCTTCCCTCCCTTGCTCTGTCTTTGGCAAAGCTTTGTGTTGGCACGAGGAAGATCCGTGTTTCATTTAGATGCCCTACTCTTTTCAGGTCTCTGGGACTTTGTCCTGGCCCTCACAGAGTTCATATTTATTCTGTAGAAATTAAAAGTTTTGAACCAACATTCCTCTTGACTCAGTGATGTCCACTTGCAGTAT
The DNA here is from genome assembly GCF_040802235.1 of Manis javanica. Taxonomy (NCBI): domain Eukaryota; kingdom Metazoa; phylum Chordata; class Mammalia; order Pholidota; family Manidae; genus Manis; species Manis javanica. The sequence goes on along the minus strand of NC_133162.1, from coordinate 4,062,374 downwards.
GTAAGTCCTCACTGGGTTCTAATAGGAAGTCTTTATGTTGGCTCAGAATGTTTGGGGAAAAAACTGTCCTAGAGTCTGCCTACTGGGCACTCTGATTTCCTGGCACCACCTGTTTGGCTTTTCTGGGGTGGCTGCTGGGTCATCTTTGTGATGATTGTATGGATCCATAAGGGCAGGGGTGGTTCCTGGGTAGGGTTGGCGGTCTCTTCAGTTACGTTGCGCTGCTCGGAGGGTCTCACCTTGAGAATGGGGAGCAGTGGGCAAATGCACGATGCTCCTGGGCACTTGCAAGAGGCCTGAGTCCCGTGGCCGACTGGGTTTGCTCAGTGCACGGAGGCAGCACACTTTTCCTTGGCCGGCTGCTTTCTTGCAGTGTGTGCTGCAGCCTGGCACCTGGTGTGCATGGATCAGGGAAACCCACCTTTCCTGGGCCTTGTCCCCCCAGCAACTCTAGACTGAGAGGAGGCACAAGGACTCACCCAGACTCTGACACCCTCCCCAAAGCTTGGTTTTGGGAGGGGGCTGCTGCGCTCAGCTGGGTCTCTCTTCATCTATAATGACAAGGCAAGTGGTAGGGTGATTTCTAAAACTGCCTGTGGTCCACCCTCCCTCCATGTTTTGGTGCAGAAGAGAGTCACATACATGTTAAATTTTTATCACTTTTTCTTCATGAAAAGGAATCTGAGACAAAATTACGGTATGTTCTGGTGTGATGCTGTTTTTTCTTCCCGTATAACAATAGTGTTATACTACATTAATAATATACAGCAGTATAACAGTAGTATAACTCCTTTCAGGCTCCCAGACCTGATTCCAATGTGTACTGGGGGTGAGTGGGTCCTTCCCACACGCACAACACCAAGCAGTTCACAAACAGCAGCAGGTTGTCCAAGAACTCAACTCAATTCTGACGCTACCTGCCGGGAGACAGCACCGGACTCCCCAGACTCCATCCTATAAGACTGCCCTCCACGCCCCACTCCAGGGGCTGGTCACAAGCCCCGGGCAGTTCCTGTGCTTCAGACCTCCTGGTTATAGATTGGAGGTTCCCACAATCTCCTGCTTAGGGGCGATTAATTTTCTAGAGTGGCTCACAGAACTCAGGAAAACACGTTTACCAGTTTAATAAAGGAGACCATACCGGATACAAGTCAACAGTTGAAGAGAGACACAGGGCAAGGTCCCAAATAAAGGAGTTTCTATTCTCATGGGGTCTTTTCACCTTTAAGACTCTGCAGTGTTCTCAGGAACTGTGGATGAGGACCAAACATACCTGGGAAATACATATTTGGTCATACGAATGACCACATACGGATATTCTATGATTCATTATATTGTATCTGGATTTTGGCAAGGCCGAGCAGAGGGCCAACCTGTGGACCAAACCTGCTTAGGCCCAAGTTGTAAGTCACATCAGGCCACTGCTCAGCGGGGCAGCCCTACTCTGCATCTACCAACGGTGCTGTAAGGAGATTTGAGCAGAAATGAAAGCACAAGAGAGACGGAAATTAAAAATATGGAAAGTAGAAAAGGCTGTTGAGAGAGAAAAATCAATTCAAGTCCAAGCAGAGTTATACACAACTTACCTGTTCCCCAGATGAGGGACTTTCTCAGTTTTAGGGAATTTGTATGCAACCAACTCACATCAGAAGTTTTAAAAAGCCATTAATTTTGGCATTATTTTTCTGTTTCAAAACCAAAGTGAGGATTATAAACAGTTTAAAGAGCTTTAAAATGCTAGCACCATCCATCAGAGACCCCAGTGAATACTCAGAAGAATATGAAAATGGACAAGGTTCTGTTTCACTCCCGAAAGCTCCGTGAACCTTCTACTTTTTTCACGCCTTGATGTCTGGTGTCTATGAAAGGCAGCAGTCTCCTGAGGGTTCTGCAAGGAGGTTCATTGGAAGTAAAGCAGATTGGGTGAAGGAACTGGCTTGAGTTCTTTCTGTGTTTGTGATGGTAGGAAACTGACTTCTAGATTATCTCTCAAACACATAGGAAACATGAAAAGGGGCAAAATTATGCAGAAGCACATAAATTATGTAGATGATGGAAAGCCCATGCAAAACATGATATGTGCACATAATAGCATATTTCCCCAGGGGCTAATTGCATCCTTTGGGTACCTTTTGAAGCATCTGAATATTCAGAAGAAAGCAAATTTATTATAATTTGAAAAATACCACAATAAATAAAGCTGAAAGAACAATGCATATTGTATTGGAAACTGGAAGCTCAGTCTGGCCATTTCCCCCAGTTTGCCCGAAGCCCAGACCTACCGAATGCAGTCAGCCTCAGTGACACAGTTCATGATAGTGTTTCATATTCTCCACTCATCTTTTTCTCCCAGATATCCAGATTACATAAAACCCATTCATTCCTTCAACAAATATTTACTTGTTGTCATGACAGCATTCATTCACTTTTGCACCATCCAAAAAGTATTTCCCGAAACCTATAATGTGCTCTCCCCTCAAGGAATTTGTGACCTAAACACTGGGAATCAGACTCTGGGAAGGTAGGAAGACCACAGGATGAGGACAAGCTGCCCATTTGTGCGGTACTTGCCGTAGCCGGGGGCTCAGCTTGCTTTTAGCCGACCCTCGGGGGCAGGCAGAGGAGGGGGAATCTTACAGTGAGAAAGGGGAGGCCTCAGGTGCGCCTGACAGAGGCCATGCCCGGGGAAGCTGGGGCAGCTCCCAGGAGCAGAGCGTCCTGTGTGTTCACCTGGGAGCCCTGTGGTGTCTCTGCTCCATCCTGAGTTGGGAGCAGGAGCAGAGAGGCAGGGGGCGGGCAGCTATGGCCACGTCCTGACTGTCTGAGGCTGGTGGTAGCAGAGGCTGTGGTTAGGCCCCGGGGGCTGGTCGCTGCACACATTGTGGGTCAGGGTTCTGTTTTCAAAGATGGCCTGGCCATTGTCCATTTGTGTATTCAGTCTCCTAGGACAAATCACCTAACAATTAATTACCCAACAAGTTCAGGGGCCTTGAGGATGCAGGAGAGGGCCCCCCAACACAGAGGACAGAGCACACACGATTTGCTAAAGGTGTAGTAGTGACAAGGGAGTTGACGGTTCAAACTCTGTACTCATTAGCTCAAGTGCCATAACAAATACCACTAGAGTTTGGACAGCTGAAATACATCACCCCACAGTTCTGGAGGCCAGAAGTCTGAAGTCCAGGCGTAGGCAGGGCGGCTCCGTCTGAGTGTGTTCCCGGCCTCTCACCTGGCCTCTGGCGGCCTCAGGCACTCCTCAGCTTGGACATGGCTCTCTTCTCCCTGTTCCTTCACATCCTCCCTGTGTGAGTCTGTCTCTGTGGCCAAATCTCCCCTTTTTATAAGGACACCAGTCACACTGGATTAGGGCCCACCCTGAGGATCTCATCTCCACTGGGTCATCTGCAAAGACCCTGTTCCCGAATAAGGTCACCTTCAGAGGTGCAGGGGCTTAGGACTTCAGCATCTTTTGAGGAACACAATTCCCCCAGGAGACACCTGAAGCAGGTTCTGTCCTGTTGGAGGCAGGTGTTTTTTAAAAAGTCAGTTCTTGTGCTTAGTATTATAAAAGAAATTTTGCATCTACAGAAGACATTCGGTTCTAAACCAGCAGACTTTATTAAAACTATTTGAAACTTTTAACCCGTGAGAACTAGGTGGAGACCATCCTTCCACCCACTTAGAGCAACTTGTGAATAACTGGGAGAAATGGTCACCACTGTGAATCTCTGAGGACAGTTGAAACAGGACATCACAGGTCCCCTGGCTCTTGGGTGTTTTCATGGGACTTAAACCGAGCAGGGCAGCTGCCCAGGCTGTGAGCTCTCAGCTTTGCTCCCATTTCGGGAAACTGGTCTTTATATCTGAGTAGGACTCAACCCTAGATTTAAAACCTGCCCATGAATGTCACCCGAGGAATGGGGAAGCCTGCCTCGCCAGTTGGATTTCAGAGGAGGTATTGGAAAAGAAGCGGAGCCTCAGGGAAGGGACCACCTTCTATCGGAATTCCCTGTGCCCCTCCCGCCTCCTCTGACAAGGAAGATGTGGCTGTTGCCAGGCAGCGGGAGTCCAGGCAAAGGGCCCAGGCCAGTGGAAACTGTCTTTATCCTCATTCTCCCTCATGGAATTTGTGCATACAAATGCACACGCATGTGCTTGCATGCACACATACACACACACATACAGTGTTTTGCTCACTTATACTTGATTCAGAAGTTAAGTAAAGCAATAAGAACTTCTAGGTGAGCCACAGTTGGCTATTGTCCCAGGGCCATGGGCCACTGTAGGCAGTGTTCCCTCAGCACGGGTAAATGATGTCTCCTTGTCTTACCTGGGGTGGCTGGCTGTTAGGGGCAGTGGCACGAGGACATGCTCCTGTCACTTATCCCTGGGCATACAGACAGTCCCCTTTGTGACCTCAGATGGCTCAGCATGGGCGGTGGCTTTATGTAGCCAATGCTCTGGTGGATGGGGAGAATTATTTGGGCAGTGATAATAAACAGGCTGTCAGTCTGAAGAATAGCCCATTTCCTTCTGTGCTCTGAAGCCATCAGCTAGTGCACGTCAAGTCTCTGCATCTTGGAGAAAATGTCTGCGGCTGAAGCCAAGAAGCGGACTCCTGACATCCGCATGTTGGTGCCTGTGGTCGCTGGCTTGCTCTGGTCTGTCTGCTCTGGAGCAGGGCCCGGGGTGCATGGTGCTGTGCATCTTGGGAGAGCAGGCCCTGTTCATTCTCCTGCTTTCTGATGGGAGCTGGGGCACATTGCCTCGGCCCAGAGTTATTGATGACGCACTTTGGAAAAATATAGGCTGAAGCTACATCTCTCCTCCCTCGGAGGAGCTCAGAGGTCCCCAAAGTGGAAAATGTGACTTCTTCCTCCCAGTTGTGATGAAAATAAGGATTAGTGGGATGTCAGAGGCGAAACCTCATTTACGAAGTTATGAATGAATAATTCTAATTTCTTTCTGAGTTGTGAGAAATCAGTTTGTTTTACATAGAAATGCAATATGTTCTTGATCTCTATGTATGCGATTAGAATTTTTCCCTCTACTTGGTATTTGTTTCATTATGGAATGAAAGTTTGAGCTTATATTTTTGGATATATTTCACCTCATGCATTTCAATGTCTGTCTCCCCCAGATCTCTGCTTCTGTAGAACGCATCATCCCTATCTTTTTTTCATATTCACTTTAGGATATGGACAAGTAGGTGGAGATGCTTTCTTTAGGATTCTGACCATCATTGGAGTAGACACCCAACCTTCTCATGAATGTATTTGGAGGAATGTACCAATTTTTAAGATAAATGATGATGGCTTTGCGCTGCTAAGAAAAATGGAATTGCTGTGACGGCCTCAGCATCACTACATAGATGAAGCTCATTGAGTGGCAATGCAGGGATGTTGAAAACACCCACTCCAAGGACACTCAAGGTTATAAGTTCACAACATATGGGGTTTCAGAGGGGTGCAGATGTTCTGGCTTATGAAGAGGAGTCAGATTGCTCTGTCATTGGAGGAGACCAGTTGGAGGGGTACAACGTGAGCAGAGGGACTGAGAGCAGGTGGTCCGCATGGGCTCTGCTGGGTGTGTGGCAGGCGCCCGTGGGCAGCCCAGGCTCAGGGCGTTGGCAGACCTAGGGCCCAGCAACAAGTGAACTCTAGCTTCAGTGGGTTCATCCATTATTGCAGTCAGGAGATCTGGATGCAAAGTGACTTTAATTTCAGCATACATGTGTTTTAATTTTCCAAATTTAAATGCACGAGGGTGTTGGGGACTGGTGGAGAAGCATCTTGTTTTCAGGGCCTAGAGCCTGCAAGAAAAATGTCTGTGGGTGGTGTGTATGGGGTGAAGACAGGGCGTGAAGGAGGAGCCCTGCAGAGACTGCAAAACCAGGAGGCGGGGTCAGAGGGGCCTGTTTGGTGGATGAGTTTTGCATAGACAGCTTCACCATCCACTTTGCCATTATCCAGAGGTAAATGATGCAGTTTGCAGCTCCTCCAAATCTATTTCTTCTCCCATTGCACTCTTTGGCCACTGCCCTGTTCATTAGCACCTCTGCTAGCGGAATGGGGATTTAGGGGACAGCAGTTGATTTATATTTCAGCAGCCTCATTGGCTTAGGGGGCAAGTGCACTGAACTAATGAAGCCGAGGTCAAAGGTAGGAGCCCCAGGTGGGCCAGTTAGCCGGCCGCTGTGGCTAGCCTCAGAATAGAGCCCAGCTGGGCTGAATGGTTTCCACATGTGTTTCTGCCGGCTGAGAACTTGGGGGGAGGCAGCGGCATAAATCTGTTTATGCCATTGGGAAAGCGACTTGTTGCTGGTGGCTGGTGCTCCAGCTGAACGGTAGGAGTGGTTGGGTATGATTTGTAGAAATCACATATTTTCAATCATCACCGATGATCTGGACCCTGTGGTCCATAGACCTTTCTAAAGAGTTTCAATCTTTAATGAGCTGTGTGTGTAGTGTGTATCAACCAGGAAAACCTGGTTGCTTTTTCTCTCTGTCATTAACTGATTTCAGAATGACCCTGCCCTTTGCACTGAAATGGAGGAGATTTCATTTGGGGGATGGAGTCCATATTTTTATATTTAGGCATCTTCCTATTGAAGAAGAATTGATTTGTTAAGCAGTTACTCTGTAGCAGGCATTCTATATGAATTAAGGCCTCAGGGTTGGGAACTGGTTAAGTTCTACAAAACAGCTATGTTGGCAACCTTACTAGCATATTTAGATGGTTTGGGTCTTATCATAAAAATATAGATTAGTTGATAATCATGGGATTGTGATAAACCCATGGAAGACCCTATATTTATGACTTTGGGCAACAGAGAAACACTTGGCAGTTTTAGGTCAGGTTTACACAGTTGTATCAAAGCTCAGCAGCCAAGCCTCTGATGGCCAGGTGGTGCTGCACACAAGGAGAGATTTGGCAGGAAAACAGCACGAGACAGGCTGGATGCAGTCAAATACCTGGGTATCTGAAAAATGGTCAGCAACTCTTTTGCCCCAATGTATTTTGCATAGAGAGATGCTTATAAGGTGAGCTGTTTTTTGAAAATGCCTTTTTTTTTCCAACCGGATGATGCCACAATTATGTCTGGCTGGTTCCAACTGCTAATGAATTTCTTTATCCACAGCCACATATACGACTCGTCTAGAGTCTGTAGGAATGACAGGTGTTGACAGGACCTCCAAGGATCTGGTGGGCCTGGCTCAGTAATATTTACAGGGCTGAAGGCTCTCTTGCTCCTTTAAGATCCCAGAGAAGAGGATTTAAACGACTCATATTCAGGTGAAGAGATTAACTAGAACTGAGCGGAAGGGACATAGTGTCATCAGTCAAAGGGAGAGGAGTTCGTCACCTGGAGGGATGCCCACGTCTGCAGCTGATGGAGAGCAGGGCAGAGGGCACCACTGCAGCAGGTGGAGGAAAGCAGAGCGAGAGAAGAGGACCCATTGTGTGCAATGCAAAACCCGAGTACAGTGGTAACAGCACGACGCACAGGCGCATCGCAGACCATGGTACGGCACGGCCCTGAAGGCTCTTCTCCTCCTGAGCTGCAGGGCCTGCTGTTGGCAACTTTCCTCACCCACCCTGGGTGACAGCCTCCATTGTGTCCTTGGCAAGGACAGCTGTGGTCTGGCTGAATGATCTCAGGGCTTGCACAGGTGGGGCTGGTCACTGCATTTAGCAGGGGCACTTCTTCTTTCTGCAAGGGTCCCGGTGCTCCAGGGACAGAAGGATGCGCCACTTCTCTTCCAGAAAACCTGGGAAGTGCCTGGGGACCAGGCAGTGAGTGTATGCATATACATATAAAAATCAGCCCTTACTCCTTCTCCCGTAGTGAATTTTGGATCACAGATCCAGCCTGCAGCCATCCAAGGGTCAGATGAGGGTCGAGGACATGTGTTTCTTTGGGGATGTTTACAGTGCAGAGGCTCATAAAGGAATGTTCCGCACAGACCACACGGACAAAGCGAAGGGAGAAGGGTCGTTTTTTCCTTTCGAAGGGGGAAAATGCAACCAAAGCTCCGGCAGGGTTTTCATTTTTCTTTCATAGACATTTTGTTTTTTTCATTAATTTTTTTCTCCAGGGAGGCAGCAAGAGTCGGCAGAGGGAAATATGTAGGGGAAATAGCCTTGCTGAGATTAAACAAATCTCTGTCGCCGTGTGTCCATCTGCCCGTCCATCTGTGAATAACCTGTAATTATTAATAATATGAGTGATGTCATGAGCATTCTGGCAGGATCGCGGAGCCCCAGAGACCACTCTGGAACCAGTCAGCACAGGACAAAGCCGGGAACGATCAGCCGTGTTTGCACTAGAGCTGCGGATAAATCTGGCTAGCTGGCGCGGGCCCTCTCTGCAGTAGGACCGGAGCATATTGGGTTTTCTCATAAACTTCCGATGAGATCAGATTGGCAGCATCTCAGAGGAACACCTCTTATATAAAAAAGGTTGAGTACACAATCCAGCAAAAAATGTCATTAAAAGGACACATGGTGCTGAGTGGGGCAACCTTAAATTTACTGAAAACTGAGTGTTTAAAAGAGCATGGGAGAGAGGCAGCCAAGAAGATGACAGAGACGGGGGTTGGGGGTAAGGATATTAGACGTCCCCCTATGCCTAGTTTCTGTTTCCCATTAATATATTCATGAAATCATCTGGGGTCAGAAAGAAAAAGGAAAAGATATTCTCAAAAACAGGCACCCCCTAAAGAAGCCAGGATTCCAGAATGTTCTGGAAAACCTTTCTGTGATATTCCACACCAGTGACAGCTGAGGGTTTGGCACCAGTATAAGCTGATGCTCAGGTTGTGGTTGGGACATCTGAGCGGGCAGGTGTGCCACCACAGGCGGGCCCTGGGTACCAGTGGTATGGGACCCTGCGGCCACCAGGGCAGGGCATGAGCCCACGGATCCCAGTGTGACTTTGATACAGAGCTTCAGCCCTTTATATGGAGCTGTGGTTTCTGTCAGTGTCATTCACTGAATGAGATCCCAGCTCCTAGAAGGGGAGCCCTGTGGTGGGTGTTCAAAAACGATTTACTAAATGAATTATTCCAAGAAGAATCTGTTATAGGTACCTAAGAACATATTTGCCTCTGGCCCAGTATCCAGCCCAGTTCTGGGTGGCTGGTCAGGGGCCAGGTGGCTGCTGTGGTGGGACTAGGGAAGGAAAGGAAGTGCTTCCAGGTGACATGAATATCAAATATGGTCCTTTCCTCAGGCCACAGGATTTTCTGGAACTGAACAATTAATTTCTTCAACAATGTCAGCATCTTACCACAGCATGAAGCCTGCCCTGGGCAGTTTACCGTGTTGTTAACTGAGCAACGGGAGTCTTAACAGCTGCCCCTCAGACAGACTGCTCCCTTATTTATCAGAAAGAACAGCTGATCCCATTGCAAAATTTTCCTTGTTTTGAAGAAAAAGGAAAAACTCAAAAGAAAAGGTACCAAGGGTAATCTCAGTCTGGAATTGGCTTTCCACGGGGAGCATAGTAAGATTTTGGCAAAGGGCTCCAATCCTCTCTCAGGAAGACAGAAGACAGCGGCTCTAAAACAAAACCTGAGTATGCTGTGTGCTGCCTGCGGCATCAAGCTGTTCCTGGGAACACGGAAGTTAGGGTCGATGCTGTGAGACAGCCGACATCCAAAAGTCCTGCTCATGACGATCGGAAGAATATACTGAAAATAAAACTGAAACCAGCTTTCATTAAGCAGCTACTGTTTGCCAGGCACTTTATGTTCATTATTTCATTTACTGTTCACAGCAGTCCCACAGGGTAAGTGCCATTATTATCCTAATTTTGTAGATGAGAAAACTAAAATTGAGAGCGATTATGTAAATTGCCTGTGTCACAAAGCTACGGTGTCGTGGAGCTGACATTGAGAAAGGGTCATTCTGAAATTTAAGGCTGGGGCACTGCCTCTAGAATGTTGACGAAATCAACCAAGAGATTCAATGTGAGAAAATAGAGGCATGAAGATAGAACTCTTAGGTCCTTGGAGAGCAGAAAGAAAATAATTCATCATCAGGGGGTGACCACTAAGTTCTGGAACTTAGTAAAAATAAAGCAATACTGGATAACTTCTAATAAAATGAATGAAAGCCAGTATTAGAAAGTGAAAGGCTAGTGATCCAGGGACCTGATGGTGGGAAAAGAAAGGCCCCAGAATTTGGGACGAAAGTAATGAAAATTGTGCCAGAGTGGGTGCAGGTGTACAAGGACATCGAGAGAGAGAACACCAGCCTCCGTTCCTGTCACAGAGGCCCAGAGGGCAGTGTGGATGAGATGCCAGTGAATCCCGTAGATGTTCACTGGCTTAAAGTGTATGCTATGTATGCTGTCTTAAGATTACAGGAGTGTTAAGAATGGAATAATTACCTTCTAAGTAGTTTTAAATGTTAGATCCGCTCTATCGGGCTTCATGCATCAAGAACCGTAAGTGATGATGAAGTGTCTCTAAATGATGGCAGCCGCAGCCTGTACTCATGATCTTGTCCGCGAGCACAAGGGTTCAATTCGCCCATGAAAAGAGTCAAGTCCTTGCTGCATTAAAGACTAGACGCTAACGGGGGGTTGCTCATGAGACGCCCAGCGACGTCCGTCCAAAAGGGGAGGTTTAAAAGTAGAGAAGGAAACCGGAAAGCATGTTGAACTTTACAAAAGTAGATGAAAGACCAATTTTATTGGACAAAAGTATTAAAAATAATGGCTATATGACATGAATTCAACTGAATTACATTTCTTGGATAGGGCCAGATAATATAGCATCGAGGTATTTTAAATGAAATCTATTAAACATAGCAGTGAAGACGACTGGGTAATAAAAAACCGCAACAACAAGGAGAGACGTCATTTCACTATTAGCAGGGAACACAAATAAAATGAGGGCTAAGTTGTTACTCTAAATAAAAAGAGCAAACAGACATGCAGGCCTCTTTGGCTGAAGAAGGGAGGATATATTTAAAAATGATAAAATCTTCCAATTGAAAGATCACAAATACAAAGGCAAACGGATACTAAACAAAGCCCCAAGGAGAGTCTAAGTGAACTTCAAGGAGCAAAGGCTTTCAGAGGCTTCATTCTTCAGTAGGCAGAGGAAGAACCCCCCGCAAATTCCAGAAAGGAGAAATGTATCCAAGAGCTAGTTCTTTGAAAGAAAAATTCAGAAACATTCCAAAATTACAAAAACCACAACATGCAAAAATGTTACTTTGAAAGGAACATTTACACATCGAACTGGCAAACGTAACTCAAGTAAAAAAGGAAAGTAAGCACGAGCCAAACTGGAGATGAAAGGAGGGCAAATGAGAAGAGTAGTTTTAGGGGCATCTGTGCCCTGTTGTCTCCTCCTGTATTTGGAGTAGGGGCCCCTGCGTGTGGGGATCCCTGTGTGTGGGGAGCAAGACACAGATGGAGATAACAGCTGGGGGGCGGGAGCCCTAGGACTTGTGGGGCTCAGTCTGACAGGGGGTCTTTCCTGTGGGCTGATGTCTTCTGGCTTCAGGTCTCCGTGCTGCATACTGATTAGTTCGGGGCCAACACCATCTCCGGTTCCAGAATGAGAGGAAGACGTGTGTCCGGACGAGTCTTTTCCTGCGTAACGTGGGTTCTGTTTATATTGCTGAGTCCAGAGGAGGGAATACCCCATGTGCCATTAGAGCATGTCTGTCCCCCTCCATTCTGAAGTGGAGGAGAGCCTTCCTTAGCCGGGTATCTTTCCTTAAGTTTTACAGAGGGCCGATTCTAGCGCTCATCCTTTAGACTACGGCTCGGGTGCCATGACAAAATACCCTGTCTGGGGGTTTAAGGAGCAGCAGTTTATTTCTCACATTTCTGGCAGCTGGAAGTCCGAGGCCAGGGAGCCAGTGTGGTTGGTCTGGTGAAGGCCCTCCTCTCGGCCCGCAGGCAGCCACCTCTTCACTGCATCCTCATGAGGCAGAGAGATGGAGCAAGCTGCCCTGTCTCTCCTTATAAGCGTACCCATCCCCTCTGGAGGGCCCACCCACCCAGCTGGCCCCACCCAAACCCAATTACCTCCCAGAGGTCCCACCTCCAACCAGCGGCTGTGTTCTTTACAGTGGTTCTCAGGCTTCAGTTTAGGGTCACCTTGGGAAGGAGTTAAAAAATGTAGGGTCCAGGCTTCCACCCGGAGATTCAGCAGGCCTGATGTGTGCAGACAGGAGGTGAGGGTGTGTGTGTGTGAGTGTGCGAGCGTGCAGGTACTGGCATGCGTCCCCATGGGCCACCCCCAACTGCTTGTTTTCACCACTGCAGTTAGCAAGGGCTGCTGGCATGGCGAGGAGCGGGGGGCCCGGCTCGCTTCTCAGGACAGTGGTTGTGGCCTCAGTGTGTACCCAGGGCACACATGGAGCCCACAGGCCAGGCTCCCATCCCTGCTGGGGGACCACCCGCTTCAGCCACGTTTGGCCAGCTGCCGGTGTTCATCTTTGGCTTGGACAGCGACAAAATTCACTGTGTGGCGATGGAGAAATGATACTGAAAACTACTGAAAAAAAAAAAGAGGAGCCAAATGGTGTTCTGGATGGCAGATGCCCCTTGCTGCCAGTGCTTGCCATGTGCGAAGCACCGGGCACAGGCCCCCCGAGGACTCAGGCTGTGGCGGGGCGCCCTTCTGCTCCGGGTACCTCGCTGCAGAGCGTTCTGCTGCATGCCGCTGGTGGCACCCAGGTCCGCTTTGCAGCAGTGGGCCTGCGGTCGGCTTTGGCCCGGCTCCCTCTCTGCTGGTACTGGTGTCACACGCAGGCTTCCAGCTCTGAGCCACCTTACCTCTACCTCCTGGGTTTTCTGAGAAATAGTGACATACTCTGAGCCAACGTTATGCATCTGGAGAAGTAGGCACGCTGCGTGGCTTCCTGGCACCTGCTCCCCGCATTCTGTATTTCACCCAACCTGTGGCACTGTGCTGGTCAGGAGGCCTGGGGCCCAGGCCGCCGTGCAGGGGAGAGCTGGAGCCGGCCCACCCGTGCTGGGCTGCCGCCGCCTCCGTGCCAGCCCTGGCTGCTCACACCCCCGGCCCCATCCATTCATGTCGGGGCTCCTGGTCTCTGGTGCCCCAGCACGTGGCTCAGGCTGGTGTGTGACTTTGAACTCCCCACCTCGGGGCCCTGTTACCACTTGACAACTCACTTGACTGACCTCCTTTTAAGTCTCCCGAGTTTATCACGCGCCACGTGTGGGCTCCATCATTTTTCTCCTTCCTCCCTTGTCTGTCTGCTGCTGCTTCCAGGGCATTTCCAGCAAGCTACTCGGCAGCCCCTCTGTAACCTGAAAGGGATCAAGGCCAGGAAGGGGCTGAGCAGACATTTAAGTGCTCTTTGGCTGACAAGGGTCCCCAAAGGTGATGTGTGAACAAGGACATGCAACAGGGGTGTTTGGGCTCTGCTGGCACATTTGTGGTAATCTCAGCACCCGCATGGGCCCCACTCTGCCTGCCACCCTCCCTCGGCAGGTGGAGGTGTGAGTGTTGAGGGCCACCAAACACTGGGAAGTGGCCTCGTGCATCACAATTACAGAAACACCTGTGCTAAATACCTTTGTGTGGATTGGTTGTGTTGGATTCACGGGTGTTCAATTGCCTCGGAATTTCTCATTTCTGTGCTGTCAACAAGCAGCAGGTGTGCACGGTGTGAGCCCGCCAGGCTGTGATTTGGAGGGCTGTGCTGACAGGACTGCATCCAGACTGCATTTGTCCTCACCAGCGCTGTGCACCCCAAATATATTCCAGTATTTACAGAGGGCTCAGAGGCCGTTTGTCACGGCAGACCTGCCTCTCGGCTCTTCGCTCCCTGGGAAGGCGGCAGGGAGCAGAGGGGAGCCATGCGGAGAGGATGGAGCCCCTCAGCCCTCAGGTGGCCGGGTGCTGGCTGCAGTGTTCTCTGACCGACGGTGGGAGCCAGAGCAGGCTCCACAAGAGGCTTCCGGTCAAGAGAACCACAGCCAAGGAGAGGCTGACCTGAGGCCACATCTGGCCTCTGGATGTGATTCATGCTATTTAAAAGAATTTCAAAATCATTACTACCTGGATGCTAGCTGCCAAGAATGTTCCTCTATTAAACCTGGATTTCTGCCTTCTTTGGAGCCACTGACAGTCTGTTCCAGTCTCTGTTCCCCTGTTTAAAGCGTGGGTGCCTGGGTACCAGGTGTCCTGTAGAAGGTACGCACCCTGTTTGGTGGCTTCACGTGCTTCCGTCCTTTATGGGGCGTTGAGGATGACTGAGTCGGTTTCAAATGGCTAAGAAGGCCGGTCTTTCCGCAGGCACCCAGGCGGCCGCACATAGCATCTTCCTCTGGATGGCAGGTCCCGAGGAAGGGCCCGAGAGATGGCTCAAGCAGATGCCACAGCTGAATTTTGCACACTGATTCTGTGCAGGAAATTGTTCCTGAGTATTTCCTTATTCAGAAACAAAGTACTGAGGATTCCTGCAGTTAACATTCTAGACTGATACATAGACTCTTTCTAGTTGGTTAGTATTTGAGACAATTGGTGTTTTGGTGCCCGCCCCAGTGATTCCTCTGGCGTCTCCAAGAGCTGTCGCCGCTCGCCAGGCCAGTGTTCCTTGCTGGAAGGAGCTGAACCAAAGCCTGGGGACCCAGCACGTCTGCTGTGACCAGGGCTTCAGCCACCTCTCTGTCCTCGTGTGAACCCTGTGGCAGGGGGAGGGTCATTTTGTGGATGTGGGTGCAGTAGTTTCTATGTACATTCACCAGATGAAATACAGGATGTCAAGGTAAATTTGAACTTCAAATAAGTGAATAATTTTTACTATAAGCATGCCCAAACACTGCATGGGACATAATTATACTAAAAATTATTTACGATTTATCCAAAAAATGTTCAAATTTAACTGGGTGTCGTCTATTTTTGGTTGGGCTTGTTGTTAAATCTGCCATCCCTATTTGTATTTCTAGGGATTATGCCCACATTCTCAAGATTTCTCAGCTAATGTACTAATTTCCTGGGCTGTAGTCCAACTTTGCACACCTGGACCTGGCACCAGGGTCCCAGAGGGGCTCTTGTGTGCATACCGAGCAGCGTCATCTTCCTCTAATTGGCCATCAGTGTTTCTGGGTGCCCAGAGCTCATGCAGCTGCTCTACCAGGGCACAGCTTCCCAGATAAATAAGCACTGCCCTTAACGAGTTTACATTTGGCCTCTTCGGCTTAAGAGGAGGTTCCACTGGCTTCTGGAAGGTACGATGCAGTCAGAGAGTGCCTTTAGCCCATCTTGATCATTCAAACATTCAACAATTTGTGTTTACAGTCTCCTTAATATATGGGTGCCAAGAAGAGTAGAATCAATTTTACATTTACTGTGTACCTACTGTGTGCCGAGAGCCACACTAGACCTGGAAGCCCAGCAGGGAGCAGTCAGGCATGGATTCTGCCCTTGGGAAGATTATAGCTCACCAGGGACATGCAAGCTACACAGACAACAATGGGAAGGGGGCTGCTGACAGGAGGGGCATTTGACTGAGGCTGCTGGGAAATCTTCCTGGTGGTGGTGGCATTTGAAGCTCAGCATAATGGACGATGACCATTCTAGGCAGAGGGAGCTGTGGCAGCTTGGCTGTCCAGAGGCCAGAGCCTTCTCTGAGAAGAGGTTGCTCAGGGCCAGGGAGCCCCTGAGCCTGAAGGAAGAATGGCTGGGACCCCTTGCACGTACTTCTCCTTCCCTGTCTCTCCTCTTCTAAAGGCATTGTCTTGAGTGGATCATTGAATGGCAACTCTTCAGCTGACCCAGGTACACGGCCAATTTCCTGGCCTCCTTTCCAACTACTCACAAGGTGAAGAGCCACCCCTGGCTGAGCCCAGCTCGTCTCTGGCTCTACGCAGCAGGTGCTGGGGTGGATACCTCTGGCAGAAATCTACAGTCGTGCAGTCATGACGACTGGGCTCAGCCTGAAGTCAGGATCTCCAACTGGAGGGACACTCAGCCATGCAGGTCAGCCACTGAGCCACTGCCCTTCCGCCAGGCATTTCCTTTCCGTCACCAACAGAATCATTTCCCACCATCTCCGCCCCCTGTCTTCTCCCCGCTGAGCCTCCCCACCCAAGCTCTTAGCAGAGACCTTGCTCGCGCAGCACTCAGAGGAGCCTGCTGTCTTCCCACCACCACACACCCTCTCATCTGCGTGTTCCCTGCTGCTTGGTTCAGGGACAGGGCCCTGCTTTACATCTGCAGGTCTGCCCAGTGCCCGCGCCATCAGTTCCCTCCCGCTGTGGGGTCATGGCCTTCAGCACACGACACACTCTTGGGGATATCTTATGCCAGGAGCCGGTTCTCTGGGGGGCTCTCCCTCCCCAGCAGCTGCAGCATTCCTCCGCCAGGCTGACCGAGGCCTCTGCTGGGTGAGGTGAGGCCACCAGGGTCCTTTGGTTGAAGAAATGTTAATCTGCTTGGGCGATGAGCAGCTGGCCCCTCTAGTTCCCGGGGCCCTGCACCATGGCAGCAATTCTTTCAATCCCAGACCTAGGTTTTCTGTGAGGAAATGCTCTAGCTTTTCCTCTGCACACAGTGGAGGCCGTCACCCTCAGGTTCTGGCCGAAGTGTCACTTTCTTTCTTCTTTCCTGGCCTCCCTGGATGGGCCGACCCCTCCTACCAGAGGCCCCTGCAGCTTCTATGTGGAACCTGTCAGCATGGAAGTTTTGTATTCAAGTGTTTTTGACTAATATCTTTCTCTCTTCCACCAGCAACTCTGGGGGCAGGTACCCATGCATTTCCATCCTCCATCGTGTTCTCAGTGCCTGGCATGGGGCTTGGTACATAAGTGACCTTCAATGCTTGCTACTCTTTGAGATACAAACACAGTGGGTGAATGGACGGATATGTCATTTCAGACGTTGAAAGGACCTCAAAGGTTATTTTCATGAGAAGCTTGAGTGTCCTTACAAAGATAACTAATAATCATTGAAGATCGTCAGCACCAGCATTATTACCTGTTCGAATCCTAAGAGCACACCCGTGAAGCCGGGGCTGTCCCTTTTGGTTGTCAAGGACGGAGGATACTTTGCCCAAGGTCATTTGTAGTAAGGGCTGAGTTGGCACTATGGTTCCTGGGCAGTTTTATGCACAGATGCTAATGACGGAGCATGTCTCCAATCAGGATATGGGGTCTCTGTGCTTGTTTTAAATCTTGGCAGTCTTGACTGGGACCATGCTGACTGGATTAGCAGATGGAAAGAGTCAGGCTCGTGACCTCCAAAGCTGTGCAATAAAAGGCCAAGCAACTGCCACCTAGTTGTTTGGGACACTTGTCCTGGGTTATCTAAAGATACTGCTCAGCGGTCGCCACTAGGCCCAGCCTTCCATTCATCCCTGCCGAGGAGCCAGGCGTGTGAGTGAGACTGTCTTGAACCCTCAAACTAAATACCACTGGGTGGCCTCATTCAGCACCATGTAAAAAGGAAAAGCCCACCAGCCAATCCCTGCCCAAATTCCTGACTCATAAAGCCAAGACAGATAATACAACAGTTGTTTTTTTATGCCACTATTGTTTTATAGACACACAGAACTGAGTAGCTGAGCTGGTCAGATCCCTCTCCCTGGAGGCCCCTGAGCACCGCAGCAGACCCATCGCTACGAGAGGTTTAGATCTGGATGGTGTAATTTTGATACTAAAGGGTGAGCTAGAAGTTAGAAGACTTTCACATGAGCTCATCACTCTTCTGCCGCAGGGTCTGGACCCGTCTCCCCATGGGCTTTGCGCCTATCACACCCTGCCGCCCCTGGGGTCTACGCCCTCTGGCCCGCAGGCCGCACTTTACTGAAGGCCCCTGGGCATGGCCACCCAGAGCTCGGGGATGCTTCACGGGCTGCAGGCAGCCAGGCAGAAGCCTCTGGGTGGCTCTGACACCCCTTCCTCTTCATGGGTCATCAGTGTCTTTGCCACTGGAGAAAGTGAGGAGGGAAAATTGGTAAAGACGGGAGGAGGGATTGGAGGAGCCCACGGGCGGACGGGTGGGGATCCGAGCAGTGCGGGCACAGCTAAGGACCACGTACTGCAAGCAGGGGGAGAGGCCCGGGGTGCTTTCCCCCTGAGCCCCCAGGAGGAGCCCACACGGCTGGCCCCTTGGTTTCGGACTTCCGCTCCCCTGAGCGGTGAGGGAATACATTTCTCTCGTCTCAAGCCGCCTGCGTTGTGGTAAATTGTTACGGCAGCCCTAGAAAATGAAAGCAATGATCAAAAGACATCAGGGGACTTGATAATGTAGAGCTCATTGCCATGAAATAAATAGGCAGAAAATTTAATTCTTTAAAACTTTATTTCATTTGGACACATTGGCAGATCAATTTTACTGTTGAGTAATTGAATAAATACATGGAGACTATGTGAGAGAGAGAAAGGAGAAGGAGTCTGCAGTGCAGGTCACCGGACAGCAGAGGGAGCTCTCCCACAGCTGGGGCCCGGCTGGCCAAATGGAATAGAACATTTCTATGAATTTAGCTTCCGCGGTGACTAAGGGGGCAGCCTGAAGGTTTTGCAAATTTTGTTTCTGAGCCATTTTCGCAAACTCTGTTTTGGGTAAAAGACAGAAATCTATCAAACACAGCACAAATTAACTTATCATGGAGCTAAATGGGCTGTCAGTGTGGGGAGGCCGTGCTTGGCCCAGTGAATTCAAATGCATGTAAATTTCCCTGGTGGCAAAGTTGAGGACTGTGGAGCTGTCAGACTGTGACATGCGGAAATATATTAACCGTGTTTAAAATATATTTGAAGGGGCTGCCTCATATTTTGATAACACGCTCACCAACAAATGCTTTGTAGAAGATTGGAAGCTTTGACCTCACCATCGGTTCCAGAGGAATCTCGGTGAGGAGCCCCCTCCCAGTACGGTGGGTGTTTCAGGGAAGTTCTAC
This sequence comes from Manis javanica, assembly GCF_040802235.1. Classification (NCBI taxonomy): domain Eukaryota; kingdom Metazoa; phylum Chordata; class Mammalia; order Pholidota; family Manidae; genus Manis; species Manis javanica. The sequence continues at coordinate 4,043,474 of NC_133162.1, read as the reverse complement.
AACAAGCAACGATGCCAGCCCGAGCTGCAAAGGTCCCCGTGCCTGTGATGTGTGGAGCCAGGCTTCCAGTGGCCTTGCTTGTCAGCATCACCCTAGCTTACAAAAAAAGTGATTAAAAGCTTAAAAAAAACCCCACAAAAACAAACCAGTTATGTTGTGTGATACACCATGCTGTGGCTCCCCAACAAAACAAGGCATGAGCTCTTCCGTTCTGCACCTAATGGGACTCAGTGTTTTTACTCTTGTGTATCGATGCCCTCGTCCCAGCGCACAGAGTCTGTTGAAAGGAGACCATGTCTGTGTATAATGGGTTGGTTCTAGGTATTATAAGCATGCTGAATATCTCCAAATTTCCAATCTCAGTATGTGATTTCTGAATGGCAAATGTAGGCTGCCTATAACCTCCAGCTTCCCTGGTTCAATGGCTCAGGTCTTTCTGCAAAGGCAGCTGACAGTCTCCCATCATGTCGGGGGCCCCTTCAGGCTCCCTTAGCCACGTGAGTCCTTATTCCATCCCAGATCCAAAATCCCAGCTTCCCCTTTCACATGCCAGACTATCTTCAAAATTGGCAGCATGGACCAGCCTTGCCTAGCACAAAAGAGGTGTGGTGCCCACCTTGAGCTAGAAATAAATGCACTATCCATAAGCAAAACAAGCAGAAACAGAAGTTTCTTTCTTGATATATTCTTTTAAAAATCATACATATTAATTTCTGCCTGAGTTGACAGGATAATGAAATAAGTCTTATTCCCTAGCCCATTCAGTGTGCAAACACAGGATTCTAAAACCTTACGCAGATGATGGTGGCAGAACCTACAGGATGTGGGAGCACAGAGGAGTGGCACCCAATAACCCATCATAGGGCTGGGAGGGACCAGGGCAGGTTGCCATAGATGGCAGGCGGTTGGCCAGGCGCAGACCAGCGGGGAAGGATAGTCAGGGCTCAGACCTGCCTGCGGGAAGTATGAGAGGCTAACAGTCGCTGGGCACACATGCTGGCCTGGGTCTTGGGACCGATTTGAGTATTTGGAGAGAAAAGACCGACCTCCTTCCTCAAGGAGGCCACTGGAAGTAAGAGTGTTGATGTATTAGTGATGGCTCATCCTAAAGGCAGCACTGAAATCACCTACGTTTCTGGCAATAGGTATGAGCCAACCACTTCTCTAGAATAGGGTTTCTCAGCCTGGGCACTACCCACATCTGGAGCTGGATAGTCACTCAGTGTGGGAGGCTGTACTGTGCATCCTGGTTTGGCCACATCGCTGGCCTGTACACGTGATATGCCAGGGAAACCCCAACTCCAAAACTGTGACAGCCAAAAATGTGGGTAGCCATTGCCAAATGACATTGTCAAATGTCCCTATTTGGGAACCACTACAGCCAGAAGATGGGACAATGACAAAGTAAGTTCCCATCTTCCGCAATCTGCCATGTGATGTTCACCTGTACCAAGGAGGCCCTATGCTTTAATGGCTCAGAGAGGAGGGAGTATTGGTTTCTCACGGAACAGCCCACAGCCGATGGGGCTCTGAGGCGGAGAGCCTGTACTGCTCCCAGCTGTTCCCATTTCGTTGCTCAGCCTAAAGTGTTGGCTCTGGCTAAAGATTTAACCTGGATCCACCACCACTGTGTCCCACCAGGCCTCAGGAAGTAGAAGAGCAGGGGGAGAGCAAGCAATTCCTTTATACAATTGTCTTCAGGAAGTAAATTGCAGACATCACTTCTGTTCACTTCTCAACAGTGAAAGCACAGTCATGTCAGCACACCTGGTGCGAATCAAGCAGGGGCATGTAGTCTAATGCTGGGCAGCCATGTCCCCAGTTAAAATGCAGGAGAAATTTAGCAATTATAATACTGGAAGTACTGGGAAAAGTGGAAAGAGTCCTTCACACTCAACAGATCTGACTGGAGAATACCGAGGCTGGGTGCCAACTTTGGTACTGGGGCCAGACAGTGGGAAGACAGGGCGACCCCTTCTAGGTGGGACGTATGCTCTAGTGGGGAGGAGAGAACGGCAGGTAAGTGAAGAAATAAATACAAGTTGTGATAAGTGCCTTGAAATAAACAAATATATAGATAGAGTCTACTGGGTGGGGAGATCAACTAGATAGGGTGGGCAGCAGGGGCTTCACTAAAGAAATGACATGTGGGATGAATCCTGTAAGATTAGAGGGAGCCAGCCATATGCAGAGAAGGTGTGTGTGTATGTATGCATGTGTACGTGTGTGGCAGGGGAAGGGTATTCCAGGCAGAGGGGACATGTGCAAACCTAAGGAAGGGAAGGTACTTGAGAAAGTGAGTGAGAGTGAGAGAGAGTATATAGATTAGGAATGTATTGTAAGGAATCATCACATGATTACAGTGGCTGAGAAGTCTCTATCTGCAGTTGGCAAGCTGGGGTCCCAAGAGAGTTGATGTGTAGCTCTTTATTTCTCTGATAGGGGAAAAACCCAAAGGTTGGCAAACTAAACAATATACTTTTAAATTTGTTTCTGTCAAAGGAAAAAATTACAATGCAAATTAGGAGTTATTTCACACTAAACAAGAATGAAAAATTGATGTGTCAAAGCTTTTGAGACGCATCTAAAGCCACAATGAGAAGGAAATTCATAGCCATAACTTTATATAGTGTAAGAAAAAAGGAGAGAGCCTACACATGAATTATAAGTATCTAACTGAAGAAATTCTTTAAAAAAAAGCCCATTGACTTTAGCCTATAGAAAGTCGAAGGAAATAAATAATAAAGATAAAAGAAGAAATTAAAGGAATAGGAAACCAGTTAATTAAAGAAAATTTAACAGAGCAAATCAACAAAGCCACAAATTGGTTATCTGAAAAATTAAATGAAATTAATTACTGCCTGGCAAGACTGATGAACACAGAAAATGAGAAGGCGCAAAATACCTGTATAACACAAAATACCAGAGTAAACTTTGGTCTTCCCCTCACACATATGAGAAATTAACCCAAATGAGATCTTAGACCTAAATGTAAAACCTAAAGTTGTACAACTTCTAGAAGATGACATGATAAAAAAAATCTTTGTAACTTTGGGTTAAGGAAAGATTCCTTAGACACATGTCCTCACAAATCAAAAGAAAAATAAAAGAAAAATAATAGATCAATTGGACTTAATTAATATTAAGCACATCTGCTCATCAAAATAGAATGAAAAGGTAGGTCCCAGACTGGAGAAAAAGTTTGCAAATCACACAGTTTATAAAGGACTTGTATCCAGAATATATTAAGAACTGCCATAACTCAATAATCAGAAAACAGCCCAATTCTTCAAGTGAGAAAATATTTGGACAGATACTTCATCAAATTATATATACAGAGATCAAATAAGCACTTGAAAAGATGCTCAGCACCATTAGAGAAATGCAAATTTAAACCACAGTGAGGTTTAAATATCTATTCCAATGTCTCAAATTAAAAAGAGTGTCCAACTAAGTACTGGTGAAGATTGGAGCAACTGAAACTGTCACAATGCTGGTACTATGTAAAGCAGTACAAACCCTTGGAGAAAATTTTGGTAGTTTCTTGAAAATTGAAACATGTACCTAACATATAATCCCAAATAATTTTTGCTAATTTCCTCTCCTCCCATTTTCTAACTTCTCTCATGCATATGAGTCACATTTTTTTTCTTCCTCAAATATCTAGTAATTTTTCAGTTTAAAGCTGGACATTCTAATTTTGTGTTTTCACATGCTGGGTTTTGTTGTCTTCCTTTAAAGAATGTTAGGATTTTTTTTTCTTGTAGGAGGTAAGTTACATAAGGATCAGTTTGATTAATACAAGGGTTATTTTTAAACTTTGTTAGAGATGTTTTAGCGTTTGTTCTAGTTTATCTCTGCTACCAAGATGTGACTCTTCTGGAGTCTTCTCTGAATACTCTGAGTGTTCAGTGAGGACTCTCCAGTCTGGATCCTTAGGACTCTAACATCTCCCAGACATGTGTGAGTCCTAGGCATAGGTCCGTTTATAGTTTCTTAGTCAGTTTTGGCTGACTCTTTCTGTCTATCAATCAATTATCTATCTATCTGTCTGTCTGTCTATCTATCTATCTATCTATCTATCTATCTATCTATCTATCTATCCATTTATAGTTTCTTAGTCAGTTTTGGCTGACTCTGTCTATCAATCAATTATCTATCTATCTATCTATCTATCTATCTATCTATCTATCTATCTATCTATCTATCTATCTATCTATCTATCTATCTATCTATCTATCTATCTATCTATCTATCTATCTATCTATCTATCTATCTATCTATCTATCTATCTATCTATCTATCTATCTATCTATCTAATCTATCTATCTATCTATCTATCTATCTATCTATCTATCTATCTATCTATCTATCTATCTATCTATCTATCTATCTATCTATGTATCTATCTATCTATCTGTCTATCTATCCATCCATCCATCCATCCATCCATCCATCCATCCATCCATCTATCTACCATTATCTGTCTTATTAAACAACAAATGCAAGGGCTCCCCTATGCAGAGTTCTGGAATCTTCCTCCTATGGCTCCTTTTTCTCTGGTTCTATGTCCCACACTAGCTGCCTCAGCCTCATAAGACTATTATCTCTGTTTCCTCAAATCAGCAAGACCACTGCACTCTGTTTAGCATCCCCTTTTCAATATCAAACTAAAAAAAAAGCCTGCCTCAAGGTAGAAATTCAAAATAATTATGGGGATTACCTGTTTTTTTTCTCTTAAGAGTTCACAGTTCAGAGATGCCTGGTGTCCAACATCTGAAAACAGTTTCATCTACATTTAGTCTTCTAGTTTAGATGTGGTGAAAGGATACAGACCAGGTTACTCTGTGTCCTTATAAAAATATTTTGATATTAATAAACTGATTTGTGTATTTTGCTATATTAACAGTTTAAAAGGAAAGCATATCAATTTCAATAAATGCAGAGTAATAATATTTTGATAACAATCTAATGATAAAGGTATATTACTAAACTGAGAACAAAATAAAATATTTATCTAGAAAATGGCACCTATCAAAATTATGTAGCTAATGCCATGCTTAATAGCTAACCATCAATAGCATTCTTTTAATGCCAGGAACAAGGTCCATATGCTACCTTCATAATTTTCATTAAACATTGCAACTAACACGATGAAACAAGAAGTGTAAGTTAAGAAGGTATAGGAATTGGAAAGAAAGACATAAAACTGTCATTATTTGCAGATGATATGATTATATACATATAAAACACAAGAAATTCTACAGGCAAATAATTAGAATGAATAAAGTGCTTGGCAAGTTTACTAGATACAAGATCAATATACATAAATCACTTCTTTCCTATGTACCAGCCATAAGCAACCAAGAATGTAGTTTTCAAGATACCATTTATTAATTGTACAAAAACTGCAGTGAAGTCAATAGCACAAAAAGGTAAAATCCCTTATTGACTAAATGTGTTTTCCCACTAAAATGAACCTGTCTTCTTTGAAAAATTGCCATTTCTGTCTGAAAAACAGATGGGTAGGACAAGTACAAGAACCTAGAATCTGTTGTCAGTAATCAAAGAAGTGCTCAAAAATTGTTAGGATACATCAGAAGGACATGAGAGGGGGTTTAGATTTAAAATTGTCCAAATTTAGGTCAGCTTGAAGATCACAGAAAGTGTCATTTTTGCTTTACAAAAAGTGAAGGTGGTAATGGACTATAACACTTGGGGCAAAAAAAGAAACTCATGTATCCACAGTGATGGACAAGAAAGAAACGGAGGGAAGGAAGGTAGGGCAGGATGGAAGCTCTTTCAGACCGATCATCGGCCGGGGTATGAATGCAGAATAAATCTTAAGTTAGAAAATACTATTTGCAACCGATTTTAACAGGATCATCAATGGATACCAGAATGATTGGATGAAAGTATATAGTCCTATGGTTTCAAAGTATCACCCCATAGATTTCTTCTTAATTAAAAAGGGGTCAAAACCCCTGTCTCAGAAAGAGAACTGGTAACACTAACTTAAGCAGATGATCAAACTTAGCTTTACCAGTAATTGGACAAGCTGACAGTTTGTGTCTCTTGATATGTAGTATTCCTGCCAACAAAGTTTAATCATGAGAAACAGTCACAGATTGTGGGACATCCAGCTGTTCATGGATTGTGGGACATTCTGCAGTACAGCTGGCCTGGACTGGGAGCCTAAAATATGGCACTGACATGTCAGTGCCATGAATGATAAAAGAAAAAATGGTATGAGGATGTCATAGTTCAAAATGGGTTAATTGTGACGTTAACCTAAATTCCATGAATAATACTCAATTGGACCCAGGATGGGGAAAAGCAGCTATTGAGGACATAATTTTTGGAACAGAGAAATTTAAATGTGAACTATATATCAGGTAATATTTGTTCAGGGTCAATGTCTTGGTTATGATAATACTGTGGTTATGTAGAAGAATGTTCTCTTTCATACGAAATAGATGCAAATAGATGTAAAGTGATTTCTGCAATTTACTTTCTGACTGTTCACTAAAAGTGAGTATACAGTAAAATATGGATAGTTTATGAATTTGGGTGGAGACTGTGAGCATACATATACTATTTTTTTTCAATTTTTCTGTAGTTTTAGAAAAATTCAATATAAAAAACTTAGATAAAGCTTTGGTAATCATTTTATAGCATTCATATATTTTATATATATATACACATATCAACATGGAATGATAAGGAATTGGCTCATAAGGTTATAATAGGCCCAGGTGTAAGTTCCATTCCGATGCTGAGTCTGAAGGCAGATGAAGATCAAAGTCCCTGCTTGAAGACAGTCAGGATTTTGGGCAAATTCTCCCTTATCCAGCTTTTTTGTTGTATTCAAGCCTTCAATGGACTGAAGGAGTCCCACTAGCAATAAGGAGGGCATCTGCTTCACTTAACATACTGCTTTAAATGCTGATCTCACCTGGGAACCGGTCCTAGACACAACCCAGAATCATGTTTAACCATCCGGAGCCCCGCAGCCCAGGAAAACTACCCTGTAATGTTTACCATCACTCTGTGTGTCTGTCTATCCATTCAGATACTGCCATGCAAATGAAATGGGGTTTGGGCCTGGGAAGGGGCATCTCTTGAGCTGCAAGAAGGCTAAAAGGACCGCAGGTGCAAAGATAAACACCCTCGTCCCCTGGCTTGTATGAAACCTCTGGAGGTCCTGGACTTGATTCCTGAGCATTTAAAATGAGTTTCTGGTGACGTGTGCTTTCCTCGGGGGATCCCTGGGCTGCACAGTGGGAAGCGCATGGAAGGCTGAAGCGGGGCAGTGGGTCGGTCTCTAGGCATTGAGCAGTGCAGCTCCTGGGCTCTGCGTGGCCCCAGGGAACCATGACCAGGCTGTAAGGGTTCTTCTGTGGCATGGAGTGGTGCTCCTTCTTGCCTGGGGAGTGGACTTGACCCTGTGGTAGGCTTACTATGCGTTTGCATGAAGGCTACACTCTCATGGCCACAGCAGAGAAGTAGGGCCATGCCGTTTTGTTAGGGGGATACCAGCTTCCCACACCCTGCCATGAGCCTAGCAGGTTGCTTTGGAGTCTTTGCTGTGCCTCCTTTGACATGGAGAGAAGACCCCTCAACATGGGAATTCCATGAGGCAGCCAGAGCACCACGTTCCCCAGAGCCCCCAGCACAGCCCTGGGCAGCCCTGAACTGCTCATGGCTCAGTCAGACTGTGAAGAGTGGCCTGTAAGGAATTCCTCAGACTTGCTGCGAGGTCACTGACATGACCCAGGTTTCCTTTACATTTGTAGTCTTCAAATGACCCCATCCTCGTCCAGCTGTTAACAGGTGAGACCCGTGCAAGTCTAGGACGGTGCATCTTTCCAAACAGCTCCTGTAGTTGGTCTGTGTGTAAGAGTGGGAGGTGCAGGGAAGCAGCCTGGCCAGAGAGCAAAGCTGCAGAGCTCCTGGGGAGGCTGGTCCCCCCAGCTCCAGGCCCGCGCCGCACCCTGAAGGCAGCCCCAGCTTTTGTGGTGGTAGTTTCAGCAGGAACTTATTTTGCTGGGAAAAGGGTGTGGTGAGGCTGCAGTAGATGTGGGGAAGCAAGGTCCTCACCAAACTTAACTAGAAACAGTGTCTGAGATCCGTGATGAATGAGCTCATAGACTTGACAGCTGGGAAGAGCTCACCTTAAAGCCTCAGCCATGATGTCATCAAACCTTTAGAATGTCTTTGAAGAGGGGGCTCCCAGACCCTCACTGGCAGAGGGTCTGGGTGCACTCAGAATCTGTTGCTTATTAGCTGTGGGTCACCATCAGGTGTTATTCCATCTCTAAGCTTTGTGTCACCATCTAGAGAGGGAAATAGTACAAAGACCCACTCACTTCTTTGGGTTGGTGTGAAGATGAAGAAGCTAAGGCACCCATGTTAACCTGGTCCCCGGGGGATGCTAATCAAACCATCCGGAGTCTCAACTGTGTGACTATGTTGATAGAATATTTTTCTCCTTTCCTTGTCCAAATGTTGTTTGTGAATCCAAAGCAACTCCTGCATTGACAACGGGTGGTTTGCCTGGATATTATTAGGTGAGATCTTAGGAAACTCAAATTCCTCAAATAGTTGGTCGTTTGGACAGCCCTGACTCACAGTTTTCGTTGTAGAATATGCCAAGGAGAGTTTCATGCTCCCGAGGACTCACACAGCCTCTCAGGATAACGTAGGCATTCTCTGCAATGGCATTCACGATCCCACTATATGTGGCCTTTTTTTCTAACTGAAGATTCCTTTGCAGTGGCTACTGTGAGTCACATCTTGTCACCATGTCTTACATCCCAAGTGGAGGAAATGGGAAATCCTTTTAAAAAGCTGGTGCTAAAATTCTCTGACAGCCCCGCTCCCTCCAGTCTTGCCTGAGCTCCCACGAGTATCTTCCTTTCCTTTCCTGGTCCCCCTGAAGGCTTTGAAATCAACAACTAAACCACAGACTGCAGTAGAAATAAAATATAGTTCTAATTTTCATATTTATTTGTAAAGATTTAAACATGTTTTCCTGCAGCCCTGCAGCAAGCTTAACTCTGTTCTCTAAAAACTATTGGAAAACGACATTTTAATTTTTTTTGAAAAACTGGTTTATGGATAGCAAAACATGCAGGGAAAAGAGTCATTAAAATGCATATTGTAAAATTGAAACTTAAGTGTCAAGTTTTTATAGCAGTCTGTCAAATGCTTGACAATTAAAATAGCTATTTTTAAAATTTTAATGAGCCACAATAAGGGTGAAATGTGTATGGAGATTGCACATTTTCAAGACTGCACATTTTTAGCATAACAAGACCATTCTATATCATTACAATAATGCCCCATTTGTAAAATTCACCATCTATTTTTAATTAAATTAGTGTGTGTCATTTATTATGGGTATTATATTTATTAATCTTTAATATTTAATTTAGGATGACTTATCTGCATAAAAGACAACACAACCAAGTTGACCCCCCCCCAGTAGTAATGGCTTTGCTGTTCTGACAGCAGTAAACATGTTTCATCCCTTATTTTTTATTGGTAAATCTTGAATAAGTTTAAATATGTCTCTCCTCTTCTATTACAGGATATAGACAAATGTTCTTTGTGATTTTTCAGCCTCTGTTGTTCTGAGTCATGCTGTTTGTGTGTGTTTGAAATAACCATAATTCCTTATTCTTTATATACCATTTACTGATTTCCTAAATTCTTCTATGACCAACAGCTCAACTGATGTTAGTAAATGCACCTTTGATCCTCTTTTATATCAAAATAATACTTTAGTTTTTGACAGTCAGAAAGTGGTTTATTGACAACACCACGCAATCCCATAATATCCCCTCAGCCGTGCCCATTTGTCATCTCTTGGCTTCACTGACTTTTCTCTGCGCTGCTCAGAGGAGGAGATGACCCAGTTAACTGGCCCTCCAGCAGCACGGGGAGAAGTGGGAGCATCTTTCAAAACCAGTAACATTTCTCCTCTTTAAATAGTTTAGAACCTATCTTGCTACTTAGAGATATATTTTGAATCCTGCCGCGGTTTTGTTAGATGATAATAATGAGAAAAATCCAGCGGTGGCTGGAAGGGCGGCGTGAGGGAGGATGTCTAGTTGAGATCCTGCTTGCCTCTCCATCTGGTAAACTGAAGAGGCCGTGTATGTGTGCATGTAACTGTGTGTGTGTGTGTATGTGGGCATGTGCCTTTGTGATCTGAAATAAATGCAGATACTGGGGATCACGTACAATGGTGTGGGCCACGCTCCTGCCCCCTGAGATGTGCTGTATGGTGCCTGGGGCAGCCCTGGAGCCGCAGCCCCTTCTCCTCTGCCTAAAGCCACAGTGCTGCTTGTGACCAACTTCAGATTAAAGACCGACTCCTGTACCTTCTCCTCGGCATCAGGCAGGCATCTCAGCACAGCTTCTGCCTCCTAGAAGTGCAGCTGTAACACAGGCACATACCTCCAAGGTACTGTGGGCTCCAGACCACTGCAATAAAGCAAATACTGAAATAAAGTGAGTCAAATGAATTTTTTGGCTTCCCAGTGCATCTAAGTTATGTTTACACTATATTGCAGTCTATTTAAAGTGTGCGGTAGCATTTGGTCTAAAAAATATATATACATACTTTAATTAAAAAATACTTTATTGCCAAAAAATGTCAACCATCATCTGAGCTTTCATTGAGTTGTCTTCTTTTTGCTGGTGAGGGTCCTGCCGTGACGTTGATGTGCTGACGGATCACAGAGGTGGGCGCTGGATGAGGCCATTAGAATAAGACGACAGTGAAGTTTGCCACATCGACCGACTCTTCCTTTCATGAATGGTTTCTCTAGCACGAGATGCTGTTGGACAGCATTTCACCCACAGAACTTTCAAAACGGGGGTCAGTCCTCTCAGACCCTAGCACTGCTTTGCCAACTGAGTTTGTGGCATTTCCAAAATCCTTTGTTGTCATTTCAGCAGTCCTCACAACATCTTCACCAGGAGCAGGTTCCATCTCAAGAAACTGCTCTGTTCACACAGAAAAAGCAATTCCCCATATGTTAAAGTTTTATCATGAGATTGTAGTAATTCAAATATAATAGTAATGCAAAAGTTGAAATATTGCAGAAATTACCAAAATGTGACAGAGAGACGTGAGGTGAGCAAAAGCTGTTGGAGGAGGCGCCAGTAGATGTGCTGGGTGTAGGGTTGCCACAGACGTGCAGTTTGTAAAAAGCACATCTGTGAGGTGTGATCGAGTGAGGTGTGCCACTACAGTCATCCTGGGGAACAGGCAACCCAGGCTGAGGAATCCAAAGAACCAGATCTCATCGTCATGCACGTACCGGCAGGATACCAAAAGGAAATGGGAGGGCAAGCTGCTGAGCACAGAGGGGTCAGAATCAGTTTCCCATTGCCTATTTCTGATGGTGGATCAAATTTGAGTCTCAACTTCACTTGGAGAACTAAAAGCACCTTGAAATGATTTCTAAGTAAAGGTAACTTATTTTGTAAATATGATCATTAGAGTGATTTGCATTTGCTGTATTTAACTCAGCACATGAATGGATTGTTACATATTCATTTGCTTTAAGGGAAAACCAAGCACTTGCAAATAGCTATTGTTTTATGAATGTATGAATAGCTCAGAATTTGTAGAAGCTGAGATTCCCTGTTCATCTTCATTTTTACTTCCTCATAGATCACAAGAATCCATATTAGACAATAAAAGGTGGAAACTGGTTCTGCTTTTGAAAGGTGTCTTTGGAGTAAATGGAAAAGCTCACTCTCGTTGGTAACATAATGAGAACACTTAAAACCTCTTCATGGAAACATAACAAAGAGCTGATAACAAGTAACTGTGTAGCTGGTATCCGTGCCCAACTCTTCATGTCTGGTTCTATTACTGTAAGGACAGATCCATCGAGGGACCATCAGTCCCATGTCAGCGGCATCAAGTGGTCCAAATGGGGCCTCCAAGGTTCTGTGGCTCCTCATATGTACAGACTTGAATCCCGGACCAATCTCAGACATCCAGAAAACAATTTTGACACTGGGAATAAGCGAAGAGGGCCTCTGCACAGGACTTTGGCATAGACCCCGGGCATTTCCATTGGAGGAGAGACCTGGAGGCCCAGGGCAGCAGTGAGAAAGCGACATGATAAACCAGGAGCAATTTGGACCCAGTGATGGAAACACAGAGTCTTAACCATTTGTAGAGAAGGGAGGCACTAGACAAATTAATAAAAAAAAGAAAAAAAAAGAAAAAGGGAAGAAAATAGCCAAAGGAATTAGGAAAACAAAACAAATGGGGCCATTTTTTGCAGGGACAAATGGCCCTACACACGTCAGCAACTCCTGAGGGCGCCCTGTAACCAGAGCTGAGTACCGTAATTGATGTTCCTAATTATGGCCTTGTCATTACTAGGAAGTTAAATGATGTTCATACTCTGCTTAATTATGTTGTTCTTTGTAGGGACGCATATGCTACATTTTTATAAAGTTTTCCATACAAATGGCTATCATTTTTTTTAAGTGCCTGTGGTTGTCCAGAAACCTCAGTTATCCAGAACACCAATTTCTCTGTGCCACTTCCTTCCCCAAAGAAGACACACAAATGAGGGATCTTTGGAGCTCAGTACAAATTCATTGGTCTATTAGAAGGCATCAGAGAAGTGGGAAGAATCCACCCGAAGGAACAGACCGGTTCAAGGGCAGCCCTCATGGGCTGGAGGGCAGCAAAACAAACTGCCCGCGTCTCTGTGGGACCCAGAGCTGTCACACGGGCCTCAAAGATTCACAGTCTCTGGGCCCGCAGATCTCACTGGAAGACTCCCCCTTGTCCCTCGTGGAAACCAGCAGGCAGTGGCTTTCTGGGAGGCAGAATAGCGATGCAGGAACAGAGTAGGGTTTGGGGACAGTGGAGCAGGTGAGTCCTGGGTCTTCTGACTGCAGGGTCTGGAGGCTGCTTAGTGTCTTGAGCCCTGTTTTCTATGTGCAAATGGGGGCAGTGACTCTACCCTCTCAGGGTCACAGGCTTGCATGGAGGATTCTTGTAATAGCAGGGGAAGTGCCCAAGACTGTGCCAGACCTTTGGAGGCCTCAAGACAAGTGGGGGTATTTTCTTTCTCCCTTCATGGTGTTGCAGGGTTTGTAGGCTGCAACGAGGGGCTGGGGTACCTGGCAGGTGAACAGTTCTTCCGTGGGCTGTGCTAGCAGAGCTGGTCAGCTCCTTCCATTTGGTGTGGCAATGGGGTGAATGAGGGCCTGGCACACAGGAATCACCAGCTCGGGCTCTGGAGTCAGATGGACTCAGTTTGACTGTGTTGTTGTGTATCCACTTATTGTGTGTGATCTTGGGCAAATGATACAGGGGCTGTGAAATGCCATCCTGTATCCATTTATTGCTTCTTTCTTAGTCATAGAACCCAATTTTTATTTGGGGTAGCAATGTGCTCAGATAAAAGACGATTTCTCCAACTCCTTTGTAACCAGCTGCTGCCTTGTTCCAACTAATAAAATACAAGCAGAAATATTGTGAGAGATGTTTGGAGAGGCTGTTAAAGATTGTTGATCTAGTTGGGAGATGAGCCTATGGTTTTCCTTTTCTCCTTACCCTCTTCTTGGTGGTGGAGTGTAGACATAAATGTTGGTACTTCAGCAGCTGTTTTGAACCATGAGGTAAATTTCAAGGTGAAAGCTGGGTGCTGAGCATGCAGCAGAAAGATAAAAGGAACTTAAGCCCCTGATGGCTTGATCAAACAATCAAACCATCCTTGAACTGCTTCCCTCTGAACGTAATGTGTTATAGCCACTAATATTATGGATTTCCTTTTCACTGCAGCTGCACCCAGTCCTAAATAATATAGTAAGTGACTGGATTTGTGGCCTCTCTTCATTTCTGCTTCTAGGAGCAGGTAGAGAGCAGGCTGGGTGCTGGTGGTCTCAGTAGGTATGAGAGCCTGGCAGCTGTGCAAGAGAGCTCAGGAACACAGACAAGGAGGCCAGAGAACAGAAATATGGGCAGAAGGTACTGGACAGTGGGACATAAAACAAAACAAAGGAGGTGGGGGAGGGCTTGTGAGTGGGTTAGGGTCTCCCCTGGGACATATGTTCAGGACTCTTGGAGGACCCACCCAATGTGGGAGGAAGCCCGGAGCAGGAAGGCTGCCCTATATTTTGCATTCATGTTGAATAGGGGTGTATTTTTTCTTTCCCTTCACATTTACTCAAAGTGGTCACACATATATGAGTTTATTAAAGCTCACATCCACCCTGTTAGTGTGAAGTGGAACTCAGAGGGGTTGGGTGTTTGGCTCAAGGTCACGGAGCTACTAAGTAAAGACACAAGGCTCCAGCTGTAGGCCCAGCACCCTCTCCTCTCTATCAGAGCTGCCTCGTTAATTCACAAGGGCTCAGCTCTGCAGAGATTTTCCCCCAGAAGGAGCCAGAAAGAGCTCAGGAGAAATAATTCCCTTATGAAGAAAAAAGGGACAGGCATCAATCACACGACTTAGACCCCAAAAAAGCACACACTTTCTGGAAGGTGCCAGAATGTCCACCTGGAGGCAGGAAGGCACTGCCGTGATTCAGGCCATAAGTATGGGCAGGGGTGACTGTCTCGGTCTTCTTAATCTGCCGGGGCCACTGCAGACAGAGCTGACACCTGGGTGACCTGAAGGGGCTGGAGATGAGGTGGCGAAGAGGGCCTGGAACGTCGGCCTTAACCTCACACCAGCCTGGGAAGCTGGTGGCAGGGGTGGGGGTGGAGGGTGTTCCTCTGCCCAGAGGAATCCCTTGAAAGATGACCCACATGTGCAATAGAAGTGCCTCTGGTTAGTGACCCGGAGTCCAGGAAGCTGACCCAGCTGTGGTGGGTGGCGCTGCAGAGGCAGGCGTGACATTCAGTGTGCAGCGAGGATGGTTCTTAGGAGCAGGGAGGGGTGAAAGTTGCATTTGGAAGCATTGCTATGGGAGTTCATTTACTCACTCCTCATCCCCCTTCCTGAGCACCCGCCGTAAGCCAGCCGTTCTGTGAGGCCGTCGCCTTCTCAGCAGGCAGCCCTGCATGTGCCACCTGTGGGCCTCCATCTGCACATCTTAGACAGGGAGGTGACACCCGGCTTCATGGCGTGTGGCAGAGGGTAAGCGGGGCCGTGGTGTCGAGTGCTGGCATGGCCCTGGCCCAACCATCCTTATTGCCATTGTCATCACGTCACTGTCAGTGTCCCATGCAGCATCTTGGCTGTGTGCCTGGTGCCCACGTGGCCGTGCACACAGGAGGCTCTCGGGACAAGGGCAGAGGAGCCAGTGAGTCTCTGCTCCCCCGCAGGATGCAGAGAACTGGCCAGCATCTCCAGGGATGAGGGCTTCAGCCTGGGCCCACTGATGCCTCCCCGACATGTGCCACGAGGCCCCAGGGCCCTGGCCATAGCCTAGGTTGGAGGTCCCGGTCTGCTCCCCCACAGGTGGCCAGTAGCCCTTCTGACTATCCACTGACTCCTGCAGTCCATGGGAGTGTGTCGTGGGGGAGCAGGGGAGGTCGTGGTCTCTGGTATGACGGACGAGTGGGGTCTCGGTGGGGGTGCGCCTCGGGCTCGCCTGGGCCCACTTCCTTCAGTTACAAAGAGCTGGTCCCTGAGCACCGGCCCATCAGCGGCGCAGCTCACCCTGTTCTCCCAGGGTCTGGGGTACCAGTGTGGATGCCCCTCCAATAGCAGGGCAGTGTGATCAGCATGGGGTGTCTCAGACTCCCAGTCTCCAGAGCAGGTGCCCAGACAGGTACATGGTGTCCCCAGATGGGCTGCCTCTCAGCCTGGACCAGCACCGCTTTTGAGGGGCTTGGCAGAGGCTAAGTCCTGGTATGGATGGGGACCAATGCCCACTCTTCCCAGCTTCACCCCTTCCAGGGTGATGAGGGCCCCGGTCCAAGAGAGCCCTGAGCTTCTCCTCGCTGCTCTGTGGCTCAGGAGCAACTCCACACCCCTCCAGGCCTGCCCTGACTATCTGCAGGTCCCTCCCTGAAGGCCTCTGCTGTCCTTCAGGTCTGCAGACTCAGACATCGGCCTGACTCAGTGAACACTAGCATCTGGGCCCTTCTGATCAGCCAAAGGCGTATTTTCTGCTTTAATTTTCTGCAAAGCCTGTGGCACAGCCTCTCTCCTTCCAACCCCTTTAGACACCCTGTCACCGGCACTCTGCGATGGTCTTAGGAACACCGGAGCCCAGCTTGACTCCCTGGGGGGCCCAATGGCACCTTGCCACCTTGGGAAGGAAGCACAGGTGGGTGTGGACACTGCCCTCTGTGGCCCGACCCAGGGAGGCAGTGGGCAGAGGCCTGTGTTGCAGGGCCAGCACACCGCCCTTCAGGCCTGGGGATACAGCAAGGACAGCCCTGTGGTGCCCGGCAGGGTCTCTTGTCCGGGCTGCAGGGGAGAGGAACGACATGGGGGCTGTGTGCGTGCAGGCTGATGAGGGTCGTGGGAACCGCCGTCAGTGTGGGACCTGTAGTACTAGTTAGTTTAGGGCATTCTGATGTGACACCTTTTAGTGGATGAACAGATGAAAGCAGAACTTTTTAAAGACAGGTTAGATGGGACAGAAGGATTCTTTGAGTGAGGATGAGAGCAGGGCCTGGAGTGGCCAAAATCCCACGGAGACGCTACTTAACTTTTGCAGACCTGTGAATAAACCTCGGATGATGACAATAGTAAAGTAACAGCAGCCAGAGTGACAGCCAGCAGCACTGTTTGTTGGGAGGGTCGTGGGAAAGTGTCCAAGACATGGTCCTAGCATGTGCACCGGTACATACTGGTCGTCACCTCCCCACCGTCTTCATCAGTGTCCTTGTTGGCATCACCGTCGCCAGCATCGACGTCATACCCTTCGGTGGGCAGCTCTGAAGACAAGCAGGTCCCTGGATCCTGAAGACCGAGTTCTGACCTTGCCTTGAGGATCGAGTTTAGACTAAGATCCTTGCTTTCAGGGCCGTGTGCTGCTGGAGCCCCTGGGCTGGAATCCTGGCACCGGGTCTGCTGGGCACAGGCTGTGGTCCCGATTGATCCGTTTCCGCCCTGAGATCTCCTGCTTTTTGCTTTTTCCTCTCGGAAAACAATCCTCTTCTGCCTCTGGTGTTCCTGCATTCCTTCTGGGGAGCCCCTCTCCTGCACCCACCCACCTTGTCCAGCCTGGGCATCATCATCATGCTGCATTGCATCTGGGGGCACCTGGGAGTGGAGGGTCATCACACGCAAGCAGGTGAAACCGAGGATCCAGGTGACTCCCTCCCAGGTGCCCTGGCTGCCCAGGCAAGGCTCCCTGCACACACACTGGCTTGGCCCAGAAACTTCTGCCTAATGTCCACACCCCGGCAGGCAGGGCAGATGGGGCAGCAGGGATGAATAATTAGCCTCCGCACCAGTGAGTTGGAGCTAATACTCGGAACCAGGTATGACATGGAGTCATTGCCAGGGGGAGAGCGAATGTCAGGCAGGAGATGGTGATTCTGCAGAGGCCGTTGTCAGAAGCAAACAGGAGAAAGGTTTTCACTCTTACTGGGGTGTGCGGGCCTACAGTTTGTTTTCCTTATCTACTGGCTGGAAATGGCTCCTTTTTGTGGCTGCCACCCTCAAAACCAGTCTCTGGGGGGTGGCTCAGAGGCCTACCTGGAGCCTGAAGACTTGTTTTCTTTTTCTACAAAGTCTGTGATTTCAGGGACTATTTGTGTCTATTATGCAGAAAGACATCCCTGCCAGCTGCCAAAGCCTGGGACTGTGGCTTAGAAATGGAAATTTCTCCTTCTCATCCGGCAGCCACCAGCCCAAGCGATTCCTGAGGGGGGTGTCAGAGCATGAGGCCCCATGACAGAAAGTCCTGCAAAGCACAAATAGCATGTTCTCCGCCACTCGATTACGTAGCCAAAACAGAACTGCTGCTGGCATGGTTTCGAGTGTCCCGAGGGCTGTGAGGGGCAGTGGCCGCAGCCACCGGCCAGAGCACTTAGAGGGAAGGATGTTCGCTCCTTATTCCCTGCCGCACGTGGCTCAGCCCCTTCCTATCCCAGAGCCCAGCTGGGGCTGGCGTGGGTGGGGGTCCCCACCTTTGTCCTGCTCTGTGCACCTGCCCTTCCTCAGTCTCACCAGTCTTTCAAGTCAGTTATGCTACAGGCATGGGTGTGTGTGGCGTGTGCTGGGGGAGAGGCGATCAACCAAAAATCGAATAAACAAAAACAAAAAAACCAAAACTGATGTTGGGTCTGCCGTTCACAATGTGGCACCGATTTTACATTTGGCGGCCGCTGCGCCAGCTTCTCCCTCGACTGGGATCCTGCTCTCCTGGTTCCGTGTCGCATTTTCCTGGCAGTTTGGTGGAGCTATTACTGCATTAATTGAGATAAACACCCTGTCGTGTTGACACATTTGGGAGGCTTATGAAGCAGTGGAATGAGTGTGCGCTGTACACAACTCTTCCCCAAAGTGAGCCGAGTACTTCTTCTTATGGAGAGAACGACAGAAACTCGATTAAATTCTCCAAAAAACTCATCAAAGGGCCAAAAGCTTGCAGTCAGAAGCAGGGCGCTGGGCAGGCAGGTGCTTGAAAGCAGCACGGAACAGGAGGAGATCGGCTGATTCAAAGTGGCATAGACTCGGGCAGCTTTTCATGACTGGAACGGACCAGAACCCCCATTGTTTAGCTGGACAAAGCGACCAATCAGCTGTTGAGCCTGGTGATGGGGCCGTAGCTCTGAGCTGCCATGGCCGTGATCTCAGGACTCAGCCCTGACTTGGGTGTCTGAATATTGTAATATATATATATACACACATACCTACATTTGAGGTGAGTTGTGGGATAAAACAATATTTGCTGCTTTTGGAGGCTGGGAAAATATTAGCAGCAGGAGCTCTGTGATTTAAAAATTCCATTATAGAGGTTTCAGCTTTCTTTTCTCTTCTCCTCATCTTTTCTCCTTCCACTGTGAAAAGCTGCACAAAATAATAATTAGGCAGAATGTACAAGTAGCTTCTAGGGAGTCAGGGCTGGGGCTTGGGACCAGAGCTCTGGGCCAGCCCGGTGGGTGGCAGGAAGGGGGGGGTCCGCTCCCCTGAGCAGGGCTTTCGACAAGCAGGAGTTAGTGACAGAACCTGCCTCTTTTCCCTGGCGGCCACAGGAGACACCATTCTGCATCCCTGGTAGGAAGGGCTGTGCCTCAGGTGACACTCGGCTTGCCCACTGGGGCCAGGGGCCAGGGGCTGGGAAGGGGGCTCCTCCGCTCTTGGCTGGTTCAGCATGCAGGCCTGGGGGGCCCGAGCCTTCCTCTCTGTGCTCAGGGAGTCATGACTAAAACCCTGGACCCATGCATCAAAGTCTCTAAAGGCAAACAAGTGAACCCAGCGGTGGCAAAGGTTTGTTCTTCCCCTGTTAGAGGGAGACTGTTGCCTGCACTCTGATTTCTAGTGCATTCCCTGAGGCTGTGACCGAGACACTTTGCCATGATCCCAGGGGAACAGGTCGGCGGTGGGAGTGTGTGCTGGGTGCCCAGGGTGCTTTTGACCACAGGTGCCTGCTCCCGTCCTTTGTGGGCCTCCTGCCTGTTCTGCCCCCTTCCCCCTCCTCTGCTTTCTTCTCCTGTGTCCCCCACCTTCCCTCCTCATTAGGACCCACGTGTCTTGACTCAGCATCGCCTACTTGGCATCCGCCAGAGGATGCCAGGCAGAGCTGGACAAATAAAACCTCCTCTTGCGGCGGGACACGTGTGATTTGAAGAAGGGTTCTTCTCTGTTAATTAACAAGAACTAATCCTTCAGTGGCCGTGGCAGGGGCAGGGTCCATGGGTGCAGCAATTAGGGCCGACTGGAGGGCTTTCTGCAACCTGAGCCCCACCTTCGAGGGCTCTGTGCCCTGTGCCGTGGGTCCCATTAGTCCACAGGATGTGTGTCTGTCCTCCTCCGTGGCACTTCCCAGCAAACTGGCCTTGCTCCATGACAACTGCACTTGCTACAGTGTTTATACAGTGGGTCCTTTCGAGGCTCAGAACCAGATCTCTGGGATGTCTAATTGATCTTCAAGCACACTCCCTGGCTCAGCTGGAGGAGCTGCCCAAGCTGGTCCGTGACTGCGGTGGGGGCAGCAGTCCAAGCCCCACCAGGCTCAGAAGTGGGTTTTCCCTGCTTCTTCTGCTTGCACGTCTCAGAGCAGGCTTCCCCTATTCCCAATTAATAAAACCTGCTTGTCAACCCAGAGGGTGCAGTCAAAAAACAATGTGGGATGCCCCTCCCCACGCTGGGAGATGACAAGAGGCCGGATGTTGGACAGGCAGGTCAGCACTGTGGGGCCCCTCCTTCTGGCTGAGCAGGGCGCCGGCACCCTGCTTCTCGAGCCAGTGAGGCTGAGACCATTCTTCATACCGAGCAGCTTAGCTTGGTTGTGACTCATGCTCCAGGGCTTTTCAAGAGTGTGAGCACCTGAGGACAGGCTGTGTCCTTTCCTCCACCTGTGCCTGGTGCCGAGAACAGTGCTGTACCCACAGCCGGCAAATAATGACCGAATGCTGGTCCACAGACAGACTGATGGAGGAGCTTGGGGTTGATTTCTCAAGGTCATTCATGCATAAGACAGCTGTGTACTGAGAGTGCACAAGGGTCCATGTCGTGAGTTCGAGAATTATACTTGTGCTTGTGCTGTTCAGATGGGAAAACCCCGCTTGCAGACTCAGCAAATCACGTTTCTGCAAATCACAGCGAATAAGGAAAGTGCGGATTCTATCGATGATGAGCATGTCTACAGCACGCTCACCTGCGCCCCCACCACAGCCCCACAAGGCCGTTTAGACCTGTTTTACAGATGAGGACAGTTATACTCAAGAGGTCAGGTGACTTGCTCAAGGCCGCAGAGCCAGAGGGGGTTACACTGCCCCTCCGCACATCCCCATTTGCTTGAACTCCAAATCTCAACAAGGCTCTGGGCTCAGCACCCGGAGCCATATGGAAATGAAGATGGATCCGTACCCTTGACGCCCTCCACCCCTGTCTCAGGGGTGTCTACAGTCCTGGGGCAGGCAAGTGCCTCCCTGACCAGGGCAGGCCACCCGCACAATGGATGGATTTCTTCATGGCCCCCTCTGATCGCTGGGGCCCCCCTCTGGGAACTGGCAGGTCCTGGTCCGCCGCTGTGTGCAACACCCCGGAGGGGCTCTGCAGTGAGACAAACGTCTGCTGCTTCCTCGCTGGGCGATCCGCACGCGGGTCAAGGAGCAGGTCTCCGCGGGGCTTGCTAGGTCTGGCTCTGGCTTCTGGGGGCCAGCCTGCACCACCCAGGTCCCTGGGCCCTGCCACTCCGGGAGCCACCGTTCCTCCCTGGTCATCCAGAAAAGCAGAAGTGCTTTTCCACTTGGGGTTTTATAGTTTAAATGGAGACATTTCTAGCACAGACGTGCCTCTGGCTTCAGTCTCAAAAAGAGGGTGGCATTACCCTTTCCTGCAGGCTCTGTCCCCAGAACTGGTTTGCAGGTCTAAGCACAGCGGAGCCCACCCTCTCCAGCCTATGCTGCAAACTGTATTTCCTAAGAAATCTCTGTTCTTTGCAGTATTTATTATTTAGTCACCTCATGGACCACCTTTCGGCTCTAATTTACCTTTCCTCCCAACTTTAGACAGAACAAACCAGTGAGAGATGCCTTCTTGTCTGTCGAGTGAACAAAACCATCATTTTTAGTTTGCCAGGACTTGTCAGCTCAGGGGTTAGACTTTGAGCTTCTCAAAGCCAGGGGCTGAGTCCAGTCACATTGGTCGCCTTTGTCCCAGGTGCCATGTAGTGGGGACGCTCGATGCATATCCGCGGGTGAACTCGGTGCCTGCCATGCCCAGTCAGACTGCCAGGGCTGTGCACTTGGCTGTCTCGAGAGGTGAGCCCAGGCGGAGGGGGAGGGCTGCCCCCGGCTGGGCTGGTGTTGAGGCTGGTCCTGCAATAGGGGAGGGCTCTGGGCTCAGAGTCGGTCGTTGGCAGAGCTCAGAAAGTTCCCTGGGCTTCCAGGAGGACCACTTGGCCCAGCCCCAGTGTCGCTGTGTGGGCGCAGGCTCGGGAGCCAGACCGACCTGAGCTAGAGTCCCAGCTCTGCCACTTCCAGCTCCCTGGCCCTGAGAGGGGGCTTCTCCTCCTCCTGGTGAGGTGGTTGTAAAGATGAATGGGCAGCGCCTGGCGAGTTGTGGTGGGAGTCATCACTGTGCATGGAGCAGGGCAGGGAGGGAGGAGGCCATGGGAAGCTGGGGAGCTTCTAAAGATGGGCGGCTTTCCCAGCAGGCTGCCAGCTCCAGCAGGGCAGAGGCGGGAGTGGGCATGGACCACAGGCACCTTCCCCCCCCCTCCCCACCGCACGCATGCTCACAGCACCTCTGCTCCAGGGATAGCCCCATTCCCGTCTGGGGCCCGGGGCTGGGAGGGGCCACAGCATGCACCGGCTGGGGTGGGCTGGCATCCCACCGTGGAGCGGGGCCCTGCCGGCCCCTTGTCCTCGGACTGGAGACCCCTAACTGACCACGATGGGGTTGGGACTCCCTGTGGGTCTGACAACCAGTTCCAGAAACATTACAGCCTGGCGAGGTGCGGCTGCTTGAGCCTATGTACAGTCATATTTAATTAGACTCTTGCTTTTGGCAACTATAATGCTATATTTTTTCTGTGGAAAAGGTCATAAAACAATAACAGTAATAATAACTCTGCTTGTGTGGCAACTAGAGGGGGACAGGTATGCTTTTCTGTTTGGGGTTTCGTAGTTTAAACACTGCCATCTTTATTTCTCCTGTCACCTAACTTTTACTGTAATAACACTGTTCCCTTGGAGATGCCCCATAAACCACCCCCTTGCTTCCCATGCCCGTTGTAGAATTCCCAGTCTAGAACACTGGACCCCAGATTAGAGGAGGAGGGGATATTTTATGACCAGTTGGAAAATGTTGTTGCTGCAGCTATAAATTAAGAAGTGAAATTGCTCCCATATTGGGTGGTGATATACTATGCATGGTGGAAACATTCCTCTGAAATGCATTGCGGAGAGGTGCCATGCCTGGACCACTGGCCGGAGCGGAGCGAGCAGGGCTGAGGGCGGGCTTGGACTTGGAGCCTGAGAACAACAGGAGCGGGGCAGAAGCAGGCTCGGAGCGTGCATGCCACGTGCAGAGGCTGGACTTCCTGGTCACCCGGCTTCTCTGTGCCTCATGGATGTCCGGGGGCAGGAAGGGGCTGGTGCTTCTCCGGCAGGGGTGCAGTGGGCTCCTGCCAGCAACCCGGCTCTGCCTCCACGGGGCCTGCCTGGGCCAGCGTGGCTCTGGACCCCTGAGCCCATCTCCTGTCCACTTCCGAATGGCTTGATTGCTTTCCCACTGACCTTCCACATGCTTTGAATCCCACTTCTCCTGAGCTGCTACCCTCAGCACCTTGTCCTTGGCTTAGACGCAGGAACTCGTATGCAGCAAGGAGCTTCCTTCATGAGGAATCTAGAAGATGAATCCTTTTGGTAAATGAATGATTCTTTACAAGGGCTAGTGACCAGCCAGCAGCCAAGCAGCTCTTCACTTCCTCCTGGAGTGACCACTGGCTGGTCCCTGCGGACGCTTTCCCAAATGGCCCTCCTTTGTGGAGGCTTCCTGGACTCCACCAGGCCCCACCCTGCTTTCCTGATGCTGCATGCCTCTCGGAGCCCTGAGCCCCGGTCAGCAGCGTGGCCACTTCCATCCCTGGGAAGGGCTTTCTGCGGAAGCAACACCGAGTCTGTCTTGCCCCCCACGTCTCCCCGTGGCCTGAGCCCCAGCAGGATCACAGACATTGCAGCACTTCACAGGCTATGACCGTCTCCTAACCGAGGTCTGCCAGTCGCCGAGGCCTGACACCATGCCGGAGATCTTACCTCTGGGGCTTCCCTCGTCCGCACGCCCAGGAGAGTTGCAGGGCTGTGAGGCCACCACGGTCCCGCATCTTCAGATGGTGACGCAGAGGCACAGGGGCTCCGGCTGCCCCGGGGGGGCGCAGCCAGAGGGATGGAGCCGGCCTGTGAGCCGAGGCAGGCTGACTCTTGGCTGCATAGCCCTAAGCCAGTGGGGGCACCCAGCCAGTGCAGAGGATGCAGCAGCACAGGAGTGAGTGGCCAGAAGCAAGCTCCCTGTCAGGCCAGGGCTGGCCAGCCACGCGGCCAAAGGGTGCCTGCTCCCGGTGGCCGGGCCCTCCGACAAGACAGTCCTGGCTGGGGCCCTTCCTGAGGGCAAGGCGGGCAGCCAGCCACATGTCCTTCTGTTTATTAAGTAGGGATTAATGTCACCATAGGCCCTGGGGAGTCCAGACAAGACTTGGAGTCCAGCACACTGCTCCCCTTGTGAGAGTGCTGACCCAGCCCTGGGCACGGGGGACCCCAGGGACAGCCCCAACGCCCCTGGGACCCAACACCCTGCTGCCCCTGCCAGGCCACGGTGTGCCTTCCAAACGGGCTGGCTAATCGGCCCGCATCCATTATCATTAGCGCCTCTCTGCACGCAGGTACATGAGGGCTGCCAGGCGCCGGCTGCGGCTCGCTGAGCCCAGGGCCACGCTCCATCGCAGATGAGGCTGAGGAACACCTGCTCCAGGGCCCGCAGGCCGCTGCAGTCATCCCTCACATCGCACGCAGCCCTTGTTCTGTCGGCGCAGGAGCTGGCACGGGCGGGGCGGCCTTCTGCCAGCTCTGCCTGCCCCTGCCTCCCTGTGGTCCTCCAAGCAAGTTCGGCTGTGAGTGGCTTTTCAAGGAAGCCTTTTAAAAATGTATCCATTGCGTATTAGCCATTCAGTCATTATGTTAAGGGTTTAAAAACGAAGATAAAAAGACAATTTTGCCTCAAAAATGAACTTTTTTGGCAATTAAGACAGAGTCATGACGTATTAATTGTCCATCCTCCCATCACACAGTGGGGGTATGTGTTTTCTCAGGATTTCTTGGGAATGGGCAGTAAATGCCTGTTTGTGGCTATGGGCAGCCAGGGATCTTTCCTTTTTCTGGGCACACACCATATCCTTGGGGGAAGCTCAAATTTCCTAGGACAGGCCACCATCCCGAGACAGAGGTGGGGCCTTCCCCAGCACTGGTCCTGGCTCCAGGAGCCGGGCAGCATTGGGGCCAGTGACTCCACAACCATCAGTATCATTGTGGGGGTCTTTTGGATTTCCTTGGCCTGTTTCTGCGTACCTGTGCAGTGACTCCAAAACCACACACACACACACACACACACACACACACACACACACACACACACACACACACATCACACACACATGCACATGCATACGTACATGTGCCTATTTTTTTCTTCTAGAGGAATCTGTGCCTTGGTCACTCTGTGAGCCAGAGAACTCCAAACTCATGAGAAGCCCATTACTGCCTGCCTGGGCTCCTGCCTGCTAGCCCAGCCTACCTTGGCCCTGGCTGAGACCTGGGGACTATGGCCCTTTCTCAAAGCTCTGGAAACTGTCTCTTGTTTTCCCAAAAAGCCTGTGGAGGGAAGAAGCCCACCTCCCTGCTGGTGGGTGAGACTTCTGGGTCCCAGAAAGAAAGGGTCCAGTGAAGGAGTCCAGCTCCCTGGGGAAGCAAGGTTTGCCTTTCGCACCTGTGGCAGACACTTCAGGGGTCAGTTGCTCCCCACATTGTGGGTCAGGCCCTGCGATGACTGTCTTCCTGCTTCCAGCAGGAGGGGCACCTGGCTGCTCGCACCTCAGTCTCCCCTCTTGGGCTCCTGGCTGCTCGCTACCTTCATCTCCAAACACTGTGCACCCTCCTGGAGATCGGGACCATATCTTGCAGCCCGGCCTTCCCAGCCCTTTTCACAGCACACTCTGGAGCTCGGTGGTGGTTAATGCAAAGCTGACCTGGGGCTTCATGTCAGGCAGAGAAGCAAGGGCAGGTCTGGGAGTGCGTAGACCTCCTTCAGCCTGCAGACTGTACTTTCCTGGCTGGGAGTCCTCGGGTAGCTATTCTCCCTGGACTTCGGTTTCTCCCCCTGTGAATGGAGACACTGATACCTCCCTCCTGAGGATGCTGCGAAGACTGAACAGGATCCTATTAACAAGGGCACAGGAGATGCCCGTGAACAGGAGCCCCTGCCTACCGTGCCTTTGGAGGTGAGCTGCCTCTCTGTTCATTAGGCCTTTTCTCAGGAAAGAACTTCAGCATGAATTTAAGAGTCATGACACCCTCAATGGGAATGTGATCTTGGGAGAGCCCTAGCTGACGAATACAGGACTGTTCTGTCTGTGACCTTGAGGTGTCCATCTTTGGGAACCGAGAGGAGTAGGTCCCCGGGAAGCGGGTTTCCTGGGGGTCATCCTCCATCACTCAGGCTGACATTTGAACAAACTTCAAGAGAGTATGGAAGGTTCAAAAGGAAACTTTGTCTGCAGACAATGATGGGGGCTGGCAGGAAGGGGGGTGGCTCAGAATGAGTGGCCCTAAGAAGCAAGTTTCCAGTGTCCTTCCCACCTGTGCAATGAGAGCTGCACCCGAGCTGCAGAAGCAAAGCATTTCTTGGGCACATGGAGAGGAGCTGGGCTCTTCCTCACCAGGGCAGGACTTCCAAGGACAAGCCACGTGGGTCTCACATCTAAATGTCCAGTGGTTTATGGTGGGGCAGTGTTATTTGCCTTTTACCTTCCTTGCCTTTGCCTAAGCTTACTGCTAAGGGTGCAAAGAAAACTCCTGTCACGGGACAATCTACTGAGGTTGCACACTTTACCTTAGGACAAGATTGTCTTATATGTCCTTGTCCCCATCTCCAGTAACCCCTCCCCTAGCCCAGGCACCTGATTCCCTATATGGTGCCTCCTTGAGCTGAATCTTTGTGACAAGGATGAAGGGCAGAGGAATGACTTGCTCACGGTGAGATGGTCAAGCCAGAAAGACAATAAAAGGACATGGTCATTCTTTAAATACTTGACGATACTCCTGCCAAGTAAGGAAAGGCTTGAGTCATCGCTGGAAAAACTCTGTTCTGGTCTTCATACTTGTGTACTGTGCTCACACGCCCTGCAGGGCATCTGAGCTCCGCACACACGGGTCTCCAGGTGACCCCTCTGTGTGTCCGTCTCAGCTGTCTATCTCAGTGAGCTCCATGGTTTAGTTCCCATTTCCCGATGTGGAAAAAATGAGATTTATTCTAAGAGTAAAACCCTGAAACCTTGTGAAAGTCAGGCGGTAAATACTTGTACAAGACACAGCAGGACAGCGACGGACCTGACTGCCAAGCCCAGAGGACGTGTGCACCCCTGAGCCCTGAGCCCTGTGTGACTCTGTCTAATTCAGTTCCTGCCACAGTTGTGTTAAGGTGGCTCCATATTCACTCCCATCTGACAGATCAGTAAACTGAGGCATGCGAGGGACGTCCTTGTCCGCGTGGCACGGCTGTGTGTCCCAGAGCTGGCGTTGGGGCCCTGCGGTCTGGGCAGAGAGTAGCTCTGCCCGCCAGGTGGGGCCTCTCAGAAGGGGACCCAGTGTCTCCGCCGTTACTTTCCAGGCTTCATTTGTTACAGATGTGATTTCCTTCAATTTGGGGTGTCCCCTCCTTAAAAAAATACCTTTCAAAAGTCATGGTTTGGTAACAGGGAGGAATCCTCTGCTCTTTGGAAGCCAAAATCCTCCAGCTGAGCAAATTGCTAGTAAACAGTCGAGACCTCCCCTGACCAAAAGAGGGCCGTGGGGCAGGTGGCCTGGGCTGGGACGGTGCTCCGTGGCCCGCACCCTGCAGCAGCAGTCTGAGAGCTCAGGGAGCACCCTGGAAACCCTGCCTTCCTACCCACCATGCCTGTGATCCCCAGGCTCCAGCCTGGCTCCGTACAATGCCAGAATCCAAGATGGAAAGGAAGGGAATGCAGGAAGCTGGGAACTGGCTTGCTCTTTACCCCTCTAAGTGACCCCATAAGGGGGGTGTGGCCGGAGCAGTCCCCGGTGGGACAGGACTCCAGAGAATTAGAAGAAAAGGGGGTTGGGCAGGAAATAGGAGTGCTCTGACCCGTTCCTAAGGAAGGGGGGCTCTCAAACTCCCAGGCCCCACCGCCTGATGTGCTGGACAGCAGCTTTCCCTCTCTGTCTGGGAGCTGCGGAGCCCGGCCCCTTTGTGTGAGTCCGCCAAGTGCTCCCAGGATTCCTCGAGAGCCTCCGTCCCAGGTCAGGAGACAGCGGGTGCGGCTGAAGCTCATTTCTTAGTCACAGCCTCTGTCCGTCTCCTGCGAAGCCCAGTGGATGGCAGCTGCGTGTGTGGGGATTAATGCCCCCAGTGTGGCGGGTCAGTGCAGTGTGCAAAGGCCAGTATTAATCGACAAATTAAAGCCATGAAAACCTGGGCAGGTGAGAGGAAGTGTCTGAACTTGATCAAAAACATATTTCTGTTTCAGGTCTAAATAATGGGCTATGGGGAGGCACATCTGTAAATTATACAGGAAGCCTTCTTCAACAACTGATTCACCCTGACAGTTTTACTGGAGTATATGAAAATGAGTATTAGAGATGTGATCTGCAGGCTTCCTTCCAGGAATTGCAATCTGGTTTCAATAAAATGGGAACGCTGATTGGAAGTGAAGTTGCCTTCCGGTTTTGCCTTTGGCTATTACGTGCTCATTCGTGAAATGACTGAATTCCACAACTACTTTTAATATTCACCTTTTGAGTTCATCTCCAGCACTGGACACATTGGAATGATTAAAATAGCACTGGTTCCCCATGTTGGGTGCTCGCTAATTTAAAACAGCCCAGGTACTGAAGACAAATGAGTCCTCCCGGTAAGTCCATTCTTTCTTTGCATGGAGCTGCTTTGCAGGAACATCGAGGGCAGAATATTAATAGTAAAAAAAAATTAAATTAAATAGTGCTTCCTCGAGTAGATGCCTGGGGGAAAAGATTAAAGTTTGGTGCAGGGCAGAATTTGTGCTTTGTGTGGGATTGCACTGGATTCTGGGTTTGTCTGCCTGTATCCTGAGCAGCAAGGGTAGGGAAGGTGCGCCTATGGCCTCCACCTCCTTCCCCCCCAGTCGGGTGCCCTCCCCTTGGCCTGCCCTGTGCCCTGAGCTGCCCTTGGGCTGGTCTTCCTCAGTAGGAGGTGGGCCCAGACTAGGTCAGCGTTGCTCTCCCCTCCTATCCTGCTCCCCAGTGCCTCGGGGCCACTCCCAAGAGAGCATTTCAGGCTTAAGGAGCTTTAAAGGGCCACAAGAAGAGCAAAGTAAGTTGGCTGAGCTTTCCAGTGCGGTCTAACCACTGGGCTGGTGGGCCGCAGAGCTTTTTCTATCCAGCTTCTCTGAGGAAGACAAGGGTAGATGAGTTCTTCTGCCTCCATTTCTGGGACAGAGTTCTCTCAGCCTTTGATGGCAGGAGGAAAGAAGTTGGTAGCTCTCACACTGCCTCCTCCAAAGTCTATTCATCCAAAGCTATTATGAGATTTTCAATGGGAGAAAATGGACCTAAAATCCCTTCAGAGTTTGGGCACCGCTGGGAATGATGAATTCATTTTGAGATGTTTTTGTAGGATTGCAAATGTTGCCTTTTTTATATGTAAAATCCACATTTAATTTCCTCGGGTCTTCAAAATCATGAAAACTATTTTCATGCATTTAATTTGGAATGAAATTTTGTGGTAGTTTTTTCTTTTCATTCGAGTATAACTCAGTGGCCTGTGTTTGGGTTTGAAATGTTTCCTTAAAGGCACGTGAAAGGCATGTGTGCATGCTGACTGTGTCTGAGTTGAATCCCAGTTCTTGGTACGATGGACCAGGTTTGCTTATACATTGAATTAAAGGCATTTTTCTAGTCATCAGCCACCTCTCCCGAGCCAGCCAAAGGACTGTGTGTGAGGTGGGCAGTAGCAATGACGTCTGCCCTTGTAGGAAGTCACCTATGAGGGTACCTTCTTCTCCCACCGCTCCCCCGAGTACTGCCTCAAAATCTAAGTCTCTGTGGTCGCCATTCATAATGTGGATTACGGTGGCATTAGTGCCATCCTGCACCCATTAGTCACATACAGCTCTTTACATTTAAATGAATGCAAGTCAAATAAAAATGTAAAACCCAATTCCTCAGTCACACTCTGCAGTTCAAGTGCTCAGTAGACGGCCAGTGTATTGGAGGCTCAGCCCTAGAACATTTCTGTTATGGCCAAGCTTCTCGTTGTATCCACGAGCCCATGGATATCATGCAGAAGATGGGCTCTCATTCCAGGCCACATTTAATTGAAACCATGCTGTGTGAGAGTGGGCCTGTTGACAAACTTGGATGAAAGTAGAAATTTCCCATGTGGGACCCAGACTAAATCTGACCCAGAGCATTTGGAAGATGAGCTTGGTTAAGGATGGTCCTGCCTACTTATGATAGATAGAAACAGAATGTAATTCTGAACAGTTGCAATAACCCTAGTACTCAGATACTCAAGTTGGTGACATTAATGATACAGGAGAAATGTTTCTCATTTTCTGCAACATTATTTTTTATTTACTGACTCTCAGATGTCTACATCTAGGGAACCATCCCTCTGCAGGTCCTGAGCACCCTCCACTGGGGCTGGGTGATAGGCCCCATGCTCATCTTGGCCACGTCCCATTCTTGTGCTCAACTGTGAGAACACTTTATTTTTCACGGTCAGCACTTTGAAAATGTGGGCTCTGTGCTGAGAGATTATTTTGTGTTCTCTTTGCAACCAATGCCCCGTTCCTGGTGTATCCTTTGAAGGACAACACACTTGGCTAAAGTCCCGTTACAAGCCAGGTCCAGTGTCTGGGCTTCCCCTGCCATGGTGGCATTTCCCCTCTCTCAAGCCTGGAGGGACCTCTCTTTTCCAGCCACCTGCCTCAAGCGGGCTACACTGAGTGCAATCCGGGCACCTCCCTGCCGCCAGTGCACATCTAGCCCAGCTGAGCCACGTGATAGCAAAGCAGTGGGGGTGGGGGTGTCATTCGCGTGATCTAAAGTACCAGCCAGGATAGCAGCTTCTGAGGAGGCCGAGTCCTGAGGGGAAAGTGCAAACAATCAGCCCCACTGAGCCTCAATGATCCCTTCTCTGTTGGCTAACAGTGAGTACCTGCCATGTTACCAGAAGTGCAAGCCACCACCTTGGTTGCTTCCAGTTATTGCAGGAAGACTTGGTGCTGATTAGTCCTGTCATCTGCAGCACGTAGATGAGGACATAGAAGCTGATGAGTTAAATAACTTGTCCTAGATCACATGGTGCAAGACCCTCTGAACTCAGGCTTGATGCCATGTCTCCTTAATGCCAAAGCCAAGTTCCATGCAGTGGCATGCCATCTCGAAGAATGCATTTGGCTGTCTGGGCAATCCTGAAAGGTCCGGACCATTCCAAGACCTGGGGTCAGTGATGGAGACCATTCAGCTGGATCCCCCCTGTGCCTTCCCCCAAAACAGAGCAGGCAAACCTAAGCCCATCTGGGTGCATAAAGAGGGGCTGCTCCTCCCTGGCTGGGAGAGCCAGCCTGCACATGCACGGAGGCTGAGCCCTGAGATGGCCTCTGTGACCCTCCCGTCCAGGCCCCTTGACAGGCCAGTTGTCTGAGCCCAGTAAAGGCAGGCCTGGCTAACGTTACACAGAGCAAGAAGTAAAACCCAGGTTTCCTGCCATGACCCCTGCCTCTGGGGCTCTTATTCCAGTCCTAGAAATTGGAAAATATTTAATTCAAACATGGTTGACAATCTCTAGAAATTACAGTTATAAAATGAATACTGCCTGCAATAAGTTGGCTAGAGATTTTATTTCCACGCCTCCCTAATCAGTATAGACTCACACCTGTGTGTTTGTGTGACCCAAACTCTGTGCTCCTTCTGTGCAGCCTGCTGACACTTTCTCTTCATTGTCTGCTTCCACTGGACCGTCAGTGTCACCAGGGCAGGGCTGGGTCTGGCTTCCTTTGAGTTCTGGAATGAATGCTGCCCGTGGGTGTCCCCTGTCTCTGATGAGGGGATGGAAGACCCGACCTTGCTGTCATCTGCTTGACCCCATCAGGGGAGGGCCCCCAGCCAAATCGGTGCCATCACACACTTGGGGACTCAGATGGACATGTGCTCTACCACCACCCTGTGGACCCAGTTCCCCAGGTGGCTCTTCTCTCCTTGTGTAAATATTGTAGACCTCGCCAAACACCCAAAGGAGTCATGGGCCAGCCTGCCAGGTGCCCTCAAATTGTCCCCCATGCTTGAAAGGCATGCAGGCCCCCAATACACAGTCATTCCAGGCCAATTCAGGCTGAGAATGTGTTTATAAAGTCTTCCCCATTCCTTCAAAAGCGCCTCATCTTTTCTCTCCAAATCACTCTGGCGTCTTCTTTGAAATGCCATTGCAGGGAGGAGAGCAAGACATGATGGGCGCGGCTGCCGCCTGCTCCTGCATGGAGGGCCCTCCGCCTTCCAGCTGCTCAGCGGGCTCCCAGTGCTGGAGGAGCTGGCGGGCGGGGGGCCGGGGGTGACAGTATCTTCTCCAAAATCTTCATCCACAGTAAACACTGCTAACTACCAACTCATAAAACATATCAGCTGGGTTTATTACTTTTAACCATCTTTCCAATTGTGCTATAAAATAAAGGCAGATGCCATTTTAGGATCTTATTATTGTCAGGGGCCGGCTTCTCCAGCAGCACCTGCTTAGCAGCAGTCTGCTTGTTTACGGCTCCTCTTTTTATAGGTGACAGTTTAAGGTGGCTCTTCTCTGGTTACAAAGAGTTCTTCCTAATGGAGCAGAAGTGGCACGCACAGTGGGTGGGCTCCGGCTCCTGCCTGCCGTGTTTGAGGCAGGGTCGCCGGTTCACCTGGGTTTTTAGTTGACAGGCTCGCCACACACATCAGGCTCTGCCAAATGCTCTGCCATTAATTTATGATTTAAAGTAATTAACTTTTGCTGATTAAAGTAATTATTTCAAGTGCATTGCACTCGGGCCCAAATGATGCACACAGCCCCCTCTCCAGTTTGAGCTCGCTCCGTGCCAAGTGCTTAAAAGCTGCACCGGGGATCTCCGAGTGGCTTCTGCCTGTCTCGCAGATCTGCCATGTTTATGACTGACTTGTACTAACTGCTCATTTGAATGCCGGGTTCTGGCAGAACGTTGACACAGTGTGAAACCTTCATCCGGTAAACAAGACAAGCGTCGGCTTGGTGACACCCGTGACAGTGGAACCTGTTTAAATGAATCTCGCCTCCAGCCTTCCGGGGGTATCATGTTTCTGCACTCTCCTGCTTCCCCAGATTGGCCCCTAAACAGGGTACAGCTTCATCTGGCATCAGCCAAGAGCACAGGCCTTACGATCATGGGAACCCAGCCCTGCACCCTGAAAATCAGCTGCAGCCCAGCCCAGACCTCCCGTGGTCCCTCGGGGCCTGGATTGGGCAGGGCTGGTAGGTTGCTGTGCAGGGGAGCCTGGCTCTGTGTAGGGAAGCTTCCAGGAGGGAATGGAGGGAGACAGAGAGCAAGGTCTAGGGGCGGGAGGTGTGCCCTGTTGCCTCACGTCTAGCACATTCTCTCCTTTGCCACGGCATGTCTGCCAGGGAGCAGAGAATCAACCGTCTGGTGGCCTTCCTGGCAGGGGAGCTGCTGCAGGCAGGAGCAGAGGAGCCGTGGGCTGCAGTCTCAAGGCTGGAAGACTCTTGCAAATTCCAACCTCCCTCCTATTTCATGGAAGATGGTGTGAGCCACAGCCCAGCCCCACCTTGCAGTGGAGCAAGCAGGGGATTTGGGCACAGGGCTGCCCACTGCAACGTGAGTGTTTGGGCCACGAACTGGAGGAAGGGACAGGAATCCTTCCCTTCTGAAAAATCCTGCTGGAACAGCCATCACCAGTTCCCATTTGCTGTGCCCCTGTTGTGCTCCAGGCACCGAGCCTTGCACTGCAGAGATGGTCTCAGGGACGTCCGCAGCAATCCTAGGAGGGGAGCCATGTCACCCCATCTTTCAGCTAAGGGACCTAAGACTCAGAGAGACTTGTCCAAGGTCACTGAACCAGTGGAATCAGGACTCAGATCCAGCTTTCCAAAATATGATCTCTGCTTAATCTTTTTATTCATTAAAAAAGAAATTGGAGAGCCATAGTGGCCTGCTTTTGAGACCCCCAAACAAGGAATGCCCCCCTGAGCTTTGGCAAGAGTTCAGCTCCTTGTGGTACCAGCTCTTTCCCCCCTGGGAAGGCTGGTGTACAGGCCATGTACCAACGTTCCGACTTCCGATAAGATGGATGTTTCAGGGGTATCAGTTCTTACTTCTGCTTATTGCTATTTGGGGGGTCAATTTGGGGGATAAGCTTGTATTTTTATCTTTTCTCTTAGTAATTATCCCAATACTCTGGGCTTCAGCAAAACCACAAGGAAATCTAATTTTGTATGTAATTAAGTGCCTGATGGGCAGTGATCCCTGGCAAACAATATTTCAGCCTAATGCTGTTGAGCTAACATCGTCGGGAAACAACGATGCCAGAACAGTCATCTGTGTGTTGGCACCCTCACTGCCACATGATGGCTGGGGTCATAAATAACCCACTTCACTTTCGGGGTGAATTGAGTGCTCTTACAGGGTGCGTGCAGAAGAACATCAAAGGGAAACATTCAGCTCCCATCCAGAAGTCTGGGCTGCACCAGGGTGCTTGGGCACATGCCCTGTCCTGCTTGGCACACGCCCGTGAGGATGACACTCCGCTCACCACATTGGGGAACAGGGCTGCGGGTGCCAAATGGCAGGGTCTGAGATGTGACCAGCCAGGGGCAGGCCAAGCTGACGGGCCCACTGCTGGGGAGGCCCGTGGAGGCCGGGGAGGGATTCCACCACCTGGCCTGTGCCGCGAGCAGACGCCCGCGCTGTCCTTGTCCCGACCAGGAATTCTCAGAGCCTGGAGAACTGCTGAAGCTGAAGGACTGGCTGGCATCAGAGCAAATAAAGAATCTGGGAAGCAAAGCTAAAAGCACTCCAAGGAGGTTATAGTGGGATGGGCAGCCCTGCCTGCTGGTGGGGCAGTGTAGGTGTGGCAGAAGGATGCTCAGCGGAACATCGGGAGAAACCAACCCGCCGTCTAGAGACAGGTGTCCAGCCGGCGGGCCAGGGCCAGTGCAGTTTAGAACAGTTTT
Source organism: Manis javanica (assembly GCF_040802235.1). Classification (NCBI taxonomy): domain Eukaryota; kingdom Metazoa; phylum Chordata; class Mammalia; order Pholidota; family Manidae; genus Manis; species Manis javanica. The sequence goes on along the minus strand of NC_133162.1, from coordinate 4,008,387 downwards.
TTTTTTCTTTTTTCACTTATGTGATTATTTTACATGAAAAGAATGGAAACAAAACTTAAAGAAAATGTGCTTCACAGCCCAACTTGGTCAGCCTTAGGTTATTTGTCTCACCTTGGCTTTCTGGAAAATTCCAGGCTTAGAAGCCACACAACTCCAGATGCAAATCCCAGCCAGGCCTCTGCTCAGCTGATTGGCCTCAGACAAGTCATTCTATTCTCCAAGCCTCAATATCCTCAGCTGCGAAGAGAATAAAGCAGCCCTCATCCTACTGCTGTGAGCTTCAGCCACACGGCCACATGCAATGAACAGCTGCTGCTGCTGTGGGTGACTATCATTGTCCCTGCAAATCCCAGGGCACCCTGGGTGCCCAGCCTACAGCGGCTGACTTCTGGACCTGACCTCATGGCAGCTCCATGTCACCTGTCTGAAGGGGGCCAGGGACAGGAGACAGGGTGCAGAACGAAGCCACAGGACCCAGATCCATCAGGTGCTGTCCAAGGGGGCTGACCACAGGGGTCAGCGTGCAGCAGGGAGGCCCTGAGACCAGCCACGTACAGGTTCTCGTTGCATTTCACAGTCTTCATTCTTTCCTGATCATAAAGGTCCATTTGTTCCACATACATGTGGGGCCCCTGCCCTGGGCCACGCCCTGGTGTGGGTGCTGGGATACAGTGACCAGACCATAACAAATGGACAGAAGAAGGTAATCCTTCTAATAGAACATTTGGAAAATCTAGCCAAGGGCAAACAGGAAAATAAAAACATCTGTCAGCCTGGCACCCAGAGGCGTCCTTGATTCGTGTCAGTATTTTTACCTGGACACAGACTGGGGCTACCGAGTCATCTCTTGTTAACTTCCCTGAAACTTAAGGACCAGAAAATACAAGTAACATGGTCCTCAGTGACACCATACCTGATAGGGGTATCTCATCCCATTATGTGTGTGCCACAATTAACTGACCCTACAACAGGGGATGTTGCCGACTGAATAACGGCCCCCAAGGACATCAGGTCCTAATTCCTGGAACCTGTGTGTTTCCTTATGTGCAAAGACTTTGTGTTTGTGATTAAATTAAGGACCTTGAGCTGAGGAGGTGATCCTGGATTATCACTTGGGCTCTAAATGCCATCATGAGGGTCCTTATAGGAGGCAGGCAGGGTGAGATTTGACACAGACGGAAGAGGGGCAGGCCGCGTGACCACAGAGACAGAAACTGGAGCCATGCGGCCACAGCCAAGGAAGCCAGTGGCCACCAGAAGCTGGAAGGGGCAAGAAGCAGAGCCCTCCTCGAGCCTCCAGGGGAGCACGGCCCTGCCATGGTTTGGGCCCTGCAATACTGATTTTGGACTTCTGGCCTCCAGACTATGAGAGAATGCATTCCAGGTGTTCTAGGCTACGATTTTGAGGTCATTTGTTAGAGCAGCCAGAGGAAACTCAAACAGTGGGTGAATATTCATTAATCCACCCTGAACAGAGGTAAGAATGGGGGTTTCCTACAAAGGCATCATGGCAGGCAAACGAATGAATGAATGCACTGTAAGTAAGTTAGAAATAAGGAGGGGCTCCATTTTTATGTTAATTCACATGATACAAAAACAGTCACCCATGGCAATTAGACTGCAGCTCCTCAGCGTGTTTGTTTATTTTTAGGCAGGCCCATTTGACCAGTCAGGTAGACATCCCCTTGCCAAGTCTTCACCACCAACTCCTGTCCCGTCTGAGCTGGAGCTAAGGAAGGTCACTGATGGTCAGGCCCCTCCTTCCCACACAGTCCTGTCCCAGGGTTGTGGAGTGAGGGGTCGGGAGAGGGAAGCAGGCATCCAGCTGGCGTGGTGGGCCGATGAGAGCATGCCTACCTCCAGTGCCTACTGGGTGGGGGCAAAGCTGCTGGGTTCAGGTCCCCTAGCTCTGCACCTGCCCACACAGTGGAGACAACTGGAAATGCCCATTGCTTACCAGACAGCAGCAGCTGTGAACCTGAACTTAGACCTGGCATATCTGAGTATCTTTTATGTGGACATGACTTTGTTTTGAAGTTTCTTTTTTGGAATGACAGTCCAGGCCGGTGTTCCTTGGAGCAGACCCTCCAGAACCAGCTGTCACAGTGTCCCAGCTGGCATGATGAGGGTCAGCGTGACCTGGGAAGGCAGCCCTAAGTCCCGTCTGACTTTGCCTTATTGTTTTCCTTCTCAGTGGCATCACACGGGGATGGCGTTTGGGCCATGGCTTCCTTCTCTGTGCCTACTGCCCAGTCCCTGAACCTGGCAGGGGAAAATACCCCAGGAGCGCCCCTCACCCTGGGGACAGGGCAGCACAGCCACATGGGGCTTCGACATGGGCCATCTGGGTTTAGAGCTGGGCTCTCTGGCCTCTTCCTCAGTGTGACTTGGGAACATGGAAACTTTCTGAGTTAGAGTTCCTGCATGTGCCAAATGGGGTTTTACAAAGTACCACCTGCCCACAGGTGCAGGGCTTCCCTGAGTCACCCAGCCTGCCCAGGCCAGCCTATTGTTTGGAACTCGATGCCCGACAACTATTACTATCATGATTATCTGGTGTTGGGTTGCTTGGTCCTTGTACCCAGAATATAGAGGCCACACAAGGGCAGGGATCCCTCTGCTTAGGGGAACATCGCCCCCCTTGGCCCAGCCTGACTGCTTGTTCTCGCTGGCAGGGGCCTGCAGGTGGCAAAAGTCATTAGCCGTTTGTGTCACCAGGCAGGCCTGCTCCCCCTAAACTGCTATCAATGAGCTTATCAACCTGAGGCCTCCCCTCCTTTGCTCTGTTCATCTGTTCTCCCCTCGGAGGCCTCTTCCAAGCCCACAGCCTTCTCCCAGGGCCGGCAACAGGCTGTCTTATACCTGCTTGGCTGCGGGCTGGGCCTGGGGGTCCGGGCGTGGCAGGGAGAGAGCTTCACCTGCCCAGGCCTCCTGGTGGCCGCTGCTTGTCCATGTCAGGATGTCAGATGACAGCTGTTGGAGCTGCAGCTGGTACCACAGCCTGTGCCAAGGATGTGGTGCACCTGCCATGGGCATTAACGTGCACGGGCATTAACGTGCTCTGCCCCCCCACCCCCCACCATAGGAGCATGATACACCTCTGCTCCACGGGGCTACAGCTGGGAGGGGACTGAGGCCCAGGGGCAAGAAAGCAGGAGTCCTGGAGTCCCCCTAGCCTAGCACCCCCGTGAATGCAGAGGGTTGAGGGGTGTGCATGCATGTGCCGGGCTGGGTTCTGACCCCCAAGGCCTGAACACACCGAAGAGCTCCAGATCGGACCCAGTTTCTGAGGGGTCCCAGAACCGGACTGACCGTCCAACGAGGTGAAGTGAGGCCTGTGGACGGAGTCCCTGGGTGGTGGGCGTCGGGAGAGGCCCCACCTTCGTCAGCTTGAGCGCCTCACAAAGGAACACAAAGTGAGGCTTCTGTAGCAGGCTTTGTGTCTCACGGTTCTGGGGCTGGAAGTCCAAGATCACGGTCCTGGCAAGGCAGGTTTCATTCTGAGGCCTCTTCTCCTGGCTTGTAGGTAGCTGCCATTAGTCTATGTCCTCGTGGTCTTACCTCAGTGCGTGTGGTGGGGAGAGAGGAGAGACAGAGACAGGGACAGAGACAGAGAGCGAGGGCCCCTGGGGTCTCTTCCTACAGGGGCCCTAAGCCCCCAGGAGTGTCCCTGACTTCCCAGAGGGATGTGGAGCATGGCTGGCTGGGCATCTGAGTCAGTGCGGCAGGGAACTGACCATCCGCGTGTGATCTGGGTGCTGCCTCAATGGAAAGAGGGTGGAGGGCAGGACAGGCTTCCAGAGGTCACCGGCTCCGCCCCCAGGTCTGAGGCGTCCCACGACTGGAGGTGGCAGCATTTTCAGGAAGGAACTTCTTGCCACATTCTCTCTATGCCCGTGTTCTTCCTGCTCCCGACTGCTGCCCCAGCTTGCTCAGGCAGCCTGGCCTGCCCCACAGAAGTTTCCTCTCCGTACCCCACTTTTTAGGCTCATCCGAGAGGCCTGAATGCCTTGGACACAGAGGAACTCCTGCCTGCAGCCCCTGCCAGAAGGAAGCCCCATCAGGTGGCTATCCTTGTGCTGGGTGCTTAGCTGGATTTAGATCCTCTGTGTCCAGCAGGGATGTGGTCCCTACCTGAACAGCTTCCTGAGAAGTAGGGTGGGCACTTCTTGGATCTCCCAGCTGAACCTCAGCCGGGCTCACATCCTGTGGCAGGCATGTGGCAGGACCACCCACAGCAGAGGTGGTGAGTGACCACCCACAGGTGCTCTGCAGGGGACCCTGCCTCCTGAAGTCAGAGACTCCCTCCCGAGTTCTGGAGCACTCTGCCCCCTCAGAATAGTGGCCAGCCCCCATGACAGATGGCGGCAGCCTTCCTAGCCCCGGCCTGGCAGGACCAGCAGCAAGGGGCTGCAGGCTTAGCGGAGGGGCAGCTGTTTGCCTCCTCCCCTTCCTCTCGCCTTCTGGACGAAGACCATTATGCTAATTCCAGCTGCGGGTCCAGGGCAGCCCATAGCCGCCTCCGCAAAATGACTGTGAGTGACGTTCAGCCCCAGGAACCTGGCTGCAGCTCCCCTGCAATTACACCGCTGTGCCAGCAGCAGCCCGTGGCAGGAGCTGAGCCTCTGCGGGTCCATCTGGAGGCATGTCACGAGCCAGGTGCACGAGTGGGAGCCCATGGGTGGGGCTGCTCCGTGGTCAGCACTGCCTGCGTCTGTGACCTTGTCTGCTTGGCCTTTGGATCAGGGACAGGAAAGGGCTTTGACTTGGAGGAAAGAGATGTGTGCCCGGCAGGCAGGCTTTGGGCCCTCTGCGTGATCCCATGGCCTGCGTGTGCATACATGAGCACACACATGACTGTTCACCAGGAGGTCCTGGACGATACCTTGTTCCGGTCCTGGCCGGGGTAAGTGCCAGGGGCCCTGCATTAGATTCTGCAGCTGCCTTAGCAAAAGGTTGCAAACTGCTCAGCTAAAAATAATGTAACTATTCTCTTGCAGTTCTAGAGGCCAGTCTGAAATCCAGGGGTCATCAAGGGCCGGCTCCCTCTGAGGGCTCTGGGGAGGCCCCTTCCTGCCTCTTCCAGCTTCTGGTGGTCCCACCTGTCCCTTGGTGTTCCTTGGCTTCTGGAAGCATCCTTCCAATCTCTGTCTCCACCTGGTGACAGCACCCTCCTCTGTGGGCGTGTCTGTGTTCAAATTTCCCTCTTCCTATAAGGGTACCTATCACTGGGTTCAGGACCTACCCTGATCCTTTATTTATATTAACTTGATTATATCCGCAAAGGCCCTATTTCCAAATATCACACTCGTAGGCACCAGGTGGACATAACTTTGGGGGACACTAGTTGACCCGGCGCTGACTGACGGCACAGTGCCTCCTGGGGCTCCACGCCATCTTGGTGACTCGCGTTGTGCCTGTGTCCACCCGGCGACCTGGGGAGTCCATGAGGCCTGCCCTCATGTTCGCTCTGCCCCCTGCTTACCCTCCCTCCAGCCCCCCTCACTGGGACATGGGCAAACCAAAGCCAGCCTGCCAGCAGGAGGCACACACCAGGGAAGCTGGGAGGCACCGAAGTAGATAGCAGAGGAGAGAGCCCTGCCAGTGAGGCACAGACCCTGGGAGGAAGGGGTGCACTGCCCCACCCAAACCAGCACACTGAACATGGTCCCAGCAGCACAGACCCCCGGGACCCTGGTTTCCCCTGGCATTATTGCTGCTCAGGGGCTTTCCTGAGCCTGTAGGACACCCTTTCTCTGGTATTTTTACTAGTGGAGGTGCCCAGCTTCAGCCAGTGGAGTCATTCTTAGCTTTGGGGTGATGGTTGCAAAACTCAAGCCAGAAGTTCTTTGTCCTGAAAGTGACCTGCCACCCATCTTGCTGTGTCAAACCTGGCCCGTGTGTCCATCCTCCCATTGCTGCTCCTGGGAGGGACGGCTCTGGGCCCAATCAGGTAGCGGTCCAGAGGGGTGACCAGAGCCAGCCAGACCCATGTTCAAGCCAAGAGCCTGGGGCCTCCTTACACCAGCATCTCTCAGCCATGAGCTGAGAAATTGTGCTCCACCAAGACCTTAATTCAAAGACACAGGGCCTCAAGAATGGTCCCAGTGGAGCAGGCCTTCACCAGTGGAGGGGGGACCCCAGTGCAGGTGGAAATGGAGGGGAGTCCCTGGCCAAGGAGCCCTGGGCCATCAGGCAGCTGTTCGATGCCTCCATGTCTCCGTTAATGCATAGAGACCATACCTGTTCAACCTCCCCAGGTGTGCTGGGAAGATCATGGTGAGAGTGCGTACAGAAGGGCTTTAGGGTGGTAGGCCCGTGGGCTGCAGGGTGTTATGCACAGACACCCAAAGGGGGCTGTGATGTGACTTCCTGTGGAAAAACACCCAACACGTGGGGTGTTAGATGTGGACACAGTTAATGTAACACCCTACTGGATGCAGAGCCAGCTAACGTGCGAGGGCAGCCTTTTAGCAGGTGTGATTCAGTGCGGGACTGCCTGCCCAGTCCCTCCTGGCTGTCCTGGGATTGAGGCAGGACAAGAGCCAGGACACCCACTTCCTGCCCGCCTGGCCTGTGTCCATGTGGACCCAGAGGCGGAACTGGAGAGCAAGGCCCATCAAAGGCACCGGAGCAAGTGACTTTGAAAGCTCTGGCATTTACACAAGTTAGTCCCGTTATGTTCGTCTAAGGGCTTGTCCTGGGAAGGGTGCAGGGCCCTTAGTGGCTGCATCTGTTAATGCTTCTTGCTTTCTGTGTTTAAATGTGCCACCTCCCGTGACTGTCACTGTTGAGCTGGGTGAGAAACACCAAAACATGTTACAGAGGAGACCACGAGGCCTCCTTCCACCCGACTTGTTCTGTGGAGAAAAAGGAGGAACGACAACACCAGACTTGTTGTTTTTCTAAGCTGTGGCCTCTTGTGCCTCGTGGTGTGTGCCTCGTGCTGTCGCCTCCCTGAAGGCTCTTGGATTTCCCTCCTGGAGAAAATGGAAGGAAAGCCTTCAGACGGATTACTGAGCGGGCGCTGTGCGCAGCATCACACTCAGTTAAGAGCTTAAACGCAGGCATTTATTCACTGGCTGGAGAAACCGTTGCTGGTACCATCTTTGCGGTGCCACGCTGCAGGTGGGGTGGACAGTTCCTGCCCTGGCGGGGCTTGGCCCCAGCTGAGGAGGGAGCGAGCACACAGCCACATGCTGTCTAAGAAGCCCAGGGTGTCCACCTGAGGGGTGGCAAGAGCTCAGAGACCCGGCTGGGGAGTGGGAGGGCTGGACGGCCCCCAGGGAAGAAGGCCACCCAGGGAGGGATGGGGGGGGGCAGCCACACGACAGGTGAAGGCAACGGAACGGCAGGTTCTTGGGGGCGAGGAGCAGAAAGCCTCAAGGAACCCAGAGGGGTCTGATTGGTTATTTCACACCCTCAAGACATCACACTCTACACAAAAATGGCTGATCAGGAAGAACTAAGACACCCACGTAGAAGGGCAAGTGGTGCAGGCATTGAGGAATTCAGACGTGGGCATGCGGTGTGGGTGAACAAAGAAAGAGCTGCGCTCCCACCACCTAGTCCTTTAAGCTGTGCCAGGACAGGGCATGTGCACGAGGTGCCACAAGAAGTCACTGGGCCTCCACCTCTTCTGTGGCTTGGAGTGTCACTCAGGAGCGTTAAATTGGCAAGTAGGTCAGAGGCCAGAGTGTCTCATCGGGGTCCCACGGGCCCCTTGATCACTGGCGCAGCTCACCGAGCCCTTGAGATGAACATGCAACAGGACAGTTTTACCAGCTGCCATTTTGTTTGAACACAACTTACCAGCCAATGAGCATGGATGGCATTTGGTGCGTGGCATCTCTGTATCAAGTGGCACAGCAGCAAATACGAGCTGTCGGGTGCAGGGTTGGACTAGAGACCGACTTTATTGGGTAACTGATGATGCAGTGAGAGGGTGAACGGATCAGTCGTCCCTGGGCTCCACTCCTTGCCACACTCTGCCAGCTGCCATGGGAGAGTCCCAGGGGCCTCGGGCGAGGACGTAAACTTGGCCTGAAGGACGCTGGCATCTGGGTTCCCCTCCCAGGGAGAAAACCAACACCAGAAAGGCCCTGGATGGGGGTGGGGGCAGGAGGAAAGTGTTCCACTGAGCAGAGAAACAGCCTCAGGCTAGAAAGGGGACTGGGTGGTGCAAAAGGAAGGGAGGGGGTCTTCCAGAAGTTTGGAAAGAGCACTGGAAACACAGGAATTTGTGCAGGGAGAGTCCAGGGGCCTGTCTGCTGCGGTCCAAAGGTGCAGAATGTGCATGTTGACCTCCTAATCCCCACGGTGATGGTGTGGGTGATGGTGTGAGGAGGTGCGGCCTTTGGGAGGCCATGAGGTCAGGAGGTGGAGCCCCCGGGGAGGGGTCAGCGCTCTCAGAACAGAAGCCCACAGCACTCCAGGAGGGAGTCCCTTCCTCTGCATGAGGGGACGGGAAGTCTGCCATCTGGAAGAGGGCTTCCCCGGCCCTACTGCTGCCCGGATCTCAGACTTCCAGCCTCTGGAACTGTGAGAGAGATTTGTCCCTTTATTAGCCTTCCGGGCTGTGGTATTTGGTTATAAAGCCCAACTGGACTGGGTCTGGGTCTAGAGAGGGCTAGTCAGGCTACGGCTGTGAGGGTGGATCTGGGTAGACAGGAGGGCGGAGGAGAGGGGAGACTTTGGAATTGGGACCTGCTGACAAGGGCAGCATGGCACCCAGGAGAGGCGGCTGAGCGCAGGGGGAACATAGTGCGGATGAGAATCACTGTCGACTGGGGCTTGCATCCCGACCCTGCTATTTTCTAGCTGTTGGACCTTGAACAAATCTTTCAACAGCCCTTGTCCTCAAGTTCCTTCATCTATAAAATGGTGTGTGTCTTCATAATGGCATGCCATTCTGCCCCCTTGTCCCTTTTGTGACTGTGGCTCTGCTCACCAGGAATGTCATCACTCTGGGGCAGTGCTACAGCTGGGCCACCGCCCTACCTGTGCACCCGCACGTCATCCGTGCACCACGCAGGGCCAAGTTCTTCCTTCTGACAGCAGTGGGGTAGACCTGAAGATAAGCTGGACTTGGTCTCAGCCTATCCAGAGTTAGCAGTGTCTGGGGAGTGGACTCGAGGGCCTTCTCCTATCTGCCAGGGTAGGCTGGGCTGTTGAGCAGGACAGGATGGTGGTCAACCCAGTGAGAAGGTTCGAGTGTGAGCAGTTTACAGCCAAAGCAGGAAAGGAGTTTCATGGAGGCCCGCACGCCAGTGTCTGCATGGGCTCTGCCCTGGGGGTCCTCTCTCCAGGCTGACAGCATTCTCGTTTGGATCCCATACTGTTTGATTAGTGCCGGAAGACCTATCAGAACACATCAGGCCAGAGAGAAGCGACTTTTCCCTCTGTGTCTGGGGACAATGATGCCATCAGAACAGGGAGGAAGCCTCAGCTTCACGCCAAGCCTGGGGTGCATGGGGGTCATCTGGGCTCCAGCTCTTGCTCCCGGCTGCAAGAGGATCCAAGCTCCCCCCCGTGGACGGGTCTGGGGGGAGGAAGAGACGCAGCGGTGCCACGGCTGAAGGGGTCTGTGTCATGAACAAAGGGGCCAAGGTCAAATCCCCCCCTGAGGTGTTCTGGCCGTGGGACTTTGCAGGAATCTATTGGGTTCCTCAGCCTCTGCCTTCTCCTCGGCTCCAAAACAGAAGTGATAGCTCAGGCCTGCCTCTGTTGTGCCAGAGGTCAGGGATCGCATAGCCCCCAGGAGTGGGGAGCTGCTCGTCTCCTTTCCCTCTGCTGGGTAAGGATGCCACCGCCGAGCACCGAGGAAAGATGACAAGACAGGATGGGATCTGAGGGCTCCAGCGACTTCTCTGTGGGCTGCATCCCCACTCAGGTTTCCGGCTACGAAGGGCAGTTTCCAGGGAGTGGCAGGAAGATGGAAGCTCCGTCTTCAGTGCGGGTTTGGGCCTGTAATTCCACATGTCTGATTCTTTGCCTCTGACACGATCCCCGGGATTGTGCTTCTGTTATTGTCGGGGCCGCCTCTTACCCACCACGGCTCCCTGGCTGCCTCTTGTATACTGAGGCTGAACACCTCCTTCTGTATTGACAGACAGAGCTCTTCCTGCATCCTCTACTTAATTAAGGCCCTAAAGGACTGCTGAGCTCAAGTGATGAGTAAATTTTCCCCATTAATCTGCACATTTATCATCATTGCCCTTGTAAATCGACAGTGACTGGCAATGTCTAAAGTAACTCTCCAGTTTATAGCTGGAAGATAACATTCAGGCAAATGAACCATTAATGCCTGATCCCACGAAAGAATCATTATAGAGTTGTCATCACTGGGCAGCACTGGTGCCCCATAAGGCGAGGTCCTGTCCAGCTCCGTCAGGATGCCCAAGGCCAGCTGACTTCTGGAGTCCCTCGTGGTCTGCCTGTGTCTGTCTGTGTCCCTCTGGAGTGAGCCGGGCCTCCTAGCCAGTAATGCAATCTATGTTTCCACAGTATGCACATTACCTGACATCTTAGATATTTATTTATTATCTGATCCCCCACCCCCACTCAACAATCTGCTCAAGCAGCCATGACAAAATGCTCCGGAACAGGCAGCTTAAAGAACAGAAGTTAATTTCCTCACAGTTCTGGAGGCTGGAAAGGCCAAGATCAAGGTTCCAGAAAGATCCAGTGTCTGGGGGAGAGAGCTCTCCTCCTGGCCTTCTGACAGCTGCCTTCTGGCTGTGTGAGAGGAGGGGGAGAGGCGTCTAGTTTTGCTTCCTTTTTTGTAAGGTCACTAGTTCTATAGATCAGGGCTACACCCTTACGAGCTTGTTTAACTGTAACCACCTCTTTAAGGTCCCGCCTCCAGCACTGTCACATGTGGGCGTTGGGCTTCAGCATGTTTGGTGGGGTGCGTTTCAGTCCATCCTTCCCCCACTAAATCACAAGCTTCTCAGAGTAAGACTTGTGCTATTTCATCCGTGGTAGTGTTCTCGTCGCTTAGAACATGGTCTGGTACACGGTGACCTGTACCTACATGTTAAATGAATGAGTACAAGAAGCATTTGGGAAGGAAGACAATCCTATATCTTACCAAGAGCAATGTCAGGCAGTGATGTCAAAGGCGTGGAAGGGCATCTCATCCTGTGATCGGTACCCCTGGCTTGGGTGGGCCCAGTGTTGGGACTGTCCTGCCCACCTGCCAGCCAGCACCAACCGGCTGCCGTCCAGGGAGGGAGGCCTGGCGCACACCGAGGTATCCACGTACGCCAGCATAGTCGCCTTCAGGTTGTCGCCCTCTACCTCCCCACACACTCGGCTTTAGCCCCTGTGTCAGCTCTCGTGTACTTGATCCTGTTTAATCTTCTCAACAACCCCCGAGGTTGGCATGTTTACCAGCCATGTGTGATGGACAGGGAGGCGGGCACGGTCTGTAGAGAGAATGCTGTGTGGTAGGTAATCCGGGGAGGGGCAGAGCCACCGCTCAAACTCAATCAGTCACCTGTGGCTCCTGGGACCAGTGGCTGTTGTGGAGGATGCCCTGGGCTGGGAGGTGGGCAGCAGGGCTGCATGTGGGCCCTCCAGCAGCTCCTGCTCCACCTGAGCCCCTTTGCTCAGCTGGCCTGCGAAGGGGAGGGAAGGGTAAGGGCCAGCCGCACGCAGCTCAGGGCCGGTGTGCGTCAGCCATGCCTCCACACCCACCCTTATCTTGGCCTGTCCTGGGCTCCACCCAGGGAGGGAAGGAAGCCCTCTTCCTGGCAGCAGCCAGGTCAACATGCCCCTGGGCACCAGACTGGGTGCTTAGTAGCTGCGGTCAGAATCTCCAGAGGTAAAATTAAGAGGAGTTGCAGCAGTGATGGGGCAGCAGGCTATTAGGAGCATTTGGGGTCAGGGAATTCCCCAGAGCCCCTCGGATGCACTGTGAGGGGAGCTGCCAGCACCCTCTGCCGGAAGGGCCCCAGCCTGTCTCCTGAAGCCCATCCCCAGGGCCCTGCTGGACCCCCAGGACCTGCCTGTGCCATCAGTCTGGGTCTGGCTGCCCCGCCGAGGTCAGTCCCATCTCAGGACTGTGAGTCTGTCTCTGTCCTGCTGTGCTCAATAGAAAATTTCCTCCTTTGTGTGTGTACTAGGAGTTCTTGCTTCATTATTCAGGAAGTCTTTAAGCTGATGCTCAACCTAGTTAGCCACATTAACATATTTAAATCACAATTAATTGGAAAATTACAGTAAGGTGTGAAGTGGGGACCATTTCTTCCAAATGAACATGATGCTTGCTGATGAAACCGAGTCATTTGTTTCTTTCCAGGACATCTTCAGACCCCCAGCTGGGCACGTGTGGACCTGGCACGTGTAAGCTGCATCTCTGGAAGAGCCACTCTGCACCCCCACAGCCTGCTTTGCCGGAAGGCACAAGCCACAGGCCCAGCAGCAAGGATGGCGTGGGGGGCCCCCGGGGACGCCGGACTCAGCACTGTAGGGAGTGGGCCTGGATCCCGTGGGGGTTCTTGGGGAAGCAGCAGCGGGCGACCTGCTTCATCCCTGGAGAGTGTGGGCCCTGGGCGGCTGAGTTCTCTAGGGTCCTTGTCGCTAAGGTGTAGTGACAAGATACAAAACACTGCTGCCAGCACTCCCCAGGGCAGCTGCTCCGCCTTCCTGTTTGCACTGGGGCTCCAGAGCAGAGCCGATGAACACAGCAGCAATACCTGCAGTAATGCGGACCACTGTCGAGGCCATCTCACCCGCTGTGCTGGACAGGGAGCTCTGGGCCTGCTCTCGACGACTCCTCCTAACGACCTCCGACATAGTCATCAGAACTGGGGCATGGTGAGGTCAGCAAGCCAGTAAGATCAGAGAGTGGGGTTTGAACCCAGGCAGGCTGGCTGCAGAATCTGGGCTATCAAACCCTTTGTTCTACTGCTTCCCACAAAGGCTACTTCCCGAAAGAGGGCTTTCCCGCCCAGGAGAGGGTGGCCAACAGGTGAGGTCCTGAAGGGCAGTGCCTCCCCACCTGGTGTGGTGAGACAGGAGGAGCTAGCAGATGGTAACACGTACAGGGTGCAGTTACAGGGACAGCCACTGGGCCATGGTCCCACTGCCCACGGGACACACAAGAGCGATGGCCCCGTGCAGCCGGGGAGCAAAGCCTCTGTCAGTGTGGCCGGGGCCCAATAAATGTGAAGATGTCTGGAGTCTCTAACTGAGGACAAAAGAGGAAGGAGCCTGCGGTCTGCTGTGGAGCGTGGCGGCTGAAGTCAGGGAGGCGCTGAGTGAGCGGGTGCCTCGGCCTGAAACAGCAGCCACCCTTCTGCTGGGACCTCGCGGATCTGAGCCCAGACTTCCCACCTGTGACAAAGGCACACGTGCACAGCTCAGGGGAGGCACACAGACCTTTCCCATAACTGATGGCGCTGAATTACTGCGGCCCTTGCTCATAACGGTGAAGCGGAAGCTAAGGTAAGCAGTAATCGGAGGAAGGTCCCCAGGGGAATTCCTGAGTATGGGAGCGTGGGGATTCATTTCCCTTCCTGAAAACGGGATTGATAAGTGGCAGGCATTTGTTTTTCTAGATTCTCCGAGTTGCCTTATGAGTCTGTTTCTGTCTGAGGCAGTCGTGCCTCATTGCATAGCCCAAGGTCCGCTGGCATTTCTAGATATTTAACGCCTGCACAATTAACCAATCGTGTTACGTAATGTGTTCTTTAATGCTCCATTTATCTTGTAATTGAACATTTGTGCTTTCTGTTAGAGTGCATTGATTTTCACTTTTAAAAATTCCATTTGGAAGTGCAAACGGCATTTTAGATTTAAAGTGGGTGCACAGGGGCAGGAGGCAGCTCTGGAAGGGTCAGGCCCGCTCGGGGCAACTTCAGCCGCCTTCTGCGGCTCTCCTCCACTGCTTGGTATGACACAGGCATGAAGTCAACTCATGCTCATGCAGCCCCGTGCTCCCCGACTTTTGGAGGTGAGGGAGGTGTGGTGTATGGAGGGTGGACAGAGGGAGAGCACAGCACGACCTTGAGTGGGAACCTGGATGGGGGCCCAAACCAGGCAGCAGGGATCCAGAGACCAACTTGCGCCCACCGCAGGATGCTGCCTAGGACAGCTTCAGGTCCCGGGGCCTCCTCTCCCTGACTGTGTGAGGCCCCTCCTCCCCACACCCGGCAGGGCCGGATTCTGGTTGGAGGGAAGCATGTGCCTCTTGGCAACCCCTAGTCTTGAGCAACCTCTGCTCCCTCTCCAAACTGTCTGCCCTGGGCTTCCTGCGTTTGGGACCACCGACAGACCACAGAGCTCACTCTCTGATACCGAGTAAAAGGCAGAAATCAATAGTGACCTCAGGGCTCCCGGTGCCCACAAGGCCCAGAGCCGCCTTCTCAGTTGACTGTCTTCCAGGCAGAGCCACCTGGGGGGAGAGGTGAAAGATCTGTGAACTAATGAAATCTCCCGCAGTCTGGACCTGGCCTTGTGTCTATCCTTTTGAGTGTCTGTAAATGTCACTCTGCATTCGGCTATGGGCCCATCAGTGCAGGAACAGATGTTTGTGCGCTGCTGTGCACATGCACTTATGTCTCCGGAGAGGGTTGAAGTGTTTGTAAGTGTGTGTGGGGTGTGTACGTGCATGAGCCTAGGGTGTATGGTAAGATGTGTGTGTGTAGGAGTGCATGTGTGCACAGTGCCGATCTAAGCATTGTTGGACATAGCTGGACTTAATGTGTGTAGGGATTCATGTAGAGTGTGTGTGCAGTGGTGTGTATCTACACATGGGCACCCACAGGCTTAGGGAAATGTGATTTACTGTGAGAGCAGCAGGCTGGGGGATGGCCTCGTGCTGATCCCATGCCTGCGTTAGCCGTACGTTTGTGGGGGGGCTGCCTGCCCACTTGACCCGCGGCTGCAGACCCTACCTGCAGCCCTTGCTATAGTCCTCTTGCCCGTCGCTGGTTTTCATGGGATGGGTACTTGATCCAAGGATGCCCAGTCTAACTGCTGACCAGTGACCTCTGGTGCAATGGGATGAGTCGAGATATTGGGATTGTGCTTTAGAAATCATAACACAGTCTCCACTTACTGCACTGCAAGTGCTGGCCTATGTGTCGGTGTCTGCATGGGGTCAGTGTTGGAGACCAACACAAGCAGCTGAAGTCCTGCCATGGGATCTCATCACTAGAAACCCAGGCGCAGCCCCTGTTAGTGTCTTGCTTGTTCTTGCATTTCCGTGACCCCCCTGCCCCTGCATTTTCCAGTACACCCAGTAGGCATGAGCAAGCCCG
Source organism: Manis javanica (assembly GCF_040802235.1). Lineage (NCBI taxonomy): Eukaryota > Metazoa > Chordata > Mammalia > Pholidota > Manidae > Manis > Manis javanica. The sequence continues at coordinate 3,993,118 of NC_133162.1, read as the reverse complement.
AGTGAGCTGGAACTGTCTCCTGGTGCCAGAACACGGCCTGGTCCCCCTGGGCCTGCCCAGCCTGTTGGATGGGAGGAGCTGCAGGCCTCCCAGTGAGTGCCCAGCGCTCAGTGTTTCACCCTTCTGACTTCTCCCATCTAGTCTGCAGAGTATTTTGAACTTCAGGGAGTCTCTGCTAAGTGCACACATCATGGTGGGTGGGGCTGAGGGTGGAGGAACTATCTGGTCCATGGAGGCTCCCCACAATATAGCCCTCAGACAGCCTGGGACTTATGTCCAGGTGTGCTCTAGCCATCACGGCTTCCTGTAGTCTCTTTTGCTTACTCATTTCTCCAAAAATCCAGCGTAGCACATGGCCTCCCTGCAAATACCTAAGACAAAGGTACGCACCTGCACATGCACACAAGCATGTGCACACAGTAAGTGCAATACCCAGACCCAAGACTGACAGCTGGCAAGACCATCATCTTGGGAGAAATTCCATTACACATAAATGTGCAGGTGGATTGAGACATGCAATTGGTGGCCTACCCATGCCTGGGCACTTTTCAGATAGAGCAGGCCCACCTGCCTAAAGGCCCACAGGAGGGTGCCATGTGCCCGATCCAGGGACAGTAGCAGCTATGCAGCTTTTGGGCAAGGGCTAATTGTACACTCAGTAGGGAACTTTACTGACCTTACCATCCAAAATCCAGAATTACTCCATGGGTTGTATTAATTTCCTAGGGCCGCCTCAACAAATCACCACAAACTGCTAATACAAACTTGCTTAAAGGGACAGGATTTATACTCTCATAGTCTGGAGACCAGAAGTCTGGAAAACAAATCCCTCTGCAGGCTCTAGGGGAGAATATTCCTCACCTTGTCCTGGCTTCTGGTGACGGCCAGCATCGTTTGGTGTCCCTTGGCTTGTAGCTGCACCATCCCCATCTCCCCTCCGTCTTCATGTGGAATTGTCTCTCTGTGTGTCTCCGCATGCAGATCACCCTCTCCTGAATGAAATGACACCATTCATACTGGGTTTAGGGCCCACCCTACTCTAGGGCCTCACCTTAACTGGATTACATCTGCAGAGACCCTATTTCCAAATAAGGTCACATCACCCATTCCTGGTGGATGCATTTTTAGGGGACACTACTCAACCCCATATATGGTTCAAAAAATAAGGTTTAAAGACAGGAGTCTCTGGGAAGCTGTGTGAAGGCCGAGCAGGATTCCAAGGGAACTTAAGAGCCTCCTCAGGACAGACACACTGGTATAAAAAGCACGGGCTGGGAAGTGTGCCATGTAGGAGCCTTCAGAATGTGGGCCAGCAGGGTGGCTCTCACGGCAGCTGTGCCCAGGCCACATCCTTCTTTGTCCTCAGGCTGGGAGTGGCACCTGGGGGCAGAGGGTGCTCCAGGCTCTCGGTCCTCTGGCTCCCCCTGGTCATTGCTTTCCCAGGCTCCCTTGCCCCGTTGCTGAAATGCTGCAGCCTGTGAGACTGGCCTCTGGAAGAAGCCCCAGTCTTCCCATTCTGTATGAGCAGCGAGTGATAAGGTTCAGACCCCAAAATAACAGCTCTCCTCTGGGGTGACTCTCCCAGGACAGCCAGCTGAGGAGGTCCTGAACGTGGCTGAAGCTGGCAAGGCAGAAAACAACAGGAAGCAGGTGCTACGGCAGAAAGTTCCAGGTCAGAACAATGCGTGCTGACATCACATCCAAGAGCTAATCACAGGAAGGGCTCCCTCACCCATTCCGAGCTTATCCCTTTCTGTCCTGCAGCACTTCTCCGGGGTACTGTTTGAGCCCATTGTTTAGCCATATGTTTTCGTGCAGTGTTGTAGGGTGGCTGGGCCGCCTAGTTGCCTAGCACGAGCTGAAGAAATGCCAGGTATTTTAAACTCTGCTTTTTTGCTTGGTATGGCGCTAAATTTTCTTGTTTCTCTCAATTACATCTGACAGGGACAGTAATTCATCCCAGATGTCCAAACCAAAACAGGTGACCATAATTTCAGGGAAATCCAATTTTGTGTTATATATTTTTCCTAAACTTATTCAAACCTTACAGTCTTTGGAAATGACATTTAATAATGGATAAGCATGATATGTCTACATAAAATTAAAAGAGTAAATTCTGCACAAGGAATGTCCACAAAATCATGCTTATTTCTAGAACCAGATTTATCAGGCATGTGCAGGGCGAGCCAGAATAAGAAGCGTATTTCCCAGCATGACCCAGCACTCACGCATACACAGCTGGAACAAAGATTTGAGAAGACAATGTTTACAGGAAATGCATTTTGATTCTTTTCTATTCTACCTTGTCGTTTTAAAATGCTGATCATGTTGCTTTCAATTGATTTCATAGCTCATGAATAGTTCGTATACTTGGAAAACATTCGTTTTAGATCCATCAAAACACTCATTAGTTTGTCAAGTTTCTCCTTCTTTCCAATATTTTTTAAGGCTTAGAAATGAGGCTACTGGGCTATAGAAAGAAGGAAGTTTCCATACTTTAACATGTAATTGAACCTTGAAGTATTATTGTCCTCCAATGGTTGCATCTAGGGCAAATCGTAATTAAAGGGCAAGCTTTGACGAAGGCTGGGAACCCTGGGGCAGCCAGGGGCCCGATGCCTTGCTGAGCCCTCCAGCACCCAGCTGCAGCTTTGTTTGAAGTCTCTGGGAAGGGCAAAGTTCTCACCCGCACCAGGGCCGATATGGGGGTCTGTGTGTGTAACATGATACCACATTTTGGTAAATACAGTCAATAAACGATGATGGATAAGGTGTACACATGAAGTGTGGGGTATGATGCAGCCCTGTCCCCACCATCCATCCATCCATCCATAGCAACAGCATGGTATTTTTATTAAGAGAAATTTCAAATATACTCACAAATGGAGAAAACTCTATGATGAACTCCCCCATACCCATCAGCAAGATTCAGTAGTTATCAGGATTTTGCCTTATTTGAGGTTTTCTCCGAAGTATTTAAAAGCAAATTCCAGCTTTTATCTTCTTTTTGCTTTTGCATATCTCGTTGTGAAACTCTAAAAAATACACACCTTTTCTCACAGAAGCACAATGCCATGGTCACACAACGGGGACATTTATGATGGGGATCATCGAATAGCCTGCTCCTCACCAGGCACTCTCGGTGGTGGTGTCAGGCCTGGTGAAAGGGGGCTTGTTACAAATCCAGATTCGAACAAGGTCTACACTTGACATGTGGTTGTTCAGTCTTTTTAGGTCTCTCCATATGTAAACTGTCATTCCTTTTGCTTTATTTCATGATTTTGATTTGTTGAAGAAGTAAGCTCAGCTGTTCTTTAGGATGATTTTGTCATTTCCTCATTGTGTCATTTACCACCTTAGGCTGTCCCTTATTTCCTGTCAACTGGAAGTAATTCTCAAGATCTAATTACACCGAGGTTCAATGGTTTGGACAAAGATCCTCAAACATTGCCCGTACCGTTATGAGGCCCATATTGTCTGCTTGCCAACTTTTAATGATGCTAAATTTGATCCAGGGATCCTAGGGCAGCACTGTTACCCCCATTACATAGCTGCCTGTCTACCTCTCACCCACAGGTTTCATGAACGGATGATCATGTCCTGAAGCAGCTCTTTCCTCGGGGTTTACAAACTGATGATTAGTCATTCCATCCATGTCTATCCCATTTCATCGGCTGGAATTCTTCTATAAAGACTTTATCTCATCAACTAGGTTTACTTGGCTTCTCAAAACTATAGTTCATATAAAAGCAATTACACACTATATAATTTCATTTGTTTGGAAATTTTCTGCTCCATGAACAGATATGAGTATTGATATATTTATTACGTCACTACTCACAAAATAACCCTGGGATGATTCATCCCAAGAAGCCAGCCATCTATGTGTCTCGCTGCTTCCTGAGGGCTGAACAGGAGAGCCAATGCTTATTCGGCTGACCTAAGGCAAACAGAGGTGCCTCCCCACCAAGAGGCTGGAATGCCAGAGGCCCTGCGAAATTGTGTGGCCTGTGGAGATCCAGGAAACTGTGGCGTGTCTAAACGTGGTCTTGATCACTGTCCACAGTCACTCCCTCTTCTACAGGATTTTTTTTGCATTGGAGGACCTGGCATCCTTTGCAGGGAGAATCTAGCATGTTAGATTTGGGGAACGGTGAGATAGAGGAGGGCACTGTGGTAGGACACCGATGGGGACGGGAGCCACCGCAGAGCGGAGATCCTCCCCACAAGCTCTCCCATGATCCTGGGAAGGAGACTTTAATCCAGCTAATGGGCCAGTCTTTCCTGTTTCCACTTCTCACTCTCTAACTGTATGAAGAATTCACTTATCCTAGTCAATCCACTCACGCACAGAGCCGTGGTTTAGCGGATATGTCTGTCTTCCCATGATTTCCTTGTAAAATACGGCATCTAAAAATGGACCGTTTAGCTGAGGAAAGCTAGATGCTGGAAGCAAAAGAGGAAATTATCTTTACTATCAACTGGCCCCCAACTCTTGGCATTCATATTTACATGGAATTAGGCCAAGATAAGAAAGGAACAGTCAAGTAGTTTGTGGTATAAATCCCCCCAACATGTCCTTCCCCTCCAGAAAGGTGGAAATACACTCATCCACATGGACATCAGAGACTGAACCCAATCAGATATTTTTTTCTAGCCCAGAGATAAAAGCAAGTGATCTGGCTTACCCCGTGAGTGCCCGACTGGGTAAGCTGGAATAAAGGTACTACAGGTTCGATGCCACTCTCGTCACCACGGGCTGTTCTGTAAGACATGGTCTGAGCAGGCAATCAATAACGCACGTGTTTACCAGTCAATCGTCTGATGGATCCATCTGGCTGTTTACAACATCACAGGTAGCTTGACAGAATGCACCTTTCTTTTCCTAGACTATTCTCCGTATGTACATATAGCCTAAGGATGATCTGTGAGTATATCTCCAAATATTTTTCTTCTGGAATTGACAAGCTCCAGGCGTTCGATCCAGTGCACAGGCCACGGCAGATATCCTGGTACACATAATGGTTGTGGGGAAGCCTGTTGTGCCTGGTTATTACAGATCACACGTAACAGTGTGTAACATCCCCCGCTGTTCAGAGATTCTTGTACTAAGCAGGTTAATTAAACCTTAATTTGAATCTCCCAGCTTATATGGGTCTGGCCTTAAAATCATCCCACCTAATTCTCTGTCTATGTATGCATTAGTAGGGGAGGGAGACGTAAGGTAAGGCATTTTATATGCCTGAGTCATTAAAATGGCTTAATCTAATTAGTAGGTTGTGAAACATTTGAAGGGATTTGATCGACATGCCATCTTAGGGAAGCCAATATATTTTAAAATATTATTTTTCTTTGTAAAACACCAGCTGTAATGTTTTTGGTATGATAGCAATTCATGGTAAAATTAAATTAGCCAGCTTACCTAGGAATCCCACGCAGATACATTCGTCTCAGCACTGCGAGCTCTGGCAGGGGCTGCAGGACTCCCAACTTCTGGACACAATGGCCAACTTCAGTCTGGCTTTGGGGCATTAAGCTAACTTCATGATTCAAAACATCTGGATATTTGTAAACTTCCAAATGCTTGGCAAAATATTACTGCAGCTTCCATCCCTCAGCCACATCACTGCCTGTGTCCCCCTCCCCCGCCACCACCACGTACACACTCCATCCTCAGCTGCCATGGTGCCAGGCCCAGAGTTAACGTTTGCCCTCCTTTTTACCTTTACAATTGCAAATATAAATCAATCTGTTGTCACTGATGAGCCCTCTGGGAAATTCTCTGTCTCAACTCAGGACATTAAAAGATGTTTGTGAGAATTTTCAAACCCAGCCACACATTCATCCTCTGTCAATTGCTAGCCATCAGGCCACCGGAACCACTTTCACAATACGTAGAAGCAAGCATGGTTTCTCCCATTCCAGACCCCTATTTCATAATAGATAAAGTCCACCCTGTATGATAGGAGCACTAAAGTCTCAGTGTAGCTTGTACACCTTGGCGCATTGTAGAAAAGCATAAAGAAACAAAGCTATTCATATACTCCTGTCCCCGACTGGCAACAGCATCTCGAGGAAGAAATAAAATAAAGATAAGAACATCCTATAAGTCTTGTAACACAGAAGTGTTTGGTGGTTGAACTTGAGAAAAGGGTGCACTTTACTAGTGGGGTGCCATTCTCAACTCACAACGGGAAGCTGTGTGAGAAAATGGTCTAAAAACAGACAATCAATAATTTGTATCGCAAACCCAGTGTGCTGTTAAATGGTCCAGTCTTCAGATGTCTTTGAAGAGAAGGGGAGTAGCAGGACAACTAGGCGGAAGTAGCCAGTGGGGACACTTCTCTACATGAACGAGGGTCTCTGAAGGAAGTTATAGAACCTTGGCTGCCTGGCTGACAGCCCAGTGGGATAAATGCCCGAGAATCTCTCACCTGAAGGAGGTGTGCCAGCTTCGGCCAGCGGTTCTCCTACTCCAAGAAGGTGTTCTGAGTAGAGCCAATCGTAGGACCACAGTATAGACTCTCAGAGGCTAAATGTGGCTGGGGAGAAGGAGGCATATGACAAAATCCTCTTATGCCCCAGGGGGTCCCAGACCCTCAGCTGGGCAGGTCCGGTGGGTCTGTGTCACTTCGAAACGATGGCCGTGGAGCTCGGTGGGCTCTGCCACCTTTGTGGAGTGACCTTCACACACTCCCAGTGCCATGGAGAGCATCACGCCTATTCTGCCCATGAGAAAATGGGGTCTTGGAAAGCAGAGTGCCCAGTTGCCTCTTGCCCGGTTGCAGAGCTCCTGGGCTGGTGATCGTGGCTAGACGCAGGTGCTCTGAAGTCAGGCTACCCGGGTCGGAGTCTGGGTTGCCGTGTACTGGCTGTGTACCCTGGACAAGTCACCTGACCCTCTCGTCTCTGTGTCCTCATGCGTAAGCCAGGGATTATCATAGTTCCTACGTCCGAGGAGTAAAATGCATAGTATGTGGGAAAGGCTGGGTGAGTGCCCACTCAGGAAGGACAATGTAAATGGCAGCTGTTATGTTTTTTACAAAGTTAGCTGCATCCATACCAAGCTGACCTCTGATCAGTGTCCTGATGATGGTGTGGCCAGCAGGGTGGAGATTGGCCTTCTGCCCCTCCATGGGGCCATGTTGCCCGAGGTCCCAGCCCCACCTTTGCTGAGGTTTTCTGTGACGATGGTGGGCTGCGTGGCAAGCTAGAGGCAGCCAAGCATTGGTTACGGGAGTGGCTGGCGTGTTTTCAGGTTGCAGGGCTCACAGGAACCTGGGTCTCTGCTTGCCTTGCTGGGCTGCAAAACTGGTCTCCTCCTCCTGCTGTGTGGCCTGTCCTTTGTCACGTGCCCGCTGCCGCTGGCGGGTGCCCTCAGAGCGCTGCTGCCTGGCCCGGCCTCTTCCATCCTCTGTGTGTCTATTTTTCACAAGTCTCGGGCAGAGCTGAGATTTCCAGGCAGGTGGCCTCTGTATTGAAAATACCGGTCCTCTCATGGGTCAGCACCGGCGGAGCACGACAGAAGGTTCAGGCCAAGCAGCAGTGTGTCCACTGCCTCCCTGGGCAGGTGGGCGTGTGGCTATTTTATGAAGCAAAAACTGAGTTTTACTTGGCTTCTCTGGATATCTGGGAGAGGGAAGGAGGAATCCCTTGGTTTCCTTTTATTTTGGGGGCCAGTCCAAGAACACATCCTTCGATCTTCTCTAAACAACCTGCAAAACTACCACTTCCTCCACCTCCAGGGCCTCCAGTGCCGCCGTGGGGGGCGGTTACAGGTGCTTTCTCCAGAAAGCAAAGACTTGGAATTTCTCTCTTCCCTTTGGGGAGACTTCCCTTCTTGATGCACTTCTGGCTGGCAAGGCCTGCGCCCTCCCTCGGAAGCCCCGCTGCCCCAGGCAGGTGGCATTTCGGAAGGCCGATGCCATGGGCCATGGACGACGGACGTGTTTGACTCAGAGGCAGCTCTGACCACGGGCACATTTGACTGACTCTCACATATTTGCTTTTATGTAACTGGAGAGTTTCGGTGGTCAAGTGAAATGCAGCCGTGGTCCGGCCCCCTCGTCCCGGCTGGTGTGCGATGGGTATGTAGGAGTCAATCCAGGATTCCCTCCCCCGCAGAGTTCTGGGCAGCGTGGCCACGGAGAGGCTCTGGGTGGTTGGAGCTGCCAGTGATGGGGGAGCCAGGGGACACTTTTCAGGGTGGCCCAGGCCTCCTCTACCTCCTGCAAGACCCTGTGCTCTGCTTCCCCGCCTGGGCCTGGGGCAGGTGGGACTGTGTGCGTCCGCCTGCTTCTCCTGCAGGTCACTCCCAGGGGCAAAGCTGGAGTGAACCCCAGGCTCCCATGGACTCCAGGTTGGCTGCACAGCCCTGCCGCCTGGCCTTCCCCAGGCAGGCCATCCACCCTCCCGACTGCCGGCCCTGCGGGCTTCCAGCTCCAGCACCAGACGCAGAAATGTCAGCTGCCCTTCAACTGAGTATCTAGGCCCACGACTGCCTAAGGACGAATGCCTCTAGTAAATCCTTTGTTATTTATACGCCCGTATCAGACCTTGGCTCATACAGGCAAGAGCACGTCAGCAGGCCTCCCCTGTGGACAGCAAAGCTCCCGTCCAGGCCCGGAGTGGAACAGGACAGCTCTCCCCCCTCCTGCTCGAGCCTGGCGGTGGCCGGCTGAGCGCTGAGCAGCTTCAGGAGCGCTCATGTGTCTGTTCCAGTGCAGGTCTTTGTCTCCATTTCTGTGGAGTTTTGTGTTGTTTTGCTGTCCCCTGGTCACCCGCCCAGTGACTGTGATTCTGTGTGTCCCTGTAGTTTTCTCATCTATGTGACTTACTGTGTCCCAGAAACTATACTAGTAGCTTCATATCAGGTACCACCTGCCTGCGCTTCCTAAAACTTATGAAGTAGGCCCTGCCCCGTCCCCTTTTTTAGAGATGGGGACCGGTGGGTACATGGGGGAGAGCTAGTCTGCTTGAGGCCCCCGGCTCAGCGAGAGGGAGACCCACACCCACTGCCTCCCTCGTGTGCAAACCCGACCACCTGCTTGCCTTTTTCTTCTTCTTTTATTCCAGGCCTTTATGGTTTTTTTTTTTTTTTTTTTTTTGGTTAAGATGCCAATGACCTAACTGAGAGTACAGAAAGAGGATGAAAATGAATGTTTTATTTTATTAAAAATATCAGAGACAGGGAATTGCTGGTGCTCGAAACATTCATTTCAGGTGTGGACTTGTAGTGGGAGACTCGCTGGCTGAGCGTCTCATAGTCTGAACTTTCCAGGGGATGCAAAGTGCAGTTATTTGCAAATATTAGTCAAGTGGCAGATTGTCATGTTTTGCGAGTCACTATCCCAGTTAATTGAGACATCTAAAGACTACACAGGGAGAAGCTAAGGGTGTCACCCAAGAAATCCGACTCCCCAGGCTGGCATATCCCATGCAGGCTGGGCTTGATTTGGGAGGGAGAAGCCAAATGTGCCCCATGTTCCCAGTGCCGGCTGATTAACAGAGCGGCGTCGGAGTGGGTCTCCGAGGACAGGCCTGCAGGGCTCACCCTCCCGGCTACAGAGAAATCTGCACCCCTTGCCGATGGCAGAGGTGGAGCTTGGGGGGAGTGGCAGATGACATGTGGCTCTCCCCCCATAGGAAGCGACAGCCTGCCAGTTCTTGGGTGAAGAACTCAGGAGGCGCATGCCAGAAAACCGAAATAGGCTTTAAAGGAAATGTTTTCAAACTAGATAATTAATTCCATCTAAATGAAATGTTTGTGTCTTCTGATTAAAACCTGATGGACGTATGACCACAATGAGTGCATGCTTGCCACTTCTAAACTATAATTAATGGCCCCAAAGCATCTATGCTTAGAGAATTTACCTACAGCCTTAATGTGTAAAACACACTCGATTTTTCTTTATCAAAACCCAGGTAATTTAAGTAAGTTCCGAGTCTGCTCCCCAGTTGCAGTCACTCCTTTTATGCCGAAATCTAAACTGTCCCTAAGATCAGGCTTTTGGGAAGGTGCCAAGTACCTCCAAAGTTGTTTTCAAGTCTATCACCAAAATCGTGGGAATATGGGAAGGACAAGAGTATATTTAAAATGGAGTTATGTATTTGTTCTCAGAGACCAAACTGTGAAGAATTGAAAAGCTCAAACAGGGATAATTCAGTTTGGGGAGTAGGGGGGATCCTCTGAGGCCTGGGTTGGTGGGGGATGGCCAGGCTCCCTCTGCCTGGCTTTATTAACTCATCCATAATTAGCCCATAGCTTCGATACAATTTAGCTTGTGCCATATGGGCTAATACAGTGCTGAACGGTACCCCCCGTGCAGGTGACAGTCTGTCACATTGAAGGCGGATTAGCATAAAACAAACAGCAACACGCCCTTAACGACAATGGTGCCATTTGCAACGCCAGAGTTATGGTTGTGTAAGCGCTTCCATTAGAAACTCTTATTTCCAAAGATTTTATAAATTAGTCATTTAAAAAATCACTCTGGGCTGAAATAAAACCCATCCAATCAGCTCTTAGCCAGGAAGGTTTATGTTCAATGACACTCGAAAGAAACATGTGGCGATCGCCCCAAGTTTTGGCTGCACACTCTCTTTCCTCAGATTCACTGTCAAATGTCAACTGCGACACTATGTTTGATGGCAGAGATAAGTATGCAGCATAGGAAGAGGCGGATGTGTTCTTCCACCCTCACCTGGCTGTGCAGGGGCCCCTTGTCCCTGCCAGGCTCTGGGTCTGCCCTGCACCCGTGGGCCCACTGCAGGAGGGAGGTGCCAGTGCATCCGGGGATGGGCACTGCTTTCCTGACTGGGACTCACCCGAGGGAGGGGGGCCCTGGACCCCATTCAAGGAAGGTGGTTGCACAGTGAGTGAACCTGGCTCAAATGAGTGTTTTCTCTGTTGACACGGGCTCTGAGAACAAGACAGCAGGGAGGGGCCTGACGGTATTTGCATTTTCCCATCATTCAGGGGCTAAAACTGTGACACTGTTGAGAGCCTCACACACGTCAGCATGAGCTCTGGACCAGCAGGCCAGGCCTTGCGGGACCTGGCTTCTCCTGCACTGGTCGTGAAGGCCACGGTGTCTTTGGTTCTCACTGGAAACCATGACTGCCGCTCCCTGCACATAGGACCACGTCCGACGCCCTTCAACAGTTGCAATCAGTCTAAAGCCACTTCAGTCTCCAAGTAGCCTTTTTATGTGATACTTAGCAGGACCATTCTCTTCCTTTTTCCAAAGCTAAAATTCTTTCCTTCAAGATTTTGATACTGGCTTCTCTCTGTTCTGCACAAAGCATCTCGAACACCCCATGAGGTCCCGCAGCCTTGAGGCTCCGCTGCTGACCGGCACAGCACAGCCCCCCTTGCAGATGCAAACAGAAGGGAAGGGGGAAGGGGAGGGGGCCTGCGGGCTGGGCTGAAGTGCACAGGGGCAGTTCAGAGGGCCTGGGAGTCTTGTTCTGATCTGTTGTCTCCAACATGGAAGCAGCTGGAGTTCAGGCAATTTTGAGCGTGGACAGCCTAAATAATCATACCTCCTCTCCATTTTTCCTTGAGAGATGGACAGAATTTATCTTGATGTGGGCAATAATGTTCTCTACCCACAGTTGAGCCAGACAGGCCCAGCTGGCTGGGAGGCCACCCGCAGGAGCTGGGCTTTCATTTGGAAGCAGACAGCAAGGGGAATGCTGGGGTTGCGGGGTTTGGACCTTCCTGTTGGCTTGTACATCAGACGCCCATAGGCAAGGAGGAATGGTGCATTGGGGGGATGCTTGAGCACCTTCACTGAAAGCATTGATCTTGCAGACAGATCCTAGATCTTGAACTGGCATCTGGGATCCGTCATTGGGCCACACTGACCCCTTCCTAGGGGTCTGGGTGGGAGAAGAACTCCTTGAGTCTCAGGGACAGTAGAATCACCTGGGAGCTTTGGGTGCAAACACAGCTGTGTCTTGAGCATCCCCTGCTGCTCCTGCCCCACGTCCTGCTCTCCCATCAAGGTCTGAGGTCTGCCTGTGTTGGGGAGAAGGCATTTCCTCAGGGCCTGGCCCAGCCTCACTCAGCCCTTGGACGTATATCTATTCCCTTTTAATAATGTTCAAGACACGACACAACACGAGGTGGGAAAATAGCATTTCTTTATTAAAACTGCTTTATTAAGTCTGTTTTTCACCAATGTGTGGTGGTGCTGGGGTGGGGGTGTTCCCTTAAAGACAATGTCATCTGGCAAGTTTTAGAGACTTTTCTTTTGAAAGGCAACTCTGCTGTTTTGCATCACTGGAATGAAATGACTCGTACTGTGCAGACAGGAGCTAAATTTTCCTACCTCTCATTGGCCATTTATGTGACTCTACGGTTTTCAAATGGTGTGATGGGACAGGATGCCAAATGTCCTGCCATTTCATAACCAGCAGCAGACAGAGCTCTTTTCAAAATACCACTGCTCAGAGCATCTGCTGTTATTAAGTAAGATGATCAAGGGCTGTAGAGGACTTCAATTTTGTTTTTCCCATCACTTATCAAGCTAAAATAATACGCGGTTTGTGGACAAAACGAATGTGTTGGGGCCATTGTGTTCCTGTATATTACTGATTATAAAATAAACTTCGGCCTTTTTAATAAATGTTATAAAAAATGCCCTGTGGATCAGAAGAGTGTCACCCATCAAGTCCATTTAACATCATCATCATTAAAAATGCAACACGGTCATGCATTCAGGAATGATGCCCGTGAAAGCCACATTACCAAACTGAGAAAATTTCACTGCTTACCTGACAAGCCCATGCCAAGGAGGGGCCAGGGACGAAAGCCCACTCAGGAGTGTGCATTCACTTGTGCGCGTGCATGTGCACAAACACACACACACACACACACACACACACACACACACACACACACACACACACACGAGCCCTCTTCGGCTCCAGGGTCTCTGGAAATCCCTGGCTGATTAGATAGCATCTCCAAAGGAATGCTTTTAGCTACCTCACACTTCTCTCTCAAGGAGAGTATGAACAATAACACAACCCAGGCAAGGCTGCCCCAGAAGATGATTTCATTTCAGTTAAAAAAGTCACGAGAGAGAGAACTGGAGCAGCCGGAGCCATCTGGGGAGTGTCGGCGAGGCAGAACGCCCTCTCCCTCCGCTCCATGGCAGCTCATGGCTGCTTTTGATATTTGAAAATGACGCAAACCAGAGTGCAAGACGGGAAGCTGAGGGCCGCCTCCGGTGAGAGGTCGGCGGCCTTGACTCCTTCCGAGCCCGCTGGGCCGTCTCTGGTGTCTTTCTCGGCCCCCAGGAGCCCGCCGCCTGTGCTGGGAGATGCGGCGCCCATGCTGGTGTCCTCGTGTCTGCGTGTCTGCACGGCCCAGAATCCAAGGTGCAGACTGGGCCCAAATAAGGTGAGCACACGGGGTGTGAGGAGCCCCTCCGTGTGCTTCCCGAGCAGGCCTCTGTCCGGTGCTGAGAACCTGCGCACATCACAGACCCTGACCTCAACATGCAATGGGAGGAGAAGCAGAACCCACATCACCGCGCTGCAAGCTTTATTTTCTAGGAATTTCTCCACACAGTTGCTTTCACAGAGGCTTTCTGTGAGTTGAATGGAAGTTCATTATTTTTGTAATGGTCATTTGACCAAGTAAAACATTCTACAATGAGAGCCAGGGGTGGCTTTCCTCCAGCTGTGGGCCGGAATGTGCAGGGTGCGCACCTGGCCACAGAGACTGAGGTTCCCTCGAATGGCACAAATCATGTCCTTTGGGACACGTGAAAATGACCATAGAAGGGAACAGCACCCCGAGCTCTCACACCTGAGTCCCTGGACTCTAAATCACATGAGTGGTGTTCTTGTTCAAAGTTTCTCTGGCTTGAACACAAAGTCTCTCCTCTGTACTCCTTCCCCTTTTGTTTGGGTTTTGTTTATCAGCCAGCTAGAGGGTGGACCTCCAGAGCGCACTCAGCCAGCCCCCATCCCTCCTCACCCACGGCCCCCAAATCACCCCTGGCCACCACCTATCCCCCTGGGCCTTCACCCGGCCAAATAGAGCGGCTACAGAAGGCCAGGGGCCTCTCTCTTCCATTTACTCAAAGGAACTTTAAACCAAATCACAGCAAATACACACACCAGCCTTTATATAGTGGTGATTATAAGTCCACCCAGGTGTGCATGCCCAGTGTCCCTGCCACTGACAAGCCAGAGCTTAAATTACCTGAGCTGTCTCAGAGTCGGCCAGCGGCCCATCATCTGGGCGACCTGCTGTGGACACCAGCCTTCTCTGGAGCCATCTTCTCTGTAAACTAATCTTCAGCCTGCAAACTCTCCGTGTCATCAGAGGCATCTCTGCAGCAGCCCCCTCCATGCCTGGGCTCGCTGCTGTGAGTGGCAGTGGCCCCATCAGATCCTGCAGGGCGGGTGTCCCCACAGCCTGCGTCCCAAGGGCCCGGCCCCTCCCCACAATGGGCCCGCTGCTCGCGTGGCACACGCTCTGTTAAAGCTGTTCACAGCTGCTGCGGCCTCTACTTCACTTGTGTGTGTGGGTTGCATGCTTCCAACAGAGAACTATCCTCCATCCCAGCACATGTGGGCTGAGGAAGGCCCTTCAGAACTCCTCTTTCTGGCAGTTTGAAGATGAGGAAACAGAGGCTCAAAGAAGGGAAGTTTTCCCTGAGTGGGGAGCCCAGAATGGCCAAGGTCCGTGAGAGTGTAGCCCACCGTGGGGTGCTCGGGCCTCCTTTCTGCCTTTGAGGTGTCTCATGAGATGGTCCGCTCAGGTCGCCTTGGCTGTTACACTGTCCAAGGGGGGGTGGCTCTTTCTTTCAAAGGTTCTGGCTCTGGTACAAGAACCTGGCTTCCTGTGTGGGCTCCGCCTTTGAGGTTTGTCCCGCCCCACTACGGACCTCACAGATACGGTCACCAGGGCTTCCCAGTGTCTAAGGCTTCCGTCCGAGGTCCCCAGGCTGACACCCTGTTGCGCTGCCACTACCATTACTCCTGCCCAGGATTTGACCCCCACAGCTCTCTTCACCAACCTTTGTGGTCTGTTCTTGTCTGCAAAATCGTTTCCTGTGGTTGCACCTGTGTGGGGCTTCCTCCAAACCCCTCTCCCCTACCCCAGCTTCAGTTCTGCCCTCATGGTCTGCAGCCTGGAGGCCTTCCTGCCTCTGAGTTTGGGGAGGGGCTCTGACCCACACACCCCACATCCTTCTCTACCTGCCCCTAAAGCCCTGCAGGGCCACCTCCTGGTTACTTGTCGCCTGGCCTTGCAGACTGTGGACTTCACACAGGACTTGGGTTTGCTCTACATCCTGCCTGAGCTTCTCTGGGTGCTGGGCACTGAGTCTATTACGGCATGTGTACAGGGGGAGGGGCAGCTGGGGGGCTTCCAAGAGAGAGTTTGAGAGAAGGAAGATGCATGAATAACTGAGTGAATGAATGAATGAGAAAGACAGTGAAAGAGTGAATGCGGTGAGGGTGAGGCCAATTTCCAAGTGGCTTCTCTTCTCCCTCCTCCCCACTTGGTCTGATCTGACATCCCGCCATCTGAGGGCACACCTGGGGTGCAGAAGATCGTCACTGCTTCCCTCTTCCTCACCATGAATTGGAAAGAGGGACTCAAAAGAATTCCTAATTGTCCAAAGAGAGAAAACTCTAGCCAGTTCTCCAACTCAGGTTCCTTTTTATTTCTGCAAAATAGATGTGACATTTTCATTTTAAATAATTGTCAAATGATTATTTTAACTGCAGAACAGAGTTTTTTGTTTTTCATCCTAAATCCATCTCACAGATAGAGCTCTCTGGGTCCATTTGTCTGTCTGTATTTCTTCCCTGATTCAAGCTCTCAGAGATGCTTTATAATCTGTCTGTCTGGAAACCCACCTCCCCATACCAGGTCACCTGTGCACCTGGGCTGAGAGTCCCAGTGCCAGCCTGAGGCAGCCTGTTGCTCTGGCCCATGCATCTTCAGACAATCTCTAGGTCCATCTTTCTGTCTCCATCTATCTTTCTACTTATCTATCTATCATCTATCTATCTATCTCTATCATCTATTTCTATCATCTATCTATATCTATTATCTATCTATCTATCTATCTATCTATCTATCTATCTATCTACCTATCTATCTCTATCTACCTATCATCTATCTCTATCATCTATCTATCTATCTATCTATCTATCTATCTATCTATCTATCTATCTATCTATCTATCTCTATCTACCTATCATCTATCTCTATCATCTCTCTCTCATCTATCTACCTATATATCATCTATCTCTATCATCTATCTGTCTATCATCATCATCATCTATGCGTATCCATCTATCAATCATCTCTGTGTATCTATCTATGCATCATCTCTCAACCAGTAGATAATTGAAATGTGTGGAAAGATGTGCTGTTCATAGAGATTACCTATGGGCTCATGGAATGCTTTTCTTCTGCCTTTTCTTTCCTCAAAATGTTCTGTAACAGTAGGAACAAAATAGCAGGTCACCTCTATGCCTTTGGCAACTGGAAGCTTTCCAAGGTGGGCTAAAAATAAATGATAGACGAGGACTTGTTCTTCTGATACCAGTGAGAGGGCTGGATCGGGTCAGAATGGCCTTGTTCTCTCGGAAGGAACAAGACATGCAGAGTGCAGAGGGCAGTGGCTGGAGGCCGGGGAAGCCAGGGCCAGGCTTTGTCCCCATCAGTCACGAGTCAGGGCGTGCGGCGTGCCCGCGCTCTGTCTCTGGGACTTTATTCTCACTGGTACGTTGAGGGGGTTGGGCCGCCGCCTGAATGCTGAGAGCCCCCCATCTCCGAAGCGCCACGCTTTCCTGGGGCTGAATAGAGCAGTGGTCCGCAGGAGCTCTCCCGGTCCCGCCCGCTCGGGCACGGGCAGCAGAGCCAGAGAGATCACTAGCAGCGCGGCAGCTCACGATCACAAGGTCTAGGACAAGAAAAGGCAGTTAGGAGCAGGGACGGGAAAAGATCTCGAGGTGCAGCAGGACGCGGGGAGGGAAAGCACCTGCTCGCTCAGACTGTGCACCACGGGGCGGAACCCCTGACAGCAGGGACGGGAAATTCTCGTGGCAGCTCACTCTTAACAAACTACTTCCAAAGCCGCTTTAAATCATTTACCTACTTCAATATCGCAACTGCCCATGTATTTTTCATCTGTTCCCATCCCTACAGGCTATCTCCCCAAATCAGTAAGTCCAATTTGTCATCACCCAGATATGTTTTCAGGCTCTGCACAACCGTTTTTCATACAAACCAAATGGGACTAACCTCCATCAATTGTTTAACTGTAATCAAGGCATGTTCATAAACAATGTAAATATACTTTATGTATTCCTTTACGAGACCAGTGCCTACAACCAGCCAAGAAACTGGGGAAAGAGTGAAGCCTTCTTGAGCATCGTGGGACTATTATTGAGTATGGATGGCTGTGTCTCTTTAATTTTCCCATAGCTTGAGGGAGACTTGTTTTCCTAGGGATTCAGGTTAGCTCCCAGATGGTAAGAATCAGGATCAATCTTCTTTTCGAGTTAAAAGTCACTCTCACACCCGTTCTTGCCATTTCTCCTCTAGGCTCTCATTTCCTACTACCTCACTAAAAATAACTGCCAGTGGTGTGTGGAATTTGTTTGCTAATTCCCTTGGTCCCAAAACGTACTTGCTGGTGGTATGCAGTGCACTTGACCGCTTAACATTTCCTAAGTTATCTTGAGTCATCTCTTGATGTTTCTGAAGGAATAGAACCATTTCTGATCTCTCTCAAGTTCATGTTCTCTTGTCCCTGTGAAATGAAAGCAGTGCAATATTTTAGAAGTTTCGGAGGACCATGTGTTCTACTTACATTTATGGCATTTGATTGTTCTGTTTGTCGAGCGTCCCCTCTTACTAGGCACTGTTCTAAACACTCTAGTGACCCATCAAGGAACAAAATGGTTCCTGTCCTCAGCATGCTTCTAGGGGAGTAGGATGGAAAAAAATAGAGTAAATGTGATAAATGAGGGAAGCATATGGTTTGTTAGAAGGAGACAAGTGTGAATGGAAACAAGAATAAAAAGGACAGGGTGGTGGCCTTTGGACAGGTCCCTTGCTAGCTTCCTGATGTAGGACTGGGGATCCACTGGAGCCCACCGCTTAGCTTTGGCAAAAGGCATCAGGTCCAAGGCTGCACGCCTGCCGTTCTCATGCCTTCAGCTGTCTCCTGCCTCTCTGACTCTGTGCTCTGTTCACTGTTCCCTCCCACTGGGCTCTAACTCCTGCACGTCACTGCCTGGGCCCTGTCCTGGTTCTTCTTAGGTCCTCTGGTCTCTGGATGTCCCCTGAGGTCCTTCCCATGACTGTTCTTTGCTCATTGGCCTTTGGATTTTAGTCTCTCTGGTCTACCAAGCAGAAGAATCCAGGCATGTTCTGAATAAGCCAGCAGTACATACTGCTGCACGTCTGTTAGGACTGAAGTTTATTTTTATTGAAACAGGGGAATAGAAATTAGAATAAAACAGTAAAAAAATCAGAATTTTTAGAAAAAATTAGTTTTAGAAATAATTGGTTTTAGGAAAAAAATACATATATTCTATGTAGATCAGAAATCTGAACAGTTTTTGTTAACCATATTACAAGCAATTTTGTGAAATATCTTCATTTCGGTCAACATAGTCATGCTTTAATTTATAGATCTTCATGGCCTAAGTGTGGAAATATGGAAATATTTGCCTTTTGCAAGGATACATTTTCTTCAGGATCCAATCAGCATTTTGCTATTTATTATTTAAAGTGTGTTGCTAGATTTTGGTTGACACTTTAAAACCAGATTGGAAAGTGTATGTGGATGCTGAATCCATTCCACCTGACCTGCATTTCTGGGCCGCTCTCTGTGGTGCATCCCAGTTTCTCTGTGTTCCTCCAGCCTCGGCTGCCTCCCGTTCTTTATGCCCCATGAATCCCGGGCATCCTGCCATCCCATTACAGCCTCCTTCCGCACCCCTCCAGTCCCACAGCCTCCCCCTTCTTCTGACCTCTCAGGCAGTTCCTGGCACCCCTCCAGGACCCCCTACCTTTGGCTGTTAGAGTTTGCGGAGCACAGCAGCTGTGACCGTCTCTCTGCTGGGCCCTGACACTGGGCTGAATGGTAAACCTCATATGCTCCAGCTTGCAGTGCACCAGGGAAGCCCCATGTGCACGTGTGTGTGGGCTGTGTGAGCTCTCAGACAGAGGACTCCAGGGCCCCCGTGGGAAGTTGTCTTTAAGAGGACTTGGGAAGATGTCTTCCACATCTGGTCACCAAAAGTCACCACCACCCCCAAAGACCAGGTCTGGGACAGGTTAAGCGGGAGGTTCAGTTTCAGTGTATCTGGGGTTGTTGTCTTTCCCTCTGATTATCTTTGGCCAAGTTGTGACCTTCAAGTAAAGGCACACCCCAGACTCACTGCTTGGGGGTGGGTGCTGCTCAGATCCCATTAGGTCACCCTTAGGTTTCATGGGAGAAGGATGGAGGAGAAGATGCAAAAATGACCCTCTCCTCATTGCTCGTTTCCTTTTAAACAACTGCCAGCCACTTTTCATAATCACATTACCAAGGGGCTGCCCTGAGGAACATCAGTTGAGCTCCAAACATTTCTGCAGGAGACCTGGGCAGGCCGGCCCCGAGCCCCGACACCGTGTGATTCTGTGGAGCGCTGATGGATGAGGGTTTGACTGCCCGAAGGAAACCCTCCATGCCTCCTGCCCAGCCCTGCCCCTGCAGAGTGTAAGTCTTGTTAGGAGGCTTCGAACTTTTTTTTTCTGGTTCCAGCTCTGTAATGCTTCTCCTTCTATTTTTTTTAAATGAAGAAAAGGAGGAGAAGGACTGAGCAATGTGATCGTCCCCGAGATAGGAAGCAAGGAGACAAGGCCTTTTTGTTTCAATCCTGAAGCCCTAGGACTTATGTCAAAGCCAGAAGGCCAACAGCGCAAGTTACTATTCTGCTCATTTATATTTCAGCCCATCTGAGTTCTGACCTGTGTGGAGGAATGCATTGTTATATAGAAATGCACATGCAGGAAAGTAGATGTATCCTATTAGAGAACAGATACAATGTGCAATACCTCATGAGTCCCGACATTCAACGTTTCAAGCTACGATTTCAAGTTCATTCGAATAAATGCCGTGCCGTCTCTGCTTATTGTCTCCCGCAGTTTGAGTCACTGCCTGCGTTGTGTTTCTTTCTCCTCCCCATTTACTAGGTCAATGTACACCTTCAAAAAATACTGACTTCCACCAAGTGCAGAAAACAGTCCTGAGAAGCTTCAGCAAGAATATCGAGTCCTGCCGTAGCTGCTGGGTCGCTGTCTGGCTTGGTCTTTGGTGGTGTCTGCGTCCAGAATCCAGTTTGACAACTACCCCATCGGTCTTCTCCTTTTAAACTGAAAGAATGTTACAGCGGGAAGTATCCTCCATGAAAGAGTTGATGAAGAGATTTTACAGATAAAGAAGCCAGCTTTTCCAGTGTCCTCTAGCTACTTAATTGCTGCCCTAGGAAAAGCACCCAGTGTTCCCCCCTGCTCCTTATTTCTGGACTTCACTTTGTATCTTCTGTGCTTGGTCAGATACTTTTCATAAAAGTTGGCAAGATATTTTTATTTTATCTTGATTTTTATTGTAAAATTATTGTTGCATTAAGCATTATTTTAGTTGCTTTTTATATAATGTTAATTTTGCGGCATCATATATATACATTTTTTATTTCCCTCCTTGAGAATATAATATACAATTTTGTATTCAAGGCTACAGGGCAACAGACCACCTTTTATAGAAGTCCAAGTTATATGAAACCTCAGAAATGTGTGCATGTCTTCCCACCCTGGTACCTGATCCCAGATACACTCATGCTTGGATGTGAAATTTAAGATGGATTTTTCAAAAGAGTTTTCCAAGGGACTGTTCGAGATCTTGGTTTCCCCACACATAGCTGCTCCCTGCCAGGTAATGGGCCCAGTGGGCCCCACTTGGGGTATGGCATAGCTCATCTTCCCAGAACTGATGGCATCCAACACTTCCCAGGAAGGGCTGGTGATGACCAGCGGGTCTCAGCCCCAGTAGGCAACGGAGCAGGCAATCACTGTGTACCAGCTTATCTAAGAGTGGCCCAGCAGACACCCCAGGGTCTGGGCTGGTGAAAACACTGATCGAATTAAAACCTCAAGAATAAGCTGATGGGGTGGGTGAAGGAGACAGTCCAGGCCGTGTAGTAAGCATGGAATGCTCTCCTCTGAGTCTCTTTTCACAGAAATTCTCCTCCTGAACCTTGTCCCCTGTGGGAAGCATTGGGGCTTGAACTCTTTGTGAAATCTTCAAACACATAACAAGAATTAATCACCATTAGTTCTCTATTTTAACAGCTGCCTGCTACCTCCATAGCCTGCCGCAGCTGCGGACTTCTCTCCCTCTGCTGACATCATAATCCCATTACAGCTGGAAACTTGCACACATAAAATGCAGATTTAAGCTTATTTTGAAACGACTTATACTTGTTAATTGCTCCAATCTATATCACAAGCATAAAATTGCAGCTTTCATTTGACAGAACGAATCCTCCTTGCCAGAGGCAGGAGTGATCTCCTTCTTTCTCTGGGTTCAGAGTGGACCCAATGCAAAGCCATATCTGGCAGCTTCTAATTCATTAACACACTCACGGACTGGATTTGTCCAGAGGTGGCATCTGTCCATCTGCTCCTTGCTCATCTCTCTCCCCAGATGGACTCCACGGGTGGCTAAGAAAACATCTTGGAACAAGGGGAGCCTCGGTGGGCACCACCCAGCTGCAGCTGCTGCTCAGGACTGGCTCTCCCGTGGCCTAAGTGCGTGTTTTCTTGACTTGCTGAGTCAAGAGGGAGAAACTGACTTCCCATTTTGGTTTGTGCCCTTTTTCAACAAGACACTCACTTGACCAGTTTTACTCTATCCGGGGCATTTGTGTTCCGTTTCCACATAAATCAGTGCCTGGCCTCCAGCTTGATACAGGAATTTTTCAGCTTTTGTTGGTGCAGGCTATTCAACCTAATAAAAAAAAAGATTATTTGAAGAATTTGATGCATGAATGCATGGGTGTGTGTGGTGTTTGTGAATATAGGAGTGGAGTTACATGTGTTCTGTCCCTGTTCTGAGACAGGGTGGGGTTGCTGTGAGTTAATTCTAGATTATTTTTTTGTCTTTTAGCTAAGTGTATTGTAACATGCTTAGAGGAACGCAAGAAGGAGTCATTTAAAGACCCACTGTGTTAAAAAAGTAAATTAATTTTAATTCATGAGGATATCTGGGATATTCTGCTCAAGCTCCAGCATGAAACAGACTCACTGACATTTCAAGCCACAAAGAAGAGCCCTATTTATATTTTGAGATGGTTCCGAGTGAACCAGTTTTAGGTTAAAGGGTTCTTCCCCTCCATGTCGTTTAATCCTGTGGTCTTTGCAGCCCCATCTGCTGTTCATTAGTGGAAGTGTTAAGGATTATGTAAAGTCTGAGATTTTTTTTTTTCCTTACTTGGAGTAGCATTTTGGATTTATTCCACAAAGATTCATACCTAGAGAAATTACTGGTTGTGTCCTTTGATGACTGAATTCTTGGCAAATATGATGGTAAAACTGTTTTCAAGAAGGATGAATTTAGAAGGCACCGGAGCCTGCCGAGTATCTGGTCCCACTCAAGAACTTGAGCTCTTGAGGGTGTCAGGCTACGGATCCTGTGACAGATGATTCTTACACTCAGTGGTCATGACATCAGGATGAATTCTTGGGTCCCCAAAGATGTCCTTACTCTAGGTTAATCAGAGAGGTCATTTGCATAGAAAACAGTGCTTGCCTCCTCTGTGCAAAGGGAGGCTTTGGAAAGCTTGTCTCAGTGGCTGACATGAGAGAAAATCGGGCTCTCAGTCCAGTATTTGGGCGCTCTCCCACGGTGGGCGGCTCCCAAAGGTGGGTCCCGGACAGCCTCCAGCTCAATCCTGTGGCGCCTGTCCTCACCACCTGCTATTGTTGTACAGGAGTCCTCTCAAGAGTGTGACGAATTGCCAGGCCCATCATGCCTCTGATCAAAGAATGCAGTGGTCAGTTTGACCAACAACGGAGTCAGGATTATTTGGCTTGAGTTGCCAGCTGTATCTTCCTCTGGCCGTATTTAAATGGACCTCCCTTCAGATTGGCTCCCTTGGACGGCTTCCTTCCTCTCGGTGTTCCCACATGTTCCCACTACAGCCCATGCTGTCCTGGCCTCGGGTTTGCAGTGCACCAGGCAGACAGCTTTGCCAGCACATCAGAAAGTTGGAAATTCTACGCTTGTCCTGCAGAGCGGTGGTTTTGCATTTTAACGTCAGACGGCAGCACAATAGTAGTTTCTGAGCTGGAAGACAGCTCATCTGTCCTACAGGATGTGTACAAGCCCAAGTGTTTACTTTGCTGTTTTCCTTTCCAATGGATGCCATTATTGCAAGGACCGATGTCAGTTCAGAGATGACCTTAGCTGGAACTCTCCTGCCCTGCATGCCCTGCCTTAGAGAGAGGCTTTAAGCCATACTCTTTATGCTTGAGGTGGGGATGTACTTTGGATAAGATAGAGGAGGCTCTGGGAGCAGGAATGCGTGGTCCCAAAACACAGCTCAGGAGGAATTCTTCCATCCCATCTGTGTCAACCAGAGGCTAAAGAATGGCAATGTGGTTTTCACACACACACGCACACAATGTTTATTAACGTAGATATGATATGCCCTAAATGAACTAACTGTATTCTTTCTATTCATTACTGCCCTCTTTGGATGTTGTGAAATCTAATAATGAATTTGATTTCTTTTCTCAACTATATATCACCTTGCATTCCACTGACATTCCACAGGAAATTTCCAAATATGGGGTCAAAGGGAGCTCCCCCCATAGCTTGTCTAGGATGGGACAGAAGGGGAGACTGTAGGTGTAGGTGTTGGCAGGGGGCCCACTGGGCACACCCTTTGGCTAGAGCCAAGATCAGCTCCACAGCAGCCAGATGCATCTTTATTCTGTGTCTCTGTGATTTTCTGAGATTAGATGAAACTTTCAGGGTAAGCGTATCCTTAGAATTCGTGTCTCTCGACCGTTTGCGGTGGTTTGTACTTTGCTCATGCCCACTGGGTCCCCAAGGTCTCTTTCGGGCCTGTGTTCCTGACCCCGAAGCACGTCCTTTCATCCAGCTGGTAAACAAGCAGTCTCTCCAGCTCCAGCACAAATGGCAGTGCATGGACTGGCCATTAAGGAAGCCTGTTCTGGGAGCTGCTGCTGGTCCTTCTGGGAAGGAGGCCCATCCCCAGTATGATGTCCCTGGTCCCTTCTTACAGGGTTCGGACCCATGTGTCCCTTAGAAGCAGGTCTTTTGGTTGTAGGGGTGTGCACTCTGGATTCATCCATTTGTGTTCACTGATTTAAATCTCCTTTAATGCCTCTGATTTCATTTCACACTTACACAAACTGGAATCCTTGGTGGATCTACAAAAAGAAGAGGTTGAACTTTGGGGCCACAACACTGGGATAACTGGAGTGGCCTCGGAGGCCAAGCCGGGCTGCTGCTGAGCCGTTCTGTCTGCCTGGAGCTACTCTTCTGTGGGTCGGCGAGAGGGGGCCCATGACCCGCGGGGCCTGTCGGCAGGGAGATGGGTGGCTCAGCAGCCCTCTGTGACACGTGAACCGTCTTCTCTGCAGTGATCCTGAATGACCATAGACTTGTCACTCAAGCTTCCAGAAAATAGTTATCTGGCCCCCAGGATTGCCCAGACAGCGTGAGAGCCCCTGGTCCTCTTCCCATAGGATAAAACTGAAGGAAATGGCCCCAGTTGTATTTTCCAGGAAGAATGCCATCGGATCAAAGAAAAATAAATGAACCTCACAGCTGAATTTGAGAATTAAAAGCAAGAGGGAAGAGAAGAAAGAGAAAGAAAGAAAGAGGGAAAAAGAAAGAGGCAAGTAGGGTGACAAAAGAATAAGGAGCTAAATTAGTCATTTCATATTTTGTTATTTTTGTGTATGCCATTTTTTAGTAATAGTCACTATTTCTTGGGTTTGGGATGAATACAAATATTTTCCAAATCATAACTCTCAAAGGCGTCTGCATCTCAGGATCCAGATAGCTGGGACCAAAGACGTGTTCTCAGCTCTTCCTGTGAAGCCCCCAGCACCTGGACCAGTGTCAGCACCCTTGGAGAACCTGCTTCGCAGCTGAGTCCGCCCCCTGGCCTCTGATTTCCTGTCTCTGCCTCTCTTGAGCATACATCAGATGAGGCATACATGGCCTTGGAAAACGCTCTGAACCTCAGTTTTCTCATCTGCAAATGATATCATAAAATATGTTTAATAAATGGAATCAGTTTAGCTGGCCATTATCATGTCTTGAAGATCTCCTCTTAACTATTTCTCCGTGTTATTAACAGATTGTTTTCACTTAGTTTTAATTGGCTTTATTTTTGTATAGAATACAATTAAAGTGTCTATTTTAATACTATGATACTCCTAATAATCTCCAACCAAGTTGAACTTCAGTAAGATTTTATACAAGTCTCAGTTTATTAAAATCACTTTTAATGATTTAGTCTACGTAGGTCAAGAACATATAAATGAGTGCATAAATTCATTTTGACAGAGTTCTTCACAAAACAATGAATGTAATTAAAATTATCTCCCATCCAAAGTTGGTGAGCATTTTGGTGGTTCCCCCAAGAAAGTGGAATGAATTGCCAGCAAGGACAAAAGTCTCTAACATAATAAGAGAAAAAAAAAATCTGTTTTACAGTAAGAGAATTCTATGGCATAACTATAATTCATGTTTTTAGGTAAATTTATCACCAAACGGCTTGATGATGAAACCTTCAGAACAGTATTAGAAGTAAAGATTCCCTTTCCACTGGTTGGCTTAGGAACCGATGACATTTAAATGGTTCAGGGCTGAGAGACGGATCCCAATCCCTTGATGCCTCAAACCCTTGGCTTTCTGAGTTTTTCTCTTCCTTTCTTGTTTTAATGGAGATGTAACTGACATATAGCATTGCGTGAGCTCAAGGTGTACAATGTGTTAATGTGATACATTAATGTATTGCAGTATGATCACTACCACCATAGTGTTAGCTAACCCCTCTATCAGGCCACATGATTACCATTTTTTTGTGGTGAGAACATTTAAAGTGTAGTCAATTAGCAACTTTGAAATACACAGTGTAATACTGCTGACTGTAATCTCTCTGCTGTGTATCAGATCCAGGACCCACTTACCTTCCGACTCTGCGGTTCTGTTTTGTCAGTGGCTCTGTAGGTCGTTCGGGCGATAGTCTGAAAAGCTGAATAATGCACTTCTATCTGCTGTCAGCAAAGCACCCAAAAAAAAAAACCACCTATCAAGGTTTTGACTGGGTGTAAGGCGGCACTGTACACAGAGAAAACAGTATCTGATTCCTTCGCTCACCTCATTCATCCTATACACAGCATGGGCTGGACACCATGCCAGGGGCTGGGAATCCCACCATGAGCTAGAAAACACCTACCCTGCCCTCACGGGCCTTCTGGTTGGAATTTTGCTCCCCTGAATTTTAAGGAAGCATGGAAAGTAGTGCACTGTATACAATCTACCCCCTTTTTCCTTCAAAAAATACTATAGAGAAATGATTGATAATCGAGGTATATAAAGTAAAGCGCATTTGATCATCACAGATTCAAACATCTCCCTAACACAGCTGCTATATCTTATCTTTAAGGGATTCCAATTAAGTGTTGAAAACTGGTGCGAATGTCAGTGTGTGGCAAGAAATATATCAATGAGGAGGATCCCATGCCCATTCAGGGTAAGCTAGGCTTTAGCTGCCTTGCTAGCAAATGGTGACCGGTCTTATAAATTCCGTACAAGTGGCTAATTGACTGATTGCATTATTTTATTTTATTTTATTATTTATTTATTTATTTTATTTTGTTATCATTAATCTACAATTGCATGAAGAACATTATGTTTACTAGGGTCCCCCCTTCACCAAGTCCCCCCCACAAACCCTATTACAGTCACTGTCCATCAGCATAGTAAGATGCTGTAGAATCACTACTTGTCTTCTCTGTGTTGCACAGCCTCCCCGTGCCCCCCACCACATTATACATGCTAATTGTAATATCCCGTTTCTTCTTCCCCGCCCTTATCCCTCCCTTCCCACCCATCCTCCCCAGTCCCTCTCCCTTTAGTAACTTAGTCCATTCTTGGGTTCTGTGCTTCTGCTGCTGTTTCGTTACTTTAGTTTTTCTTTGTTCTTATACTCCACAGATGAGTGAAATCATTTGGTATTTGTCTTTCTCTGCTTGGCTTATTTCACTGAGCATAATACCCTCTAGCTCCATCCATGTTGTTGCAAATGGTAGGATTTGTTTTCTTCTTATGGCTGAATAATATTCCATTGTGTATATGTACCACATCTTCTTTATCCATTCATCTATCGATGGACATTTAGGTTGCTTCCAATTCTTGGCTATTATGAATAGTGCTGTGATAAACATAGGGGTGCATCTGTCTTTTTCAAACTGGAGTGCTGCATTCTTAGGGTAAATTCCTAGAAGTGGAATTCCTGGGTCAAATGGTATGTCTATTTTGAGCATTTTGAGGAACCTCCATACTGCTTTCACAATGGTTGAACTAATTTACATTCCCACCAGCAGTGTAGGAGGGTTCCCCTTTCTCCACATCCTCGCCAACATTTGTTGCTGTTTGTCTTTTGGATGGTGGCGATCCTTACTGGGGTGAGGTGATATCTCATTGTGGTTTTAATTTGCATTTCTCTGATGACAAGCGATGTGGAGCATCTTTTCATGTGCCTGTTGGCCATCTGAACTTCTTCTTCGGAGAACTGTCTGCTCATCTCCTCTTCCCATTTTTTAATTGGATTATTTGCTTTTTGTTTGTTGAGGTGCGTGAGCTCTTTATATATTTTGGACGTCAAGCCTTTATCAGATCTGTCATTTACAAATATATTCTCCCATACTATTGGATACCTTTTTGTTCTACTGATGGTGTCCTTTGCTGTACAGAAGTTTTTCAGCTTGATATAGTCCCACTTGTTCATTTTTGCTTTTGTTTTCCTTGCCTGGGGAGATATGTTCATGAAGAAGTGCTCATGTTTATGTCCAAGAGATTTTTGCCTATGTTTTTTTCTAAGAGTTTTATGGTTTCATGACTTTCATTCAGGTCTTTGATTCATTTTGAATTTACTCTTGTGTGTGGGGTTTGATTGCATTCTTTATACTCCAGTTTGCTTCTTCAATAAGTGAAACATAGGTACCATCACTCGGGCTCAACAGAGGCAGTCGGCGTGTCGGGGAATTAATAAGCCATGGCTCTACTTCATCTTCTATTTTGGAAACTAATTAAGAAAGTCCTGAGCTCTCAGCTCCAAAGCAGACAGACTTTGGATCATGAGTGTTAGTTCTATGGCCTCTCTGGCTGGCCTGCTGCTGAAGGGTCCAGTCTATGGTCCCCATGGACGTCCATCAGACATGTCACACAGCTCCCAGGCTCCCACAGGCCTCCAGGAGTTCTCCCAGAATAGGTATGGAAGCTGCTCTGTGGCCAGCCTCTTTCATAAGGAGTGAACTTAAGACTTTCTGGGTTTTGCTATATTTTATGTGTCATGTCACTCTTCTTGTTTACTGAGTTGAAAGGGACCATCATTTGAGACTCAGAAAATCAGAGATGTAAGAGGAAGTGCTTGAGTAAACAATGCTGACAGCGTGCTGATGTGTTAAGGAATCTATTTTCCATTTATAATTGGTGACTTAGAACAGCAGACCCATTCCAAGTTTCAGCTGTCTTTTGGAGGCTCTGCATCAGAGGATAATCAGGTGACAATTGCCTTGAGTCTCTTTTATTTAGCAGTGACTTTTAATATTTATGTGTTGATCAAATATACTTTTTGGGGTCTTCTTTAACCTTTTCCCAAACTGAGGTGTTTAAGAATTCCTGCCATCAGTTCTCTTTAGAGGACAAGTAACCAGTTTCTTCCCAATGGTTCTTGTCAATGCAAGCAGAATACTTGCCTAGTAGACACATGTGGAGACACCATGTGACTACATCTATGTATCTATATCTCTGTATCTCTCTGTATCTGGTATATATGTATATGCACATATATATGTGTACAACATATAAATATATACATATACACACACGTAAGTGTATACATACCACACACACACACACACACACACACAGACACACACACACACACACACACACACACACACACACATATATATATCTTGCACATATACTTGAAAAGCCCAATAGGATTTATTTTCTTTTTAATATTTTTGAAGACTGCTTTATGATCCTGTTGACCTGCTTTTAGTGAAAGTTTAGCTTTCAGCAAAGGTAATTAAATTATAAAATCACTACAACAATCATCAAACTACTCATAAAATAAGAAATGAAAAAAAAACCCTGAAATAAAAATCTTCTAGGCTTCTCTTCTTGTAATATTGCTCCCTAATGTTAATCACATTTAAATGGGTGAGTACTATTTTGGTATCATTCATACGCCTCCAAAAGTACTTTCCAGTTTATCATACCTGTCAACCTCGGTGCATCACAGGCTAATACTTTATTAAGAAAAAAATCATTAGGGAGCCGCTGATCCCATTTAAGTACATTGGGCAGAATGTAAGACTAATTAAAAAGCATATTTTTACATTATTAATTTCTGAGTTTCACACTTAATGAATGTGAAATGACAGGGCTACTATTTTTACATTCAGGCACTCTGGGCTTTCCAGTCAGGGGAATTAAATTCTGGGGATTTTTGCAAAGATGTTGCTTGAGAGATATGTTTTCAAGGGAAGCTAAGCTTTTTAGCTATGCCTTTTCCTAGGAAATTATACTAAAGCACATAACAGCCACTTAAAAAGAGTAGTTAAATAGATGTTTTTTTTCATCATACTGCTATAAAAGTATTTTAGATGAGGTATAAAATATGGTTTTTAAATGATATTATGATTTGCAAACACTAAAAAATAATTGCAGTGCAGTTGAGAGAGAGAAAACATCTAATCTTTATTGTGTAAGACAATGTGATAAAATATTTTACAGCCAAAAGCTCATTTTGCATCTGGAAAATTGTGTAAACTGATGGGGAAAATCTCATTAAAACTAAAGGTTATTTTTTTAATATTCTCAGAACAAAGCAACACATTACAACTGCATTTCTCTTTTTTCCTATTCATTAAATCAGACAGTCATACCAGTACCTAACATTCGATATAAATAAAGGCATGCAATGACAAGACCATGTAGATGGACAAAGATGGATTATGTCAGGATGCAAAAGATCCATGTTAAGAACAACGCTGGGTGTTCCGCAGGCTCGTTAGCTGGATTCAGTTGCAGGGATACATTATTAAGTATTAGGTGTTACATTACTTACAGCTCTGCTGGCTGAACGCTGGCTTCCCTCTCTGAGCGTCTGCACACACAGCCCATTTTTATAGGGCTATTCAAGGGGAGGGTAGAAAAAAAATCCTTTCTTTTTTCCTTTCTTTTCAAATGTGCTTACAATTACCTCTCTGTATTTTTATTGTCTTTTTACAAACCACAAAACTCACACTGGAGGCAAAGCTTAACTGCTGAGGCTTTCCTCATGTAAATATTAGGAAATTACATTTGTACAAACTGCGGGGCTTTGTAAATGGAGGCTGGAGAGGCTCCAACACAAATTAATCAGGATAAAGTTGCTCTGTGTGGAACATGACCATAGTTTATTTTCTTAAAGTATTAATTTGTCAACAGCTTTCCTGCTTCAACTTGACTGGTTTGGAGGGCAGGCTAGGAAGACATGTTTGCAGAGTTCACTGCTTTTGCACCTTGTGGTCTTAGGAACCCATAGCAGTTCATCAAAACCAAAGTGTGCCTAATTGTTCAGTATTAATTTTCATATAAAGGTTTGAGATTACATGACAGGGATGTGAATATACACGTAGGTGCTTCCAAAAGGCTTGTTTTCAGGGGAAAAACATGAAACCAGCTAAGTGTGATGCTGAAAACTGACGTGATTTGTGTTTTTAAGCATTTCCAAAAGAAATGCTTTCAATCTCCACCTGTGATTTTTTTCTGTCCCTTGCAAAACCCACTCCACTCTGTAAGCCCTGAACGCTGCATCTTGAGAGACACGCTAACCAGCTCACACCTTCTTGGTTCCAAAGACCTTATGGTATTTTTAATTAGATCTAGATTTTCTTAAAATATTTGTTCCTTTATATGTTTCTGGGAAGACGTGTGTGTAATGACTTCTATTTGTCAGAGTTGCCAAAACAAATTAAGGAAAATGTTCAGCCCTCCCCTTGCCAAATGTTTTAATGCTTTTTCCCATGAAAGCAAATCTTATTTGTAATGTATATTAAACCTGAAGTAAATAATGCATCCTGTCCGAGGGACAGCTATTGTGCAACTAGGAATAGTTACCAATTTTGCTTTTGATAAAAATAGATCCTGTGAAGGATTGAGTCATTTACAGGGAACGTACATCTGCGTAGTTATAAACAGTCTTGCGCCTGAGTCCAACTCGCCTATCAGAATGTAACGCTCAAGTACAGTGAATTAATGTCTTTTTGAACCACCTCCTTATCAGCTATTTCTTGGGGGAAAAAAAACCTCACATACTTTTCATGTTAACCAGGTCTCAAAGTTAAAGTTAATGCAAACGAACTCTCCAATATCCCACTTTCATTTCTCCCACCTAGGATTAAATTACAATCATGGACTCATTTTATGGTGCTCCTTCCTCCACTCTCCGCCCCACGCACAGGGGCAGAAGCAACGGCCTTTGAAGCTGGCCGGGTGGGGGTGAGGGCAAGAGGTCTCCTCCTCCCAACTCAAGACAGGACCTGGCCAGAGCCAAGGGCTTATTTTTCCACACGTCATCACTACATCTATTTTGAGCAAAGATGAATTTTTAACGTGGTTAAGAAGAGACAGATCTGTACGTCCAGATTAACTGGCTTCCACCACCTCCTAGGTTTTCCTGAGTTGTTTATGTTAACACACATCTCCAAATATTATTGGCACTCTCCTTGTATTATTAGTTTACATTTACCTCATTCACCGCTTTATTATTCAAAATTTCCGTTGTTGCCAAGTATTAATCAATGTGTTATGCTGCTCAGTCGGATAAGCTGTACAGAACAGGGTGCCCCCAGGGTTAACACAGTCAAGACCGAGAAAAGTGTTTTAGACATGTACACAACATGTGGTTTACTATTATCATGAAATGAGGTGAACTGGGACTCTATACATATGGATTTTGAATTGCATAAATTTTGATTGATATCATTTGAAGACTGAGGTTCTGAAAGGCTAGATTTTGTGAAAGACGATACACAGACCAGCTATTACCACATATAATCATAGCAGGAAAAGTATCTGAAATGAGCAAGGCAGCTGGCTTTTAAATAGCTAAAACATAACATCAATACTTATTTTGAATAATGGAAAAAAGAGGTAAAAGATGTTGACCCCTGCCTGACAGGAACATGTTCTGAAAGTAGAACTGGCCCCCTGGGGACAGCCGCTGCCCCACAGTAGCTGCCAAGCCCGGCTCTCTCCCTCTACCACTTTCTGTCCCTTCCCCCAGCACCATCCTCTCCCCACATTGCAGCTTCTCTCTCTCTCTCTCTCTCTTTCTCAAAAGAAAAAAAGTAAGTATTTTTTTGAGCATTAAGCCACTATGGACAAGCGGCTAGAAAAAGAATTTTCACAAATTCAGGAAATACTTGAGAGGTAAAACCAACATCCTGAGACAGAAGACAGGCCAGCTTTTGACACCAGGTTGGACCTGTGAGGCCTGAAACCTCCAGCCAGGAAGTGCTGGCCGCAGGGTCAGGGCTCCAGGGGCTCGCGCGAGGCAGGAGCGAGCAGGACTTTCCATGCGCCACCGACACAGGCAGGCCCCCTCCCTTCATGGGAAATTGGCCGAAAATGTGCTGACCGGCATAAAACTTTTATTAGTACAACTTCCAGGGAAGGCCGGGGAGCGGGGGCAGGGGGGCGCCCCGACGCATCTTGGGGCCCGGCTGCCTGGGCCCCGGCGAGCCCGCCCCACGCGGCATGGGGGCGCCGGCCAGGGACCCCGAAACGGGGCGCGCGGACCCTCCCTCCTGCCGCGCTCCCGAGC
The DNA here is from genome assembly GCF_040802235.1 of Manis javanica. Classification (NCBI taxonomy): domain Eukaryota; kingdom Metazoa; phylum Chordata; class Mammalia; order Pholidota; family Manidae; genus Manis; species Manis javanica. The sequence continues at coordinate 3,959,935 of NC_133162.1, read as the reverse complement.
GCGCAGACTTTCTGGAGGGGGGCAAGGGACATAAATCAGGAAATTTTAAAAAAAAGTTTCTGCACTTTTTCAGAACCCACGTTGCGCTCTCTGAGGTCCTTTTCATTTTAACCAAATCAGGGGGAACTTGTCCTCACAGCGGCGAGGCAGATGGAACAATAAATCACAGGCGCCGTTGACTGCCTGCAGTGCGCCCTCCACAGCTGTCACTTTTTTGTCTCTTTGGTTTTAGCTGACATGGTTTGAGGTCCACTGTGAACCAATCTGGACTTCTTTTTTGCAGTCATATCCATCAAATCAGCCACTGGCCATCAGCGCGCCACGGCCATCGATCGGAGGCCCCTGCCCCCACGCACCCCGGCGCCACCCGGCCCCCAGGTGAGGCTGGGGAGAAGCACCTCGTTTTAGCGTTTTTTTTTTCCTTCCTTTTTGCCCCTTTGCCTGCAGCCACAGCTGTGATTTTCTGAGCAGTCTTGGAGAACGTTATTAAAGTTGCATCACGATGGATACTGAGCAAAGCCGACGCAGGCTCGGCGCGCGGGCGCTGGGAGCTGGGAGGCCGGCCGCCCGGTGCCTGTTGTTTTTTAAGTGCGCGGAGGCGCCAGCGAAGCTCGGAGTTTTCAACTCGGTGCTTATTTTGCAAAGTAAACAAGCAAATGTTATGTGCATAACCTTAGCTGTCTCGCTAAAGGTCAGCGCGCCCTGCGCATTTCCCTGACTGCCTTTTGGGGGCACTCTGAGGCCGGGGATTTCCTTGGGTGTTGGGGAAACAAGACGTGCTCGCCTAACAAAGACTCAATCTACAAAGGATGCTAAACAAAAACACTCATCACATTTGACCTGGAGCGCGGAAGTTTACTTCGGCGTAGAAAACACCAGCCCGGGGAGCGCTCAGTAGCGAGCCGGCTGGGCCGCGGGCCAGGGTGGCGGCGTGCCGGGCGCATTCCACAGCCTTCCACCGGGAGGGAGATGCCCCCAGGCCCCGCGTAGGTGCCCAGGACAGGACACCACGGAAGATTCAGGAGATGGAGGCTAGGTTAAAATGCGCCCTTTCAAAGTTCGCTTAGAATTGCATCTTCTTCCGAGGTGGCATCTGCCCCCTTGAAATCTTTGAAAGCACCTTCATTGAAGCAGAGATAATGTCACATATGTACACAAGTTTGAACTCGGGACAGAACCAGGCAAGAAATGAAACATTTCTATGTGGGCATAGGGAGCTCACAGATACACAATTAAAAAAAAAAATTGGCTGCTTAAAAATCCCCAGTTAGGTCAGGTTAAAATTTATTATATTCTTTATAGCTGAACTCTATGGTTTTGACTGGAGGTGACAGCTGAAATGCAACAGAGACCTTTGGAATTTCAGTCCTGTATATTACTCCGAGGAAGAAAATAAAGTTCTACCATTAGAACGTAGGTGCTGGCCTTAAAATGTTCAAGGAAAAAAAAAACATGTTAATTTTTTCCTGTAATTCTTTTTTTTTAAGTATGAGTGAATTACATGAACAGAACAGCCAGCTAAGCATAATATAAACATAGCTATGAAACACGGCTCTGGATAAACATTCAGACTGCTATAATGCAATGGGCAGGGACTGCTCAATTTATAGGTGAAAACACCTCATTTGGTTAATGTATATTTTTATCCTCATGAAGAGCATCTTCTGGGCAGGATGCTTAGGCAGGTATATCCACGCAGCAGTACCACTGACCAATGATACGTTCACCAGGACAAAATAGGAATCTTTTGATAGAACACTGCCAATGGCTGTGCACATTTGGATTCCAGGAGACATGGAAGGGAGAGGATTTTTTTTTTCCATGAAATCCTTTCCATTTTGAGAAGAATTCATTCATACAGTTCTTTTTTTTTTTTTTTTAGCTTTCCCATTAAAATCATCTCTGATGTTAGAGAATAAATTAAATATGGAATCCATTCTTGACAATATCTGTGTCCCGTGACAAGTGCCTTGCTCAGGTGTCGGAAGCTGACTGCGTTGCCCTCCCAACCTTCCAGGCAGTCACAACGAGAACGCCCCGCAGAGTACCAGGACGGCTACCGGCCGCCGCCCGGAGGAATCACCCCCAGTGCGTCCTAATGAGGAAGCCAGAGGTTGCCATCCGCACTGTCCTAATGGCTGAAATCTGCTGTGGTGCTGCGGGCCCTCTTGGGGGCACAGGACTAACCTCCATACCATCTCAAGAGCTTTGTCTTCCCTGGTTGGACAAATTGACTTTGGTTGCAGGGTAAGTGGTTTTATTTGGGCAGCAATGATAAAAAAGAAACAAAAAAAAACCATACGTAAACAACAGTACACTCGATGCAAGTCCCAACAGACAAACAAACTAAGGCCGCATTTCCCCGTGCCTTCTGATGGAGAGTCAATGGAAATCTGGCAGAAGTGGCTAGTTATCCATATCCGGAGGCAGGATATTGGAGGGCAGGTGTCCAGACCTACAGTTTGTATGTACATAAGTGCAAGACATTAATTTCCTATTCCTGGGAAAGGCATGATAACAGATTCTGTATATTTCATCCGCAAAGGGAATTGGGCACAGAGTTGGAGAAAAGGGAGAGAATGTCTTGAATTCTGCCCTAACCTCAGAGCCACAGAGCTTTCCCGCTGCACTCCCAGCAGACAGGGGTGCGCTTGGTGGCAATTAAGCAATCTTCCTGGTTTGCACAACATGTTTTTCAAGTCTTACAAGCCGTTAAAAGATGAACACAACACCTTTGTTCTCAGTGTGTTGTGGTTCTGTTTGTGCTGCTGTCCTTAAATCTGCACCCTAAGAGCAAAAGGACTGGCGTTGTCAACTCACGGTGAGATTGTATTTTTCACTGTGGCCTGAAACACTCCCAGATAATACTGTTAAGGGATAAATCCTCCCTGTGTTGTGCTATTGTTTTATTTCTATTTTTCACTTGACTCCAACCCCTGGTGCAAAAGTACTGGGAAACCAGAGTCACTGGGGCTTGATTTTCTTGCATTCGTCATCCCGAGGATAGGCTTTTACTTGCTCCTTTAACCGAACAGTGGAGAGCCTCATAGGGTTGGAGAGAAACTCCTCAAAGGGAATTCTGTGTATTGACAACATCACTTTTAGATACTCACTTGAATTTGCAAGATCCCTTCTGTAGATTGCACATTTTTTGCTTTTCTTTTATGTGCTAAATTCACAACAGGAATAAAAGACATTATTTAATTGTCTGCACTTCTCTGTCAAGACATAAGACTTAAAGAGGGAAAGATTTTTCCCATTTTAGGTCTTCAAAGGAGCAAAAAGAAAAAAAATAGCATGGATGCTGTGTTTCCTCAACTTTTTCTCGAGCCACCTAAATCACTCATAATTATTTATTAAGTACAAATCCTGCTGTGTGCTGCTGGGAGCAATACCCACAAATGGAAAAAAGAAGAGAAATTTACAAATAAATATTATTCAGGATGGGAGACTAAGGTTGACCTCAGTACAGTGGCCAGATTAGATTGACATGTTGTGGGTGACGTAGGTGCACAGGTAACTAGCTAATCTAAATAATCTGTCCCCTCTCAGGAACCACAGCCTGGCTCAGCCAACCCTGTGTGTTGACTGGTGACAATCTTTTAAAATTATTCACATTCTCTTCTCCATTTATTTTAAAATAGCACCACTAGCTGTGGTCAGCAATTGCATGTCTTTGTTCTAGATGTTTCCTAAAGAGCACATCAATAGGGTAAACATGTATGTGCAGAGTGTTTTTCATCCAGCCTAAAATCAGGGAGTCACGCCATCGGGTGAGCTGGTAGGTCTGCAAACATTGTGCCTTCTGCAGGGAGTGCAGGGCCTGTAATTGCTGTAAGGACTGACCAGAGAGCAGACAGCTGGCCTTTCTCTCCTCTCCATTTGAATATCTTAAGTACAGAGTTGCTGTGAGCAAAACAAAAACATGTCATGTGTTCAGGTGACATTTTGTAGCAACAAAGCAAATCACAATCCAGGAAGTGTTGTATTTTATGCTAACAACAACCTGACAGTTTTCCCTGTAAAGAAAACATGACACTTTTCCAAATATCAGAGGAGGCGTCCACTGCTCCAGGGATCCCTGTCCTGTCACTGCACAGGAAGGTCACAGGCTGGCTTCATGCTTTCCGTGGCTTCACAGTGTGGGGGTGGAGCGTTTGCATGCTAACTGCTGTAGGCTAAGGGAAACCTTTCCCTTCATCTCTGAAAGAAGTGACAGGAGGGGAAGAGCCCTGCATTGACAGCAGTAACCTCTAGGTTTAGAGGCTCTGCCCTAAGCAACAGGGAGTAAAACTGCCTATGTTAATGTGTCACCCACATTGTCCCAAATATGCAAGGCTTAGGGGTACATCCCCCACGCCGCCTCCATCCTTGCAGGAGCAAGTCTGATTATATGCAAAAACATGGTGTTTCCGTAACAGCCTCAGACCCCATGCATCCCCGCCTCCACTCTGTACTGGAGATGATCAAATGTGCTCTCTGGGCACCTTGTCTTCCAGACGGGGGGCTTGCCTGAACCGACCAGGCATGGACGTTCAAGGGAACTTGCTTTTTGGAAACCTCCTCTGTCAAACTGCTTTGAGGTGTCTCGAAGTGCTTGTGGTCATCGTGTCATTTCCAAAAGGTGCACGCCGGGAGGGCGCCTCTGCTGGCAGGCAGAAGCCAGGGCTGCCTCGGGACCGGGGCGTGTGCGTGTTGTGGTGGGAGCCGGCCAGCCTCCGAGGGGGACGAGCAGAACGAGGCGAACAAGGCAGGTGGCGTTAGTTAGAACACAAGGCTGACGATGAAGACACGGTTTGCTCCCTTTCGCAGTGAGGAGACTCGACTTTGAACCCTGATAAATGTTGACTCCCTGTTTTTATCTGGTTTCAGCTGTGCCGCTGAACTAAAAAATTCTTTCAACCGCTTTCTTTTAAGAGTGGGGTTCCATTTTAATTAGTAGAAAGGCGAAATGTCGCCTGCCATGTCAATACATAGCTCTTTAAGCTAAAGTGAAACAGTCTTCTGCCAACAATGTAGAAGGAAAAAATAAAATAAAACCCCAGTCTTGGAAGCAGAGAGCAGAACTGAAAGGGATTTGCCATCTGCACACCCCTGCCACACCCCAGCCTGGCCTCCTCGGCTCTCTGCGGCCCTCCGCCGCCCTTCCCACACCTTCTACTGCAGGTTATATACTTCCTGCTGCCCCTTTTATAAGCAATAAGAATTTAATAACTGAGGGCAACTCTATAGCAATATTTATATGGGTCAAGTGGCTTAAAAGTATGCAATAAATGTGAAGTTATGAACCACATTGCCCCTTTTTAAATAATGCAATGAGCACAGAGATATTACATTTCATATTCTGGAAAAAGGTGTTTCGGGCTAAGTTCTTGGCATACTGCAGACGTGAAAAGTCATACTGAGCCCATAACAAAGTCACTGCCTGCCTAATACGGTGTGTGATGTCGGGCTCCTTGCCCCGATCCCAGCCCACAGCAAGAGGGTCCCAGAGGGTATGAACAAAACCTTAGCTTCCTCATTAGCAATCAGCAAATTCTCCTGATGTCTGTGAGTTTCAAATCAAGGCAAGTGCCTCCACAACTAGTGTGAAGCCCAGTAGGATAATAGAAATCATGTTGCCTAATCAGTGGTGAACACTTGAGATCCCACATTCATAAAGGGCTGGAGGGACTTTGGTGAATTTGCTGTGAGGCAGCTTTCACAAGTTCCAGGGACCCTCGCAGCCTGCTGGGCATAAGGGTGGCGGGAAGCAAAGCTGCAGACACACAGCCCCTGCCCTGGGACCTGGACAGGCCCTGCTCGCCCTGAAACCCCCTCAGGCCATCGTGGGAGGGCAGCTGCCTCATTGTTTGTAAGTTTGTGGGAACTTAGGTCTCCTGAGATTCTCTCTGGCGAATCTGAGGGAAGTGAGTCGCTGTGGGACGGCTTGCGGGGGAAGAGGCAGTGATGACGATGTGGTGGCAGCCACGCTCCCTGGAGCGGCCCTGCTGCCCTGATGCAGCCAGTCTGACTGGTGAGGAACTTGATGGACCTCAGACAGGGAGGCCGTGGGCTGACCTTGCTGACCTGTGCAGGTCAGGGGTCTGTGCCATGGCTCGTGCTGCTGCCACCTCGTCCCCATCACTCCTGGGGGACAGCGGGCACCTTGGATTTTCAGCACCCCACTGCCCTGGCCACCCACCACAAGGGTCTGAAGCTGACCAGTGCGGCCACATTTTCTAAAGCACAAGGCCCTCATTCTAGGAGCCGAGGTATGTCCACTCACCAAGAAAGGGGTTTCACTCCCTGTGTCCCCAGCCCCCCTCTTCCTCTTCTGCGCATCACATGGCATATACTTGTTTTGTGTCCAGAGCTCACCTGTTCACCTGTGTTTTATCCTGAGGGTCTGTGCCCATGCACTTGGGTCCCGACAGATACCCTCAGCTCAAGGAGGGCAATGCCTGCAATATGAATTTTTTCCTTTCAGTGACATACAAAAATTAAAATAAATTCACAGGCTTCACCAGGACGGGCCTCACAAGAGCAGGCTGCTGGATGGACAGACTTCTCTGGAGCTGGACAGGCAGGCTCCCCACTGGAAGTCTGCACTCAGAGGAGGCCTCTGTCCCCCGGCACCCATATAGGTTAATACCAGTCAGGAAGTAGATCAGAGAATCAGCCAGGAAATGGGCACAACTCTCGGAGGGAGGGCCCTTCCCCTCCCTGCCCCCAGGGGCCAGCCGTCAGGGCAGTGTAGGGCAGGTGGGGTGCGCTGCACCTCACGGGGTGACTGGAGCCCACACCGTTTGCCAGCCTCACAGTCCTTGCTGGCAAAGTGACAGCCCTCAAGTTCTGGCTTCAGTTTTGAGAACGGACATCTTTTCCAGGCCCTGTGCATCTGCACTGCTGGGCATCTTCTCCGTGGTCAACAGGAGGATGATCAGCCCTCAGATCAGATGCTTGGTCGATTTTCAGTGAAGACACCATTCATTCCCTGTCTGTCTCCTCTTGGTCCAGCTCAGCTGTGAATGCTAAGAACAAGCCAGGGTTTACACAGGGTGTTAGGTGCACTTGGCTTGGGTCCAGTCCAAGTTCTGCTGCCCAGTCTCTACTGGAACTGGGCCGGTCATGTCCTCCTGCAAAAGGTGTTCCCTCACGTGAAAGATGTGGAAGTAGTCACTCCTATGTCAGCGATCATAGAAGGGCAATTGAGCATAGAATTCAGCACAAATCCCACATGCAGGAAGTCCTCTATGAATGCTGAGGTTATTCATTTAGTGCCAAGGTCTGCAACTGTTTCTGTACCAGATAGTGAATGTTTTCTGCCATACGGTTTTTGTTGCAACTATTCACTCTACCCTTGTGGCCCCCAAGCAGCCATCAATAATAGGTAAATGAATAAATGAGTGGGCATTAGTGTGTGCCAATAAAACTTTGTTCACAAAAACAGGGAGAGGGCCAGATTTAGCCTGCAGGCTGTAGTTTGCTGTCTCCTAATTCTGTATATTATTACTTCTACCTCTATCATCACCTGCTGTATAGAGACTTGTACACTTTATAGAGACTTGTATACTCTTGGGCTGGGCTTGTTCAGCATAAATCCTGCTTACCAAGGGGATTTTCTTTGTACCCCGAGATCCATGTCCCATTGATCTTAAACCACTTTACTTTTATAGCTCAGTCAGGTCAGGCTTACAAGTACCACTAGGAAAGGAATGAGTTTTGTTGCTCCTAGAGATACTTACAGAGATACAATAACTTCTCTACCATTTAAGGCACCAGGCCAAATTCTTTGCCTACAGAATCTCAATTAAGTCTGTGTTGAGCCCCTCCCTGGTTGTCATATATATGATGAGGGAAAAAGCCACATTTCATGTTTGAAGGAAGAATTGATAGAGCTGATAATTTTCAGGTTGTTCTAAGAATATAATCTGCCTAAAGGAGCGATCACATAATTTGTATGTTTGTGCATTTAAAACACTCTTAATGGAGTAATTTGTGCGCCTTCACAGACCAAACTGATAGGCTGTATGTAAGTGCTGACTCTTCAGCTGAACTCAAGGGCTGTTATACAGACATTTCCCAAAGAGATCTGCAGTGAATGCCTCTGTGGTGGTTTTATTTTGAGGCAGACACAGCAGCATGCCCTAGCCCTGTGCTGGATGGTGAGGGGACCTGAGACGGTCCATGTTGAGGTTAGAGGTCATCTTTGAGGCTGGTGCTCTGCAGCCTTGAGGGTAAAAGATGGCAAGAACATGGTCCTGTCCTCTGGCGAAGACTCCTGCATACGATGTTTGGTAACACAGGCCTGGATAGGGCAGCTCCAGGCTTCCAGAAAGGGATCTTGGAGGTGGCAATCTGAGCTGAAGCAGAGTGAGGGGACCCCCTTGATTAAAGGTGTGTCTGGAAGGCAAGCACCCGGCATTCGTGGACATGGTCTGTATTTCGAGTGGCCATGGGGAGGGAGGAGAGGATGGAGGTTATGGGGAGCGCTAAGGCCATCCCAATCCTGGCTCTGCAGTGCCCCTAGAAACCCTCTGCAGTGCCCCTAGAAACCCTCAAGCCTGTGAGGCGGGGAGCCACATGGGCGGATTGAGGGGTCAGCCCAGAGACCAATGTGCCTTTTAGGCGGCACTCAACACCCGCACATTTCTTCCTAATCTTCACAGCTGCCTTCATTCATTCATTTCATAGTCATTTCTTAAATCAATTATTGTGAGCTGAGCCAGTGTTAGCCTTGAGGTAAAGAATTGGAATACGGTCCCTGACTTTAAAAGGGTCACATGCTAGTGGGAAAGAAAGATACATGGTTATGTGTTTAGTCAACAAATTTGTGTTGAGCACCTACTACGTGCCAGGGGCTTGGCAGGTACCGGGATTCCAGCCTCAAATGCAAGCATGATACCTGCTCTCATGGCATTTATTGCCTCACCTGGTGTGTGTGTTGGGGCGGGTGCCAATCTCAAACAGTTGGAGGGGTGGTTCACAGTTCTCCCTGACACCCCATTTCTAATTAAAGGTGCACAAGCTCCATCCCTCTTATAGCTGGGAGGCTCCCATCTACTGTGAGGGGCTGTGGCAGCTCGTGCCCATCACTGGGCTCTAGTGGTGCCCACGGATGCTGGCCATAATTTATGACCGTGCTTGCCAGGCAAGTGTGCGGCCTTGTGCTCTGGGGCCCAGCGGAGTCCTTCAGTTTCCCACAGCACCCCACTCAGCCCAGTGATGGTGGTGGAAGGGTTCCCAGCAAACCCAGTTCCTGACTCACTGTCCTGCACCCATTGGCCACTGCTGCCTGGCCGATTCCCACATGTCCCCATGCAGTTCGTCTCGGAGGGCCCGGGCAGAACTCTGGTGGAATGAGCTCAGTTTCTTCCAGTCCTCCCAGTATAGGAGCCAGTTGGGAAGCTCCCAGTTACCCCAAGGGCAGGGCACTGAGGCCCTCAGGTCTGGTCCATCACAGTCTGCTTCTCGGCCAAGGCTTTGCATCTTTGGGCCACATTCATTCAGTAAATTGGAACCAAGCATCTACCGTGGTCTGGGAAGCTCCCCATCCTGCTCTTTTTCCTGCAGAAAAAGGGACGATATGCCACCTGACAAAGGTGGGAAGTCGCCTTCCTGCCTGTAGCAGCTCAGATGAGCATGTTTGGTGCTGGGGATCCAGATGGATGCTGCCGTCCACTTTGCTGGTGTGATTCCCTGGGGGTCCGTGGGGCTGAGGATGCCCTTGGGGCCTTCCATGTGCTGCAGGTTTGCTGTCCCTGTGCTGGGCTCAGAGAGCCTGGTGGGCGGGCTTAGCTCCATCTTTAGACCTGCTGTGCCTGGCAGGGTGCCTGCAGTCTGGAGAACACGTACTGTCTCCACTTACTCAACTGCACTGGACACCCATCTCCACCAGGCAGTGGGTGCCCGATGGGGACTGCAACACACAGGCACCGTCCCTGGGAAGCCGCTGCACCAGAAACCTGCCCTGGCTGGATTGCCACGTTACTGAGAAGCTCTGGATATAGGTGGCTCCCCGTGTGGTCGCCCAGCCCTCAGTCCAGCAGGGGCTGATGGTATCCCCCCATTTCCAGACATGGGAACTGGGACAGAGGAAGGTCAATACCCTGCCCCGGTCACATGTAACTGACCTTGGTGTCAGCCCCAGCATCCTGACTTCCAAACTTATTTCTGTAACTACCACACCAAATACATTGCCTGAGTTCACAGCAGCATTTCTGATTTTGCTCACAATACCTAATTTCCCTTGAAAGTGTCCTTCTCAGCGGTTGGGCACAGGGTGTTCTGGGGCTGCAGTGGGCTTCCTCACGCTGCTGTGTGTGGGCTGTGCCTGGAGAGCCCCACTTTTCTGACCAGGCATCCCAGGTGGAAGTGGCACAGAATGGGTGGGCTGCTGGCCACGTTGCACAGGCAATGAGAACGTGGTAACTAGTAAGGACTCAGGCAGTGCTGCCAGGAAGAGACGGTAGCATTGCACTCTGTGATGTCCGTCCACCTTGACCAGCCACTGAGGGGTTTTCCTGTGGGCAGATGGGTGGACCAAACTTGGCTGATGCGTTGGGGGACCTAGCATGGCCCTGGACACCAGCGACCCCTTTTATTGAGGGTCTCACCGTTTTGCCAGGGGCAAGCAGAGCAGGCCAGACACCCGTGCTTTGAAACAGTCATCCTCATACCATGGAATAGAATCCAAGTTTCAATTATCTCTGTTTTTCTCTTGTTCACTATTTACTTGTTCCTTCTCAACAACTCTATTATTAGTAGATATTTTTTGTGGCCTAGTGATGGACAATAAAATTGATTTATCTCCTCCCCCCACTCAAAACATGCTGGCTCTGGTCTGTGCTTAGAACCTGAACCGTGTGGGCTCAGGTCATTGTTTGCAAGGTGGCAGAGGGCATAAAGCTGGCAGTCAGACCCACGTCCAATCCACGCTGTGCAGTTACTAGCCACGCCAATGTGGGCACGTCACTGAACACGTCTATTTGCCGCATTTCATCTCTCAGGGCCTTGGCCATATCTCCTGAAAGGTAGAGATGTCTACCTATGTGAGGGCAGAAAATAGGCCTGCAGGAAGGATCCTGAGACACATTGAAAAGATGTATGTACAACATCTTGGCAGACCTTCCCTTAATTAAACCTAGCAAACTCTTTCAACTTTCTCCTTTCAAAATTATGGTTTCCATTCTGACACAAAACAGACATGGAAGAAAAATGGCATATTCAGTCCCTTGTCTAGAACTCCACAGATGCCGGAGACCATTGACAGCACATCGCAGAGGAGACAGTCTGGTCTGTCGCATATTTGTGCCTGGCAGAGATGGCGAGAGATTAATGACCAAGACTTAAATTGCTCGTTTCAACAGAAGAGGGAAGCTGTTGTAGTTGTGTCCAGAGAAACAGGGGGCCAGCGTGCATGTGTGCGGCGCTGCTGGGAGAACACCCCCCACCACCACCCGACTGCCTGGAAGTGCCAAGTACTGGGGCAACCACTGGAGGAAGCCCCTGGGGACAGTGGGTCCCTGAAGCTGGGGTGGCCCTCAGCCAAGGGAAAGGAGAAAGTGTTCCTGGATGAAAGAAAGATGAGGAAGATGAGGGGGAGAGACCCAGGACCCTGGAGGGAGGGGCGGGGAATGCCTTTGCTATCCTGGAGCCTGAGAGCTGTTGGGGAAGAACCGAAAGTTCCACAAGTAGGAGGAGCTTGAGCTCAGCACCTGTTGATGGTTTCCGTTTGCCAATTTCTTAGCTTCTTGCTTGAGGACAGTTCATCAGAATAGCATGTGCCACCCAGAGCTGTCGAGATGTGAGAGTCATATTCTTAAAGAGTAGGTAGGACACTGTGTCTAAAAAGGCGCTTCTGACAGCCACGCCTGGGAAGCGCAGGCCGGCTCGGGGGGTTCAGCGCATCCCACACAGAGACCAGCCTTTGAGGCTGACAACCTCCCAAGCTGCTCCTTTATTTCATTTTTTCATTAAGCCTAAAATGTGATCATTAGTAACACATTAATGTGTCCCTAAATGTGTTCTACTTCACGAGATTCCTTCCCAACTAATTTAGAACAAAACCTGTCCAACATTTGCTCTTTACTTGATTTCACAAAATGTCATTTTTGTCCACAGAAGCCTGCAAAACCCTGAAAAAGAGAGAGTGAAGCAACCTTAATTTACATGAATGTTTTTCCACTTGATCACCAGCCATCTTTCAGGGTGGGGCTGATGGGGTGGGCCCAAGACCCATGGACAGCTGAGGAAACCACAGGCGTGGGGCTGTCCCCGGCCAGGGGGGATGGCTGTGACATCCTACAGGGTGCCGGGGCTCTCCTGTCCTAGGAGTGGAGATGTCTGGGAACCTCTAGCAAGTCCTGGAGCAAAAGCCACTGCTGGTGAGTGGGTCAGGCTCCTTCCATGGACATGGACTTGCTGCAGAGCTTGCAGAATAGCCATGGATGGTGATGCTAAGCCCCTGGCCTCTGAAACCTGGAGCCTATACTGTTTGAATCCTGAGCAGGCCCGTGGGGATGAGCCACCTGCTCTAGGACACTGCTGCAGGACTTCCAGAGCCCACAGGCATGTGGCCAGAGGCCCCATCTTGTACGTTGTGCAGAGGATGGTGAGAGCACAGAGCCTGGAGCAGCTGTCCACTCCACCAGCAGGTGCGGAGGCTCGCAGTCAGTCAAACACCCCAGGAGAAGGCCACCTCATCAGGCAGGGGACGCTCAACCTAGGGTGGCCCTCCTCCAGTCCCGCCCCCTTCCTCTTGAATTTGAAGTCAGCAACTGGACTAATTAATGATGTTTGAGCAATGCGTTTTGAAGGAGACAAAACAAAGTCTTTGATGTAATGATACGATTACAAAGGTCCCTAAATAAAACTGCATAGGCCCCTCATTACATGGGCCCGTAAGTGCCAGCTGTCACTCTCTACCCGGCCTGTCTTCTTAAAACTAACCTTTCTGTCACCTCCGCCTGTCTCCCTCACTTGTCCTATTATGCAGAACCGATCTGAGTCATTGTTTCAAGCAGGGGGTGACATGGTAATAGCTTAATAATAGTATAATCTCACAAATAATAATATGCTGTCACCCTGTCTGAAGCACAATGTTTACAGGGGACGTGGTAATGTATGATGACAGTAATTTGAATAAAAATGAATTTACTGTTCTTGTCTCATTTGCAGTAAATTTTCACATCTTTCATGCACAACTGGCGCTCTCTGACCTCTCTCGTCATTGTGTTGGCGGCGGCAGCTGGCTTTAAAGTGAAAGGCGGGCAAAGGAACAGCAGCCTGCAGCTAATAACTGAGTTCCAGGAAGGAGTTCACACAGTGGCTTCTGGAAAAATCTTTCTTCGCTTGTTTACCAAGAGCGAGAGGAGGCTGCGTCAGCCAGGCTGTTGCATTACTGCAAGCTGGGGTGCCCCCTGGGGCGTAGGCGGGGCCAATGTGACTGAGGATGGACGATGTACAGCATCACTGGGGCAAGTTTCTTGGCATGTGGAGGGGGCCTTGGTGATGCCTTAGACCTGGCGGGTTTCAGGGGAAGGCCTCGGCCTCTCAGATACTCAGAGCACCCTGTGTGTCCCACCCTCACCATCTCTACTTCTCTGGCTGCTACGGCTTCATACCCACACCCTTGGAATGCTCCCCCGGACCCCCAACACCTAATGAGGGTGAACCAGACAGCTCGGTCTGAAAAGGCATCATGCACCAGCCCGTGGTCACCCAGAAGCCTGGTCCTGGACACCATCTGCAGACTTGCCACAGGAGGTCCCTGGGCAGGCAGGATTCTTAGTGGAGAAAAATGAGTATGTGAATAATTGGTCTCAAATGAAGCTGTGAATAAATCATGTTGAATGTGGAGGGAAGAAAGTTATAACGTTCAGCTGACACGCTTGTACTGGATATAATTTGATGGAATGAGGACAACAAATTGGAATTTGCTGGGACTTAAATAGTGACAAGAAGTGTATCCAGAAATGTTCCAAGCTGTAGGCATGCCCAGTGGAAAGGCTGGCAAACAGGGGAGGGCAGGCGGGGGTGGGCACAGGCTGGCTGTGGCAGGCCTCGGATGGCAGCTGCACTGCATCCCCGGGCAGTGTGAGGTCCTGCCCTACGTGGAAGGTGCTCCTGCACCAGATGAATGGGCCTCCCGGAAAACCGGAGGTCTACACAACAAGGATTTCCCTGCACACTCAGAAAAGATGGCAAAGCTTCATGCTCTGTAATGAGCAGGGTCGGAGAGTGGAATGCAACGTGAATCTGTGAATTCCGGGACGCTTTAGAATAAGGTAACAGAAAACACGAAGCATCATTTTGTAAATGGATGGAAGGTAGTAACTTTCTTGCACTTAAAGCTGGATGGGTGGAGAGTTTATTAACAAATTCACCTGAGAGGCGATTGGAAGCCTTTCAAAAACTGCCTTGACATGTGGCTTGGTCATATCCTGCGCTTGGGGTTTCTGCCAATCAAGCAGCCCCACCAGCATAGACTGCCCCCCGTGGTCTCCACTCTGTAGCTGTCACCCCTGTGCCCCCACCCCCCATTCATGCTATTTCTTTAGGAACCAACAATGTAGTGGGCAGTCAGACATTTAGGAATAGAATTTCTAGTAGAAATAGCACCATTTGTGCTGGGATAGTTATGTCTTTGGCTATAATCACTGCTGCAGTTGCACGGACAGAGGGTATCTGTAACACGCTTGCACTGTAAGCGTTGCTGAACATGTACTATTAAAATCACTTCGTCACAAACACCTGGAATTATTCGTCCTTTCCAGTTCTTCATTTTCTGTTATTTGTTTCTGCTAGGAAATTTTATAGACAATACTGATATTTTACTCACTGTAATATGCCAAATGACCATAATTTCTGTATCCAGTTTTAAAAATGAGAAAAAATGTAAGGTATTTGATTAGGAGTGATGTCTGTCCCTTATTGCCTTCAGTAAAGCCTACTTCCCCATCCCATAATTTTGTTGAGTCTGCTATAAGAAGCCTCGACTTCCTGTAAGATTCTTTTAAAGACCAAATGCTGTAGGAAAATGCCAAATGCCCTCATTGTCTCTCAGGCTGGATGTGACTCCAGGCTTCTCAGGGCAGAGTTCCTCCTATGCACTGCGGTCCTGGTCCTCCTGTCCGGCCAGACCGTTTCCCACAGCTCTCTCCCAGGCGCCCCTTCCCACTGCTTCAATTCCATGTCGTGTGCCAGGCAAGCATCAGCCTTTGAAGCCTTTGGAAAAGACTGTTGGGAAGAGAGTCCTGGAGCCTGGGAGGTAGGGTCACGGCTTTCTGGCCTTCTCTCTCTCAGCCCAGCCTCCCTAGTTCTCCGGGTGGACTCTGTCCCCCACCCTCTGCCCACCGCGGTTCCTCAAAAAGGCACCGTCTTTCC
This sequence comes from Manis javanica, assembly GCF_040802235.1. Taxonomy (NCBI): domain Eukaryota; kingdom Metazoa; phylum Chordata; class Mammalia; order Pholidota; family Manidae; genus Manis; species Manis javanica. The sequence continues at coordinate 3,944,566 of NC_133162.1, read as the reverse complement.
AAACTGCCTCTTATTTCCTGCCCACCTTCACAAACATGCGCAGCCCTGACCCAGTGGATGGGACCCCTCACTCATGCCGAGCCAGATGGACTCACTTTCCTTCCTCTCAGAAACCGCCTCAGTTTGACATTTTCTGTTTGATAGCTCCCAGCATTTAAAAAGTTTAATAGTTCAATTCTTCTCAAAAAAAAAAAAAAACTCATCTTGCTCTATTATAAGGTAAAATGCACATATTATTAGTTTTTTTTGGAAAGTATAGAAAATAGAAAGAAGAGGGGAAAAAAATCACTAATATGTTCACTCACCTTGTTATTTCCCCTTGCTATTTTTCTCTAGTCTTTAAAGGTTAGCTTTAAAAAAATACAAAACTGTATATATAATATAAATTCAGTCATTTTTATTGAAAGTTGCATTCCTGTTCTTTTTAAGCAAATATTAGAATTTTCCCACATCATTAACTCTTTATAAATTCAATAGATATAGATATCCCAATTTATGAATCCATTCCCCTGTGATTGGACAGTTAGGCTGATTCTGAACTGAAAACTCTGCATTGGAAAAACTTGGACATGAACTTTTTTCTGAATTTGGGATTATTTCCATTGGACAGATTCCCAGAAATAGAATTATAAGGTCAAAGGAGAAAACATTCTAGGTCTACATTCTAGGTCTACAGATACATACCGCCAAAATGCTTTTGAAAAAAAAAATATATATATATATATGTGACAGTGCCCTGGTATATATTTTTCTATCAGTCTTGAAAGAAAAAAACATGACTTAATATCCTTTTGTAACTGAAACGCTTACTGGAGGTTAAAATGTTTCTTTTCTCACTACCACACCTTTTTGAGAGGTTAGCTAATGGTTTATTTTAATCATTTAACTGCCAAAATACTTCATTTTGTGATTTTTGTTTTTATTTTTTTATAAAACATTTTCAAACACAGACAGGTTAGAAGAATAGCACCAAGATCTTTCTCATGTCTTCCCCCATCCACACTTCTCCTTGGACGGAGTCCCTTAGCGCCAATGATCTGGGCCAAGCCATGCTGCGGTGGGCACCTGTGTAGGTGCCTTCAATCTTGAGCAGTTCCTTGATCTTTGACTTTCATGAACTTGACAGTTTAGATTACGGACCAGTTATTTTGTAGATCTGCTCATTCAATCTTTTTTGTGCTGAGACCCATGCTTTTTTATTTTTGCCAGAATACTGCGGAAGCAGATCTGTGTTCTTGTCTCTGTGGTGTGTAATGCCAATCTGTGTCACTTCTAGTGGAGTTCATCTTGGTCAGTTGGTGAAGCGGCATCTCCTGGGTCTGTCCTCTGTAAAGTTATTCCCTCTCCCTTTGGACAATATCGTCAGGGAGATGTTTTGAGACTATGTAAAGCATTATTCCTTATCCTGTTTTCTCTTGCTTAGCCTCCATTCATATTTCTTGCCTACCTGAATTACTACTATGTTTTCCAAATGATGATTTTCTGTCTCCATTATTATTTCTACATTTATCAGTTGAGATTCAGGAACTATTTTCTTTTTTTTCCCTATTTGTTTGTTTATGTAAGTGTGGGTTCATTGATCTCTATTTCATTCCATGGATTATAATCTATTGCTATTATTATTTATTTATTTTGCTGCTCCAGTTTGTCTGCGATTTGGCTACCAGGGGCTCTTGAAATTGCTCCTCTGACCTTTAGACATGTCCTCCTCCTTCTGTAAACTCTTCTTTTTTTTCTGGCACTAAAAGATATTCCAGGTTAACCTTGTTCTTTCCTGACCCAGCCCTCAAACCATCCATTTTCCCAAGAAGCCCAAGTTCTGCTTAGTAGGGAATGGTACTTAGAAACCAAGATCTGGCAGTGGGTGTGCTTACTGTTACTGAGGTGGTGCTGCTTCCAGCCTTCTCAATGGAGAGAGCTAGCAGGCGTGTGTGTGTGTGTTTGTATAGGTATACACATCCACCCCTGTGTTTATTTGTGTATCTATTCATGAAGACTGTGTGTTGACACCAGATTCTAAATTTATGAAGCCATTCCACTATGGTTGGACAGGCTGATTCTAAACTTGCTTTTATAAATAAATCTAGAATGGATACATTTGTACATAAATTTTTTTCTGAGTTTCAGATGATTTCATATGACAGATTCCCAGAAATGGAACTGCATGGTTGAAGGGAAAGAAATATTATAGGTCTACATATATATATATACTGCAAAGGCTTTTGAAAAAAATTTATATTTATGCCCATACCTATACATAGGTATGTATATACCAGTGCCCTGATATATATATTCCTACCAGCCTTGCAAGAAAGAACATGACTTAATATCCTTTTGTATATGAAATGTGGTACCCCCAATTCTAATCCAGCCTCAGGGTTCCTTTTTATAATTGTTTTCCCTTTGTATAAAGTGAAAACCTGGCTCCCATTAAGTTTAACATATTTTCTTATTTGCTCAGTCCTCTGTATGGCAGCCACTTTCTTCACCCTGCCAGACCGCTGCCCCACTTGGACATTCTTCTGGGTCAGGCCCCAGGCTGGCAGTGGTTGCCACCCCCTCTTCCTTACCCGATCTAGGATGCTGCTCTCCCACCTCCCAGCCCTTCTTCCTGCTGCTCCAGGGGTCAGTAAGCCACACCCCAGCTGCCTGGATGGCAAAGCCAGGGCCCCCACCAGGAGCACTAAAGTCCTGCTCGGACCACAGCCCCCACACCCTTCGCCACTTCTCCCCACCCCACCACAGTAGGGAAAGAGTTCATTGAAGCGTGAGTGGCTCTAGAGCTCTGTCCTGGGAGACACGTGTGTCTATAAAGACTTGTCTGCCAAGATAAGAGCGACTGATTTTTGACAGAGATCTTTTGAGTTGGGGGCCTTCTGGGCATCCAGCAAATCATAGGACATAGGGGATGAAGCAAAATACGGGGTGGCCCAGAGAGTCTAAGCCGTCCCTTGTTTTGGACTGGATTGTGTACGCCCACATTCATGTGTCAAAGCCCTAGCCCCAGTAGCTCCTCAGTATGTGACTGGATTTGGAGATAGAACCTTTAAAGAAGCAATTAAGGTAAAATGAGGTTGTAAGGGTGGGCTCTAATCCTCTAATCCCGTGTGACTGGTGTCCCTGTGTGAAGAGGAGATTGGGACACAGACGCACACAGGGAGAAGGGGCCCATTTATGAGCCAATGACAGAGGCCTCGGAAGAAACCAACTGCCCATACCTTGACCTGGGACTTCTGGCCTCCAGAAAGGTGGAGGAATACATTTCTGTCATTCAAACCATCCAGTCTGTGGCACTTTGTCATGGCAGCTTGAATAAACCAATACACCACCTTGGGCTACAGGCTCAACATCTCTGAGGCTCAGAGAAGTTATACGTGCACGAAAAGTGCAGATCCCTCTGGCTGTCACATATTATGCCACTGTGGGTAACCACTCTTACAATAGTAATCTCAGGAAAATGAGCTAGTCATTGTCACTTAGAGGAAAGGAGCTAGGAGATGCAGTGTCTTGACTAGCTACAAGCTATCTGATTCACTAACTGAACTGCTCAGTGACAGTGGCACAGTCAAAGAATTCAGTGAACACTCTGTAAGAATGAGTTTTTATCAACTTATTTCTTAAGTCCTAGTTCTAAAACACTAATATTTTTGTGATCATTAGCTCTCCATTTTTAAAAATCATTTTTAGCTAGTGTTTGCTAAAGTGTTTCTTATCCGTGTGTTTAGCAACCAGTTTTCACAGCACAGACGTGTTAGCACAGAAAGGCCATGCAGGGGTGCAGTTTCCTTAGCTTGGGGCAGGCTGGGTATTTTGGGTGCTAGTTAGTACTCATTCTAATCCCCTTGTTCTCTGAAGGAAATAGATACTAAACAGGAGCCATCTGGTAATGCACTCTGTACCTCTTAATTATAATGTTTTGAGTGGCACCTAAATAAATTTCATTTACAAGCACGTGACTGCTTGTCAAAACTCTGTTGATAATTTTATTATTGTAATATACTTTCTTCCTTAATTATTTAGTTCCAGTAAAGTCAGGAATATTAATTTTTATGGAAATTACCTGCACAAATGACCCTAAGCTACAAACCTGTTCTCATTTATGTACCTATCTTTAGAAATGCATTCCAATATATCTACCCAAAACCCATCATAATGGAATCCTGCAGGCCATTCCAAACTTTTGCTCATCTTAGCTTTTTCAGTGAAAACTGGAATGGGCTTGAGCACTTCCTAGTGATCTGGGAGTTTGCCAGAAAGTCTTGGGAGTCAGAACGTTGCTCCCTTGTTACCCAAAATGACCTCTGCAAGAAGCTTGCCTGCTCAGTCCAAGGCCCCCGAACATGTCTGCCTCTGTGACCTTGAGGTTTTCACTCGAATGTCTTGGAGGGATGGAATTCCTGTGTCAGCGTAGACTCGTGTCCAACATTTAGCATTCATGTGATTTTATTGTATCGGCAAGAAGGGGGCACTGGACATGGGCTTCAGTGATGGATGTTACATTTCCCTCAAGTGGCTTCGTGGTCTACAATCTCGGTACCAGCTCCTTGCCTCTGGCCACTCCTGGCTACTCTCTGCTTGATCATAAGCAACTGTGAGCACTGTGGTTGGAGTCTGGCCTTTGGGGAATATTTATTCATGCTATAAAATGCCATAAAATTGATATCACGGCTCTCCCCAGCGAAGCGACCGAGGCAGCCAGCAACAGCAGTTGTCTCTCCCACACCTGTGGCTTCTGAGCCCGAGAGAATGCAAAGTGAATTCTGGCTTTGTCACTCACCAGAGAGGTTTCTTACCCCCTTGGTGGTAGCTTTTTGCTACAGCAGCCTAATGGAGTGGGGCTCATATGCATGCAAAGTAGAGCATGTCTTTAGAGCCCCACCAGAAACCAGAGCTGGGAACACGAGCACACACGCACACAACAAAAGAGGCATATGCGTCCTTGGGCCCTGGCAGGCACGCACTAGGAGAAGTCTTAGAGACTGAAGTTGCCTCTCTGCACCCCCTTCACCCCTCTGCACATCTGGGTCCCTCCTGCACCATGAGGTTTGGGGGAGAAACAAAGGAAACGAGGGAGGTGAAGTAAGCTAAGGACCACTGGTAATGGAAGAAGGAAGAAGAATAAACATGGATGCCAAGGTTGCAGGCTGGACCTGTCCCGTCTTCCCTGGGCTACTGGAGCAAAGCCACCTGCCACCACCCCCCCATCCCTTGCCTGCTTTCTAACACAGACAGCTTCAAGGACAGCACCCCCACTTCACTCACTGGGGGTGCGGTGCAGAGAGAGCTTGCTCCCAATCCCACCTGCCTGCTGGGCGGCTGCTGGAAGCCCTGGGGTTCCCGGCCCATCCAGGCGGCTCCTTGCTGCCCACTTTGCGGGCAGGCAGAGTACCCAGGGACCGCCAGCCTGAGATGGCAAAGCCAATGGGAGCCACAGCCTCTGCAGCTGAAACTCACCCAGGGCTGAAGAGCTTAAAGACAAATTCCTACTTAAAAAATAAAGCCAAGCTGTGTTTTGCACCTTTTGACACTTATTAACTTAGGTCATTAAAAAAGAGGCTAATTAAACATGAACTAAAACAAAAGAGTCATTTGTCTAGTGTGAAGCTGGCTCCTCCTGAGCTCCCCAGCCCTGGAGATGGGGCGCCTCTGCCTGCCCCCCCCACCCGCTCTGCGCCCTGCCCCCTGGAGCCTGGCTCTGCTGAGGCGAGGCCTGCCTCATTATGCACCTCATAAAGGAGAGAAATCATTGTCCTCAAAATTAGCCGAAGCTGGAATTTACATTCCCTGGAAATTTTGGTTTCCTCACTGCCTTGGAGACTTCTACCAGCTGCAGCTACAGTAAGTGAAGGTCGATAAACGCTTAGGACTTCATTAAGACATTTCTGAGCAGACTGTTCCCACCAAGTGATACTTTGCAGCCACGGATAACAGTGCCTCTGTCCTGCAAGTCCAGGCCTGTCCCACTAAAGGGCTGAAGGGGCTGACTTGCCTTTGAAGATAAGAAAAACAACACTTAAATTTGAAAAAGTGGCTGTGATCGAGCAGTTCCTATCCTCCAGAGAAAGGGCAATTTTGTCCAGGGACAGTAAGATCTGTGCCTTTGGAGCCGCGTTGGCAACGGGGTATTTTCTGGAGGCAGGGAGAGATGGCATTTCAGGGGAACTGGCTCTGCAGGGCCTGCTTTGGGAGGGTTCCAGCGTCTGGCATGTCTCCCTCCACTCCCCAGTTTGGAGTTGTGTCTGGTAGCAGTCTGGGGGCTCTGGGGCAGCCACCTATGGGCCTAGAGAAGAGCTGAGCTTGTGCTTTCCTGCTTGTGCCCAGGGGAGGAGGGGACCTGGGTGACCGCTGGCAGAGACTGTCTGGGAAATAGAACATTCAGGTGCCAGCATGCAGCCCATCCTAGGCCCACGTCGTTACGCTGGAAACAAACCAGCGGCAACCTGGCGGTGCCAGAGAGCCAGCCTGCAGGTGGGCGAGCGGCGGGGAAGGCCCCATTCCGTGGTTCTGGCTCCCAGCGCTTGGGGAGCAGGACAGAGCAGCTGAGGCCCCAGCCCGCTGGCCGTGCTGGGAGCAGTGTGAGACCTGCGTGAAGGACTCGGTGTTGGCTAGGAACAAAGCCACTGTTGCTGGTGGCTTTCATTTTGAGCAGGAATCTGGCTGCTGCCACAATACCTGCAGGAAGCAATGAGTTCCAACAAACCATTTCTGGGTTTGGGAATATAATTAACATATCAGGTCAGGCTCACCCTACCAGGGGTGTGTTTATGACATTACTGCTTCTCAGATGGTTCGGGCCTGTCCAGGGGGCTGGCATCCACTACGAGGAGTTTTTGCCGAAACAGCCCCTCGCAGCAGTGTTTCGGACCTGTTTGTGAATATTCATGCTGCTGGTAATAGCAACAGTACCATTGCTGATGAAAGCTCGGGGGCAGGGGCTGCCAGGGAGCCATGTTTGAAGGAAGACCCCCTCACCCACCTCCACAAACCCGCCCTTCCGCCGTGACACCCTCTGTGATGCAGACGCCACACTTTGCTTTCTCTGTGCGTGCTGTTTTCTCTAAAGCCGTAAGTGCGCAACAATGAAATCTTACTTGCGGAGACCCCCTGTGCCTCTGTAGCCTTCAGCGGCTGAGATGACACCACCTCTTACAGGTGGTAGAGAGAGTGCAGCAAAGCCCTGAAGTCACAAGTCACTGCAATCATCTTCAACTCCCAAATTGTCCTGGAAGGAGAATGCCATCGGATTTGTCTTAGGCTGTTTGGCCAAACTGGGGCACAGATGGGATAATGACTTTTACAAACAGCATTTTGATGAGAGGAGGGGAGAAGGAATCATATGTAAAATGCACAAAGGCTGCATAAACACACTGATGCCTGCAGCTGGAACAAACTAAAAAGATGTTTAATAATTTAGAACCAAGCAGGCAGGGCGTGTGCAGCTGTTGTGTGCAAGGGACCGTGAAAGTCTTCCATTTGACAGCTGGCCCCATCTTTCCCCAGTTGCTACGTGGAGAAGAGAATGCAGATCTGGGATTAGCCAATCCCTGTTACCCTTGCCCATCTGCCACCAAGACCCCCAGCTCTGCCTCCCCTCGCAGAGAGGCACACACATAAAGAAGGCCAGCCTTCCCAAGCATATGCATGCGTCGCTATTAGCCGTCAGGGCCGCCCCGCTCCCAGGATCTGTTGACATGCCGCCAGTACACGGCTGCTGTCGTTTTTTGCTGGAGGGCACATTTTGCATTTCACACATTTGCAGAAATACAAAATGCTGTTGGATGCAAACAATTCAGGGCCTAATTGGCTGAATTACTTCAATGTTACCTTGTGTCCCCCACCTGATTAACATAGCTCAGCTGGGAGGGCTGGTGAAGGAGGAGGCGAGAGGGATTTGGAGGGCAGGTGAAGCTGTGTTTGCCCAGGAAAGCGAGATCCTTAGCGAAGTCCCAGCTGAGCGTGGCCTGTGCCAAGCAGATAGCTGAGCGCAGGAGGGGCTGTGCAGGCTGCATTCTTTCACAGGAAGCTGGGAGGATGGGGCTCTGTGGACGAACAAAAATATTTCGGGGCACAGAGGAGGCAGGCTGTCAGGGAGGAGCAGGGGACAGTGTCCCTTTTGTGAGATGTCCAGGGTTGTGCCACCTTGCTGTCCCCCAGGTGAGCACGGCATGAGGCAGCCAGCCGAGCTTGACGGGCCAGTGCCAGCAGCGTGTTGCAGGCACAAAGACAAGCCCCACAAAGCAGGCTGGCTGGCTGCGCTGCCCACCTCCTCTCCCTGCCCGTCTCTCGCAGCCCCTGCTGTGTTGAATATGCTCACTTAGATTTAAAAAAAAAAGTTTTGTTTCTTTTTTATAAATTTGTTTGGCTTATTTAAAAATTGAAAACCCTGCTAATCCCAATTCCACATTAATATCAGAGTGACAAAAACCACAGAGGAGCTAATGATCATTATTAGAGAATATTCTGCAATTGCATCCTATTATTATTAATGAGTTAGATTAGCATTTTTTTTGTATTTAAAAGAACTCAGGCGGCTTGGGAAGGATATAAAAATGATGAAATAGAAATAGATGTTTTTTCTTCCCAAAGACAAACATTGTTCAGTGAATAATAGTGTTTGCATTCTTTTCAATAAATTATCTTATATGGTGGAATTTCCCCATCCAAACACATGCAAAGAAAAACCAATGTTAATCAAACTGCTGCCAACTGTTTGATTTTGGGGAGGGACACACGAAAGGGATGGAGGGGAAGGACTGTCAATCCATTTGTAAGCCCTCTTCCACGTAATGTGAGCGTTTCAGACAAAATCCATCTACATTCTAACCTTGTGCCCCCGGGCCTTGGCCCACTCAGGCTTTCCTGCCCACATCTGGCCCTTGGGATTCAGTGGCTGGTTCCCCTGGACATGCCCACTCAGGCACCCACTTGGAATGTCCTTGAGCAGCTGGTGGGAGTTTGTGTGCTGTCAGAAATCTAGACAAACCCCATGCAAAAGACCCAGGTAACAAGCCGCGCTCTGATTGCCTTTCTCTGTCTTCATGGAGGAATTTCTTCCTCACAGCTTATAGCTTCATACTTTCTGGAGGCCAAGAGCAGAGCAGAGCTGCAGCCTCCAATCCAAGCCTGTGCCATGGAGAGGACACGCCGAGCCCCACAAAGTCTGCTTCCTAAGAGCAGACATGCCCCAGTCCGTCCGTTTCAGAACCGGGCGGCTGGGGAGGCCCAGGCCAGGCTCCTCTCTGCGTTTGCTGAGCTTTGTGCTGTGGACCTAGAAGGGGTGGGGGGCGCCTGGGGGTTGTCAGAGAGACAGGTCCTCTCTGACAGCTGCTACTGAAAGTGCCTGGAGCAATGAGGAGCACCCACAGAGGGGGCGAATCATGTTTAAAAACTTTATCAGTATCGTGTGCACAAACAAGGGCCTCGGAGCTGGATGTTGGACCCGCTTGCACTGCGACAAAGAATGACTCGGAGGTGGGCACTGGGCTTGTCCTTGCCTGGGCACACAGCAACAGGCAGCATTTCTTCTAGATGGTTCTCATTCCGATTTTGCCAGCATCTGATCTCTGTCTCCACCTCATCCCTGGTCTATGTCCACCTAGGACCAAGTCTGTGTAAAATGTGTGTTTTTTGTCTAATCAGAGACTAGCATGAGGGCACTACTGTGAAGCGCTCAGGTGCCTCGGCCGTTCCTTTCTTGGGAGAGAGTGGGATGGGATTTGCTTCCAGGTGGATTGGGGCTGCTCTGGGTCCTTCTTTAGCTTGACCTTGGGAAGCACCCATTTTTAGGAGCCTACAGGAACACTTTCAGCACTTGGGGGAAACTGCTTTAAGAATGGACCTGTCCTGTTTGCTGCTGTGTGGTGGCCCTGAGTCTGTGTGGTGATGGCCCTGAAGGGATGGACAGTTCATGCCAGGGGCTGGCTCTGGGATCTCTTCACTGACGATTTGGACAGACCTCTGTCCTAAAGCATGCCCCCACTCCCGACTGCTGATCTGGTTGTAAGTTTCATTCCTGCTTCTTCGGCTGCCCCCCATTTACAGTTAAGTCCCAGAAGCAATGGTGAGGTTTCAGCCCAGGCAAAAATCACAGCATCTGAAGTGAAGGATGGGATCTGCCCTGCGCTTACCACCTGCTGGCTCTCAGCGGCAGCCTTGGCCCCCAAGAGGAGCATGTGAAGAGGGGTGTTTCGTGCTCAAGCAGGGGGATCCCGTGAAGCGGGGTCTGTAGCCAGTTCCAAGGCAGGACCTACTCAGGCTCCCGCATACCCTCAAGCCAGCAGAGCGTCACTCAGGAGAGAATCCAGCCTGGCCCTGCCTCCATTCGCGAAAATATCATGAGCTCATGAAGAAAGCATGTTAAGTTCCAGAGCAGATTCCAAAAGAACAGGAAAAAGAAAAGGAGCAAACGACTATTTGTTTTTGTCAGGCAAGGGAATCAACGTGAAGTGGTGAGGAGGTGGCAGTGTTACAGGCAGGTGTCATTCACTCTCATTCATTCATTCAAGAAATATTTATTTAGAGCCTAGCATGTGCCGGATAAATGCAGGCATATACTCAAATATGTACAATGGCAATTAGCACATGCACAGTGGGTCTTCCGGCTTTTTTCATTAGTGTGGGTCATGTTTAGGTGCAGATGTGGCTTGTTTCCCCAAATCCATCATTTTCCTGTGTGAACAAAGGCATGTTGAAAATACGGAGTGCTTGAGTGTTTGAAATCATTGCAATACTTCTAGCTTTCTTTTCAAATGCCCCAAATACTTCATTCCTAACAGTGACCACTCCCTTGGCCCTTCTACCCGCTCCACACCTTGGGATCTGGCTTCCTGAACGTGCTCCTCTCCTGTGGGCCAGGAGGCTGTTGACAAGGCCGAGCTGTGGGCACATCCACCCTTCTTTCTGCTGTGGTGACAGAGGCCTGTCAGCACCATGTCGGAACCGGGGAGAGCCTGGGACCCTCCTCCAGGCAGGTCGAGTCCACTCTGCTGCCCACGAGTGAGCTCCCTCCCAAAGGGGAGGTGTCTGGGTGGTGGCCTTGGGGTGGGGTCAGGGTGTCAACACCAACAGTGGGTGCATGTGGCCGTCAGTGTGACTCTGGATGTGTCCTCATTTGCAAGTGGGGTGACCACGCTGTTCTGCCCCCTTCCTGGGCCTGGGCAAGGGTCCCAGGCCACACCACATCTTCCTGATTATAGGGTCTGTGCTTCTCGACTCAGGGTGGTTGGCTTACATGTGCTGGCATGAAATGGGTCTCCAGAGAGATGGCCCCTACCCAGGGTGGGCCAGTCGGAGGGTCTGGCCTGCTGGGAGGGGCCCAACAGCACAGGAGCCGTGCCTCGGCTCCCAGGCCTCTGCCTCGGCCTGTCCCACCCCACTCCTGTCCCTCTAGGTCAAGCTTCTCTCCTCCCCCTTCCGATTGTTGTCACAGCATCCAGACTGTGTGCAGGCTGGGGCAGGAGTGGTCTCCGCCGTCAGGGAGCTCTCTCTGAGAATGTCCCTGGGATTGCCATCTGTCTAACAGGGCAGGAGTTGGGGGGAGGGGCTCCCCGCCAGCCGAAGCTCTGTCCCTGGGGCTGCAGCTCACCTTCCGTGCTGCAGCCAGGCCAGTGCTGTCACCTGCCAGAGCTCTGTGGGGTCCTTCCTTACTCCTCCCTGTCCCTCCCTGCAGGAGGAAGCCCATGAGATCAGAGGGGGCTGGGGCAACCCTGAGCAGAATGGGGCAGAGGTGGGGAGGGCAGAGCGCAGGGGTGCCCAGGCCTCTGACCTCCCAAGAAGGCCATCTCCTGTGTTCTGGGCCCTCCAGTACCTCTGGGCCCTCACAAGACTGTAGACTTGCTAAGGCAAACAGGTATTTTAAGCCAGGGTGCAAGAGAGAGGAAAAAAGAGACATTTTCCAAGGAAGTATGGAATGAGATGGGGGCTTAATGAGCCAGAGAACAGGAAGGTGGTTCCAGATGGCGGGCAGGGCGCCTGTGCTGAGAGGTGAGAGGCAGTTGAGCTGGGCAGCAGGGATGGAGGCCTGGCTGAGCTTGCTGTGGCTGGAGAGGGGGCCTCTGGGTCTGCCAGGAGAGGGACTGGAGCTCCGGAAGCCCCGACGCTGCTGGGTAGCTCCCTGGGGCCCAGTTTGCTGTGTTTCAGCTTAGAGGGAAAGCCTGCGGCCAGGCAGGGCACACGCCGCACAGACTCAGGCCCAGCGTGGGCCCTGGCATACTGGAAGTTTCTGGGAATGGCTGCAAGTCTAATAAAAACCCGACATTGACCATGGCTTCCTCCAGCACCATATTCACAGCTGGGCAGAGAAAACTGCTGCTGTTCAGAGGGGAGCAGCATTAGGGGAGCCTCCAGGCCCTGTGACGGAGGGCTGGTGTCGCTGTCTGGTCTGGTCACTTTCTCCCTGTCTGGGTTCCCGTGAGAAATATTAAAATGCAAACTGTGGCAGCAGAGTGCAGGTGATGGCACTCCCCGACCTCAGCGGGGCTGGCCTCTGAGCCCTGCTGCAGGCGCCACAGAGGGGGCCCCCACACGCCCCTGCTCACGGGGAGAACACCCAGCTCCCCGTGTTTGTTCCGTGGACAAGTCCGAGTCCAGCCAGAGCTCCATCCATCCACCTCACTTCCGGGGAAATGTTTTCTAGAATCAGGATGTGGGCATTTAATGAAGACCACGGGACTGACTTTCCCAGCTCAGGGTCCGATCTGACATCTACAGATCGCAAGGAGTGCGCACCTTCTGCCAAACTCACGTTCCTCGCCACTGTTTTAATTGTTTATTGATGCTAATCATTTTCTCAACAATAGGAATTCCCCTGGTCTTCATGAATCTACATAAAACTCATAAAGGGAAGCCAGTGAGAGGGAAGCAGTACATGTTTTAGTTATCTAAGGGAGTTGAGTGATGAATTTTTTTCTTACGCCTCAGAAGATGAAAAAAGGAAGGAAAAAAGAGAAGAGACAGACCTCTAAATTTTCATGAGTTTCTTCCATGTGTAATTATGTCTACTTATAAATGAAATAACATGATTACGGGTCTGTGTGTATTTATATACTATATGTAGATACAGTTTTTTATGCATGTAAATACAGAGGAAGTGTGAGAGAATGAGCGGGTGTTAGGGGTGTATTAAAAAAATTCCCAAATGCTTCCTGCATGTCATATATAACGGTTACATTTTTTTTCCCAGGACTTGGAGGGGGAAAAAGAGAGAGAGAAAATGAAATCCAGATTTGTAATTCCTAACAGGAGAAACGTGATCCTTTTTAGTGTTTAAGTAATATTTCCTGTAAAACCTATGAGGCCATCTGCAGAGCCATTTCCAGACACTTTGTGCAGTGGCAAGGGACAAGGAGAGGAGACAGTCAGCCGCAGCCCTCCGTGGCAGGGCAGGCCGGCAAAGGCTTCGGGAAGCTGGCACTCCGATTTGGCAAGGAGTTCCAACTCCTGCATAGTTCGTAATTGGTTTAATTTACCTCCATTTTACAGACTGGGAGGGGGCCTGGGAGAGCCAGCATAGAAACTGGGACAGTTGTGAAAGGCCACCGTATCTCCTCGACCAAGAATACAGTGCTCCTTGAAGAGACTCAGATGGCATTTCATCTTTCAGGGGCTCCAACCGGAAGCCATCCAGGGACAGAGCCCTGAAACCACAGAGGGAAGGCAAAGCTATTTGGCTGGACAACACGGTCGCCTGAACTTTCTGGCTATTTAAGTCCATTATAAAATGTTGTTTTATTGTTGATCTCCAGGGTCACCTTATGAATTCGTGTTAGCAAAATGCTATGGCTCTGGTATAATAATCACTTTGTGAAAGGTCCTATTTTTCCAAACTCTCACTGTGTCTGACTCGGTCAGAAAATATGCATCTCTTCTCTAGGAATCTCTGTTTAGTGTTGATTATTTTTTGGTGTATTAGTGAATATAGTCTGCATTTAATTCTAATTTCAATACCAGCATTGATTACTTCCTTTCCTAGCGACTTAAATGATCTTGTTGGTACAAGATGGCTTTAAGTGAAGGTCACATATTCCACAGACTGATCAGGGCAGGAGTAAGTTGGTTTTGTTTTGTTTTCTGAGGTTTCATGTAAAGATTTGCCAGACCTGATACGGGTGCCAGTCCGCAGCTGGCTGTGATTTATTTTTTAATGAACAGCAGGGCATTATTTCAATGGCACCCTTAAATGTTTAAAATAGAACCTTAGACACAGTGCTGTTGAAAATACTCTCCCAAGTAGACACAGCCATAAAAAAATCTTTGATTCCTACACTGGACTCCTTATTTGAAAATGATAGTATAAATAGCACTACTTTTACTTAAAAAGCTTTTCTTCAAGACAGCGCAGAGGTCCTTTCCTGGGGCACCCCACTTCCCACGTCCCTTGTTTATGTATTTTTCCATTTACTCCTCGCTCCTCCTTTTGGCCTCTTCTCTGAATTCTGATTATGTTTCTTCTCTGCTCACATAGTCAGTATGGGGGTGAGTCACTAAGTTGAGTATAAGCACAGCTTTGGAGTAATTTATTCCAGGATCATGAATGCACATTTCTTTGCAACAGAATCTCTTCTTAACCCACCACACGATGAACACGGAAGGCTTTATCAGCTGCTGATATCACATTTTTGAGCATCCATATCATGTTTTAACTTCTGCCCCAGAGCACATCTTTAATAGCTGAGATGTGTGAGAATCAGGAGGCTCAGTGCTGATAGAAACCGAGTGGAAATGCACTGGCAGGCTCACTCTCACTACAGAGACAGCTGTCTAACACTTTCTGGCAATAAAAATTGTGACACTTGACTGCTCAGAGAAGTGCCCTCTGACATTCTTCCAAGTGGACGCCCTGATTTCAGATGCACAGAAGAAAAGCCTTCTCACTTGGGGCCCGTCCAGTTCAGTGTGTGGTGTGAGCAAGTCCACCTGGCGAGTACTCTGCCCAGCCCTGTCTCAGAGACAAAAGGGCACACGTGTACGGGGGAAGTCGTGCGGAATCCAGGGCTAGAGACAGCCGCCTTTCTTTAGTCCTGCAAATTCCCAATTCATCGGCCACCAGGCCCTTTCTCTGGGTGGTCACCTGCTGATGCATTTTGCAGAACAGGAGTCTGTGGATCCATCAGCATTTCTCGAATAAGAAAGCTGAAGGTCAGGGAGACCCCGAAAATTATAGCGTTCACTCCCACAGTGAGTATCAGTGTAGATGGCAGACGGTCCTCTTCAAGGAAAGGCACGCTGTAATTATGAAAAATGACAATTCACCCAGTGACGGGCTCGCCTTTCCCGGAGATGGGGGAGGCCGCGTGAGCTCCTCCAGGACCCGTGACGCCTCCTTCCAGCCTCGCCCCCTCAGTGGCGCCTCGGGGCTGTGAGCCCTCGTGCTTGTCCCCTTCAGAGTGAGATTCAAAACATAATCCTTTGGGTCTGGATGCAAGGCAAGCCTGAGATGGCCATTAAAATAGCTTCTTTTAGACCCCAGACCACAAAGTCCAGGTTTTTGTTGTCATGCCAGGGATTCAGGGCTGAAGGAGGGCAGAGATGTCCTCCCCTGGCAGGGAGTGGGCTCGGGACCCGGCCGAAATGGCCGGGCTGACAGGGCCACCGGAGCTCCTTCCTGACAGGGCAACTTCCTGAACAAAGCAAATTGCTACCAGCATTGCCACCAGGGTCCCTCCGTCTCGTCACACAAGCCCGCTGTGTTCTCACGCACAAAGGCTTGTCTTCGGAAAAGCCATCCAGGAGAATTGAGACTCAAGGGGTATTTCTACTGCCCTCTTCGGAACATATATGGACAAGCTTAGAATACTCACTCTCACTGGCTTTTCCTAAGAGTCTTGCTCTGGGTTCTGTTAGAAAAATTAAGCAGCGACCCGGCTTTGGCTCTTGGCGCTCACTCCGTGTGTCCCTGGGGAAAGAGAACCTCAGCTCCTGGCTAGAGGTTTGCCCCCAGAGTCCGTTCAGACCCCCCAAATCGGGGTGGGGGGGACAGGGGGTCTTCCAAGGTGGGCGCCTCCTGGGCGTCCCTGAGCCAGCCAAGCCGATCTCAGCACAAGTCAAACAAGGTCAACCAACAGTTTGAAGTCAGGTGCAGAGTAAACAAATGAAAATGTTAAATATGGAGATTTACGGCTGACTTTCATTAAGTTCTTCCTTCGGAGGTGAGCATTTTATGGAGCACCGGGGACCCTTAGAATGGGTCAGACGTAGTTCTGCAGCAAGACATATTAGAGCTTTTTTCTCACACATCCAGCCCCGTGATACAGAGCCCAGCAGAAAAGTCTGCTTCACGTGGAAAGTGTCACCTAATTACATGGGTGGCACCTCCCAGGCAAGAAGGGGTCAGGTGCTTCTAAAGCCGAGAGAGGTCATGCGGGTGGACTGGACATGGACCCAGGTGGCCTCTGGCACTTGCCTGCCTAGATTCTAAATGTGTACTTAATGGAAATTAATTCATTTATTCCATCTTTATTTGGAAACTCTCCTCATTTGCTTTCAGAGCCTGTAGTCTTTTAAGCAGAGTTAAACTCAATCTCCTTGACACCGACTGAGAGACTCAGCCTGGAGAACCGTTGCTGGATATCCGGAAAGTCCTCTGCTCAGCCAGGAGCTGGAAGTCCGGCATGGGACAGCCATGCTCTGGGCAGCCGCTGAACCTTGTCCAGACTTCGCTTTCTCACCTGTGAGGTGCCTGCAGCTTGATGGCTTAGGCAGGGGGCTGGTGTGGGGCATTACTGGGCATTTCTCCCTCTCTGGTCCAAGCACGATGGACGTATCTGAGCATCACCTCTTCCCTCACCCTTAGACCCTTAGGCAGCTCCTTCCCTGCTTGGCTTTTGAGGCTGGAAAGCCTTGCCCATCTTTTTGCCCCATGGCAGCCCCGGGCAGCCCCTTCCTCCAGGGCTTCAAGAGCTCCTGGATACTGGGAATCCCTCCCCTCACCCCCTCTCAACTCCCCACCAACTGCCTGTCCCCCCTTTCCTTGATGAGCACATTCTGGAGGGAGAAACTCGAGGCGTCAGGAGGGTGTGCCCAGAGATCGGAGAGACAGCAAGGCTGTGGGAGGCTGCCAGGGGCTTGAGGGCGGGTGGATCTGCACCATTCCATGCTGGTGGCCCTTTCTGTTTGGAGCAATGGAAAGTCTGGGAGAGACAGTGGGGTGGGGAGGGTAGGTTGCACATCATGAATGTCATTAATGTCATGAGTTGTATACTTAAAATGGTGAATATGACAAATTGTGTTATATATATTTTTACCAAATAAAAAAATACAAAGTTCTGCTTTGGGCTCTGAGGTTGGGGCCCATGAAGCCCCTGATTTTCTGAAACTGCCCGAAGCCTTTGTGCGCCTTTCCCGGTAGGGGAAGCTCCCCCTGGGCTTGCAGCCGCACCCACTCTGGTCTGAGAGCAAGTCAGGCTTCCCGTGACTCGGTGGACAGGAGGCACAGCAAAGTCAGGGCCAGGCCCGTAGGCCAGCCAAACTCCGGGCTTCTGCTGGGGTCGGTGGACCGGCCCTGGGGAAGACAGGAATCTGCTGGGGTTGCCGGCCCAGCTGGCCCCAGGCGGTCCAGGAAGGGAGTGGGTGGGGTCCTCAAAAACAGTATCTGAGGGTTAAGTCCTGCCCAGATTAGGGACAGACTCTCTCAACAGTGGAGTCAGCCAGTAACAGGTGATTGAAAGCACATTGTGATCACTATGTTTATTTAGATTTTGATCTTTTTTATTCCTTTTATGGGTAAAATAACGAGAATTAAAGCAGCCCTGGAAAGGCTTTACCTAAAAGGCCTCCCCCGGCGTCCCCAGGGGACGCTCATCTGCATTAAGACGGGTAGGAGGCTGCAGAGAGCAGAGCGCGCCCCTAGTGAAGGGGTGCCCTAGGTGTGGTTCACCCCTTTTCTTCTGGCCCCTGGCTTCCTTCCAGCTGGCCCTGCTGCACACTTACTTATTCAAGGCCTCCACAGTGTGGCTTCCTCCGAGCCAGGCCCAGGTGGGCATCTACTGGCAGACTGCAAAATCCTAAGAAATGCAAATTTTTACTTGCATTTCCCATCATGGACTGAAGTAGGGGGGAAAGAAAGGACGTTCCAGTACATTTAAATACAGGAAACTAAACGTACCCAGTAACCAAACAGTCAGAAAATGTGGTGTGAGATTAGGTCTCCCTAATTAAACTGATTAAGAGGTAGAAACCAGTTGAAATTTAGTGATACCCTTTTTTGTTGTTGTTGTTGTTAAATAGTTTGCCTTCTGGATTCCTGGTCCAGAGCTTGTTTTAGGAATTGTTTTCAGTCCCACAAGTCAGCTGACCTCTCAAATGAGATTAAAATCTTTGGGTTTAGTAAAGTTTGCATAAATATTTTACAGGATCCATCTTTAATTAGGTTATACCATAAAGTGCCACGCAGTGTTGTCTTTCCACAAATTAGACCTGAGCCCCACAAACAAATTAATTTGTTTCTCAGGGTTTTGACTGGGCCTCGTGGCTGCACTGGCTTTCTCACAAGGACGCCCGACCCTCTGGATTTCAAACGCCTGAGGGTAAAAAGCAATTATAAAAGCATGACTCCCCCAGATCAGCTTTCGCCTCTGCCTTGTCTGTGTTTTATTGATGGGAGATTGAAGGAAGATTCAAATCAGCCATCCTTCAATTCCTCACCAGCAGCAAAATGCAGAAATCATTAGCTTTTCTGTGTAAAAGACTTTGTCCTGCCTTATTATTTCAAAACTGCCTGCTTGTAGGACTCAAAAAGGGCATGTTGAATATTTATTTCTAATTTTCAGCATGGTAAATATTATATCGCTTTGTGCCCAATGTTCTTTTTATTTTGCACATTTCATAGCAATTAATTAATGCAGCCCTGTTAGGAACAATCTCTCTCCAGTTTTCACTGCCTGCATTTAAGATGATATCCCTCATCAGGACTTTGTCGGCGAGATTTCACAGCCAGAGTGTGTTTGAATTGTAAGATGAGTTCTAGGTGAACAGGAACTTGTTCTCAGTGGAGAAGTCTTTCACTGCTGCTAGAACACTATATTGCAAATCTTGCCTTGTGTCATCACAGTTAATTTTATTTAATTATAGCCCTCCTCCCAAAAGCAAAAGGAAAGAAACTTGGCACAAAAGTAAGATGTTGCCCGATTTCAAACAAAGAGTGAGGAGCCAGGAAGGATTTGGACGGCTGGCAGGTGGAGAGGAAGGCTGATGTAGTTCTCTGTTCCCAGGGCCCACCCAGAGGACAGCTGAATAATACAAACAATTTTCATTATTTGGCAACCTGCTTCTATTTATTCACAAGGCTAATGTTAAATGCTGTTATTCCAAGTTTATTGGTGATGTAATTTTCTATCTCATAGAAACCTGAATTCTGTTGATCAATAAAAAATAATGAATATGTTGTTGTGAGTAGGATAAATATTATGTTCATTTAGTCCATGAATTTGATCAATATCTATTGCTAAACTCTGTACTGGAGGCAAAATATATCTTTCTGGAAAAAATGAATCATAAAATGGTCTTCATTTGCCCTTACTAATGCAAGAGAAGGGATAAATTGAGAAAGCACTGGCCGGAGGCTTCTGGGAGTGGAGGGTCCAGAGTGACTTTCAGGGCATCCAGAGGTGGGGTGCATGTGGAGATCTGGGGGTGAAGCAAAGGCGGGGGACCAGTATGGTAGGCTAAGTTCACTGGGGGCACAGGGCAGGTGTTTCAGCCCGGGGAGGCCTGGAAGTGTGCATCAGAGCAGTGGGTGGGGGTGGGTGGGGGAGAAGCAGGCGCCAGACAGCACAGGCAGGACCTGGGGACAGGTGAGGGCCACGGGGACGCTTGCCTCTTCAGAAGAGATTCTGTGCAAGGAAGGTGGCAGGGAGCTGGCCCTCAATGACAGGCTCCTGCCTTCTGCCAGCTTGTCCTGTTCGTGGGTCCCACCCAGGGTCCCTTATCCTGGGCCCTGCAGGATGCTCAGCCACAATCTCAGAGCAGCACCCTGAGGTACAGACGCCCTATGGCCACTCACTGGGGAGGGGGGTAAGGCGCAGAAGGGACGAGCATCTGCCTGTGGACCTCAGGCAGCAAGGACCACACCCTGCAGTCATCACCACCGCCTCCAGAGCCACGCTGACCTGCGCCCATGCAGGGCTGCCCAAGTGCCATCCCTGAGCGGTGGACGGTGTGGGCTCAGTGAGCTGCACGCCCACCTGGAAGGCCACACACTCAGTGCTCAAGGACATCCCGATTACTCAGTCCTAGGCAGGCGGGGCAGGGCACTGTCCCGAGGGGAGTGGGCTGGAGTCCCAGGGAGTCCCAGGGAGGGCCAGGCCAGCTCCAAGGATGAACCTGCCCGTCGGCGGCTGCCAGGAAGGGGGGAAGGAGTTTTCCTGGAGTGCACTGGAGCTCAGCCCTGCCTGAGCTCCTGCCCTGGTCTCCGGGGCTTGATCCAGAGCCATTTTGTCAAACTGCAATTTTAAATAGCCAGTGCTTTATTTTTGGAATCCCAGAATGTGAGCCGGGTTTAATGAACCTAAAGCTATAATGTTTTACTTCTCCTTTGATAAAAATTTGTATTTCATATTTTAAAAATTGCACTCATTCTGCCAGTTGGTGTTACCAGCCAAGCATGACCCATCCGTGCAACATTCACAAACTGTGCTTTTTCTTGGGCACAGTGTCTCTGTAATAGTTTAGCCATATGCTGAAAAATCAGAGCAGGGGTAGGTTAACGTCAAGGTGGCACTCCCACGAATTAGAGGGGTAGGTCGCTCTGGCTTTCCTGAGTATACCCAGGACCTTTCCGCTCGCTGCAAATTCGCCCACGTGTTCAGAATGACACTCACTGAAGACAAGAACTCTTGAGCCCCACTTCCCAGTTATGTAGGGACACTGAATGACGCTTGTTTTTCCTTCCCTACCTGTTTTCTTGAACACAGTGTGGAGCCTTGGACACCTATAACCATTTTAAGGAGCGAATACTTGGTGCTCACTGAAACAAGATTAATGCACATTGTACTTTCCATGCAAATACACGTCTTGATTTTACAAAGGGAAAAGATACTACATAAACTGCCTACTGACCTTTGTCTCATGTGACCCTCTCTCACTGTTATTATTTAAGCAAGAGGTTGATCCCCTAGGCATTTTCTTAGCCAGTGCATTTTTAGTCTTTGAATACCCCTTTGAGGGACATCACGTAAGCTAAATCTATGTGTGTGTGTCCATCTTTATCTGTGTGGGGTAAATTGCCACAGTGAAATCGCTTTTTATGTTTCTTGCCAAAATATTTTCCAGAAAGGTTGTATCAGTTTGTCCTGCCAATGGCAGGGCGTGAGAATGCTTCTCCGCACCAGGAAGTATCTGTCTGACTGTCCACCCATCCACTCCTCCAGGCTTTCAACCATCTTAGTATCAGTTACGCTAATAGACGACAGTGGTGGGTGTTTCAGTAGGCTGAAATTTGCATTTTGGAATATTACAGGTTTTTCATGATCCATCTTGGGGGGGGTGCCCTATTCCTTTGTCCATTCTTCCACTGAGGCTTTTGCTTTTGTGTGTCAATTTATAAAAGTTCTGTTTGTATATTTTAGTATCCAAATGTTCTCAACTTATCCCTAGCATTTTAATTTTTTCCTGTTACTTTTTAACCACCAGCAGTACAACATCTTTATACAGTTAAATATACCATTATTTATTTAAATATTGATTCACTATGTTGTACACCTGAATCTCATTTAATATTGTGTCAACTATACTTCATTAAAAAAAATACTGATATTTCCCATTATAGTTTTGCTTTTAGTGTCATCCTTGGATAGTTTTCCCCATTCCTGTGTGGGACGGATTTTTTTTATAATGTATTTTCTTCTACTTCATAATTTTATGGTAAGCTTAAATCCCTTCGGAATTTATTTGAAGTCTGAATCTGATTTATTATTTTCCTAAATGAATAATCATTTCCTCCAACACCATTCATTTCATCTTCATTTGAAATGTCACTATCATATTCTTGGGTCTGTTTCAAGATGTTCCTTTCTGTTTTGTGTATCTGTCCACCTCCGTCCCAGTAAAACATTGTTTTGCAAGGTGTCCTGATGTCTGCTCAAGCATGTTCCCTTCTTTCCTTTCTTAACTGCCATCTGATTATTTTTTCAAGTGAATTTTAAGATTATTTATCATTTAGATAATATTCCTGTTGGGAATTTTATTTGTAATTACCTTAAATCTGTATATTAATTTGGAGAAAGAACTGACTTAGTATTCTGGGTCTTTCATTCAGTGACAGAGCTAGCACAGATTGTATAGACTGCTTACTGGGTCCCAGTTACCTCATTTCCTTCACTGTTAACAGCACCTATGGACACTACTTTCCAACTCATAGGATGAGAAAACCTACCAGGCTTTCATTTCCTCCTGTTTTATTCTATGAAACTCTTAAGTTTTTGCTGAAATAATTGGACCTTTTCGTGCAGGTAATTATTATTGATTGCATTACCTTATATTGTTTTTTCACCTCTAAGAATTTTTTTTACCTTTGCAGTTAGTTTCCTTAACATGTTAAAAGATAAACTCTTGAATTTTTGTAGTTTTCTTTCCATCTTCCTTTTTTTCACATTAAAAATTCCCTTTTCCAGAAACAATTATTTTGATTTATTTTCCAGCTTGCTGAAATTTGTCTTTGAGTGACTTTCCTTTAGAATAGGTACAGGGGGTTCAATTTATAAATCATATAAGAAGTGGTGTGGGTGCCAATATATTTTCCTCAAAGCTTTGTAGATGACATTCTGTAGCATTCTAGCATTTAGTATATTTGAGGACAAGACTGACTTATTACCAGGAGTTGTGGCAGTGTAAGCCATTTTCTTTGTCCCCCTTTCTAGATGACAGGAATATTTAAAACTGTCACAATAGTATGTCTGTGCAGATCATGTATTATTATAGTTATTATTTCCATGCTGGAGAATTCTTTATCTGCAAAAATTCACATTTAAGGAGAAGAAAAGTTTCTTCAGCCAAAAAAAGAAATCCTTTTATGGACAGTTGTCCTGGGCATGCTTCTCATGGGATTCTTAATATACATGTGCTGAATTTCCTGAAACTTCTTTCATGTGTCCAACTTTTCCTCTCACAGCATTCCTCTCTCTGTTATTTATTTTTGAAATCTGTGAAAATAAAAACAATGAATAAATCATAAGCTGTTTTCTGCATTTTCCAACATTTTTTGCTACTTTTTTTATTAAGAAACAGCTCCCCTCTCTGTGTCCCTCTCTCTGCCACATACACACACACACACACACACGCACACACACGCACGCACACGGCTGCCTTTCCTCCACTCCTTTTTCAGAGATGCATGCTCTCTTTAGTGCTGAGAAAGGGAACTAGACACTGGGTTTAGGCAGACCTAGTGCGGCCCTGCGTTCGCCTTCTGTGTATCCCACCCCCCACCCAGTATGGCAGGAACTTTGGCTTGCTTTTAGCTATAGAATATGCCAAAGGTGATGGGAAGTCCCTACTCTGCTTAGGTTATATCATACGGTAAAGGTGAAGGGCTGCCACTGCTGAGACGTGTGTGTGAGTGCGTGTGTGCACAGTTCTCCTGTTAGCACGCACTAGAGAGATACTCATTGCTGGTCCTGAAGAAGCCGGAAGCCACATTATGAATAGCTGATGGAGGGGGCTACAAAGCCGGGAGCTTGGGCAGCCTCTAGGACCTGAGGACAGTGTTGAGCAGCTCCTAAAAGGAACCCGAAGCCCTCAATCCAGCATAAGGAAATGATTTTTGTCAACAAATTGCATGAGCTTGGAGGCAGGTTCTGTACCGGTCGGGCCTCTACACAAGATGGCATCCTGGCTAGCACCACGTCCTGAGACCCTGAGCAGAGGACCCTCTTAAGTTGTGCTCAGACTCCCGACACACACCAACTGTGAGATAATAAACGTGCCCTGTTTTAAACACTAAATTTGTGGTGATTTGTTACCCAGCAACAGCAAAGTAATACATTGTCTAAATGTTCCTGCCGCCTCCTGAGTATCTCAGCTTCCTAGACAAACATCCCAAGTATCTCAGTTCCCTAGACAAACATTTGTTTATGATTTTTCAGGTTGGTCTGTTTCTTTTGAAATTCCTCGTCTTTTCATGTACGCTGTAGATTGCTCACCTCTTGTTAGCTGTGGAGCATTCTGGGAGCATTGGGTCCTGAAGATTTCCAGACCAGATAAACAGTAATGAGAACTTCTTAGATTCGTTGTAGGTCAGCTTTGCCAGGATGAAGAACAAGTCTCTGAGCAATTAGAGACCTTCACTCCATATCACCATCGCAAAAGACCTCTTCTCTCACATTTCTTGGGTAGCCTGGTGTTAGAAAAGAGGGATGCTGCCCAGTGAACTGGCTCAGCTGCCCCATTAGGAGCGTGACGGTGGTGCCCTACGCTGTAAGTTAGAACCTCCAGAGCTTCTGACCCTGTCACCATCCTGCACTCACCTCCAGGGACTGCGTAGATTGGGAAGGTCTGAAGCCCACCCATATCTCAAGCCTCCGGAATCCTGGAGCCCAGCTAGTCCAGAGCACGGTGGGAGCAGCAAGCTAGGGAGTGCCGCCCTCTGCCCCTGCCCCAGGTGCCTAACCACAACTCACGAAAAACCCTCAAAGTCTCTAATGTTTGAATGGCACCCTTTCCTATTTTCTTCCATGGGCAGATTTCCTCCCATTTTTGTATTCCTTTGAACATCTGAACATTAAATGCATGCGATCGGTTCAGTCACTCAGCAGATATCCTTTAAACACTAGTGTGTGAAAAGAATCTAGATGACTCTCTAAAACTTTTGACAGCCTGTAACAAATGGAAACGGCTTTTCTTTGATGACCCGAAATGAATGTGTCAGTATGAAATGTCCTAAAACTTTAGTTTTGGCATATTATTTTTTTTCTTAATCTAAATATCAAGTCCTTCTTAAATCTCATCCATTCATATTGCTGGATAATGTAGTCACTATTTTGTTAACCCCTTTGGCCATGGATTGTATTAGAACAATCTCAGAAATGGGAGGAGGCCCTCGTTTATGCTGGGACCTTGTGTCCTCACCACTGCTTGTCTTCCTGAGATTCTGGACCACTTGGACTTGAGGCCTTTCCTGGGACTGGGCTCTTTGTCCCAATGGGTGGCTGCAGTGCCCTCTGTGGGGGGTCTGTACCTCTCTCCCCTCCTAAACAGCCCACCCTTTCCCCTGTCTCTTCTGGTTCTATTATCTGTCAGGCAAAGTCCTGGTCTCAATGTCTATAAAAATTCCAAGCCCTGTTCTCCAGTTTGTGGTTCTAGGAAAGCCAATCAAGGGTGCAGCCTTTCTTATTCATCCATCCGAAAGAAGAACACAGATCATCGTTTCTCTCTAGGATTATCTCTGAGTATTTCTGCCTATGGCCTTGGACTTCCAGAACAAAGCCTGGATGAGGGCTATCTTCAGTGAGGTCCTGAAACACAGAAAAGCCATTGACTCCCATGGTGGGCCAAGGAGCCTGGTGGGCCCTCCAGGACAGCGTAGGAGAACAGGGGGCAACTCATGAAATGTAGGTCTCTGGTTCACAAGAACAAGGTGCAGAAACTTAGGGAGTGTTTACAAATCTTCATGACTCTTTGAGTCCTATATATGCCTGTTGATTTTAATCATTAAGACTGGTTTTATGTATTTTATATTTTTACTTTTGATTTCTAGTAATTCATTTGTATTTTACTCTGCAAAGGTTCCTTCACCACACTGTCCAGAAAATAAAACCCGTCTGCTGCCCCTGAAGGGTTGGGAAGCGAGGGGGCAAAACCGAATTCCTGAGTCTGCAGCATGAAAAAGTAGCCCCAGCCTGAAAGCTCCCGTTTCTTATAATAGAGCATCTATTGGCCAACAGACCACTGTGGGAGCTGAAAAGAACTGACCAGGAAATGACTGGGGGAGCCACCAGGAACAAAGGACCCCAGCAGAATGCCCATTCCCACGTCGGCAGAGGCGAGCCCACGGGAACCTGGCTTCACTGAAGCAGGGAGACTCTTCACCACGTGAGGCCTTTTTCTCAAGGAGGTTCTCGCCCCAACAATACGGATCATGTTTCTATAACACGTTTCTCTGTATCTGCATGAAGCGGTGTGAAAAAACGTATGTCTTGATAAGACATGTATGTTCTGGCTGAATCAGCTTTTTCTTACACCTTTAATCTCCAAAAACTAAGACTAGGATAGAAGTTACAGAAAATAGTTTCTTACATTGTTAATCAAGAAAAGAAGAGTGTAATTTCCATTCTCATTACTGCTGTTCAGAATCTTTGTTTGATTTAGGCAAATTTCAAGAGAGCTGCTTGAAGTATTTTTCCTCAAAATCTAACTATTCGTATTTCTTAAACTGTGCTGTTGGCTTTCCACCTTGGGACATAAGAATTATTAGGAAAAAATTGAAATATATTAAAATTGCTTACAATACTAAAAACATAAAAACCAATAAATGTATTGTATAAATGGTAGTGGGTATAAATAGTGATTAAAGACACCAAGTAATTCAGGGAGTCTTAAATGTTTATGTTTTTGGCAACCAATAGCTGATGATTTGAAAATGATCTAGGGCCTAACTTTAGGGGGTAAAATCCTACTCTGTATTTCTTTTTCTGATTTTATGCTTTCTGCACACATGGCTGCAGGTTGGGCTGTTTACCTGAGTTATGCCAAAGGGATGCTGTGATTTCAGGGGCCATCACTTCGGCCACAGCATCTTCCAGCCTGAGGAGATGTGGCTGAGCTTCTGGAAGGACGGTCTTGCCTGGCTCAGCCTTGACTGCTGACCGCACAGGGTGCCTGGGGCTGTTTCTGTCTCTCCATTAGCCTGTGTCTCTGGTTTAATGAATGTGACTTCTCCCCAGAAGAGGCCATATCTCCCCAAGTCCTCCTCCCCTGGGACCCTGGTCCCACCAGAGATCCCTCTGAGGCTCTTCCAGGCTGCACTTTCTATCAGGATTAGAGAAGCGACACTCTCTGGACTGAACATGGTCACAACACTTCGGAGTAAAGCAAAGACCACAAACTCACACCCGCTGCAGGTAAGGACCTGACAGCAGTTTAAGTCTAGTATTTCAATTTGGAGCTTCACCTGGGAGGTACAAAGCTTGGCTGGTCATTGCAACACAGAGTGGATAATTCTCAAGTGGTTTTCTCCACTTTCAAAATCATCAGGAGCCCATTGATCTACTTTCCTCTTTCCTGTTCATCAGGAACAGAGTTCTGCATTCTTTTAGCTTAGTTGTTGAACCCAAGGGGAGTAATTCAGTTAATGCCCCATGGTGGGTGCATGCTGGTAACATCCCGCCATGCGCTAATGAAAATGAGAAATATATAGACATACGTAGGTGTTTCTTTTTTTTTTTTCCACACGATTTTTATGATGGCTTTGTTTTTATCTCCAAAATCTTAAAGTTTAAATGGACCTCAGCTGGGGAATCTAGGCTATACCTGTACAGTTGAATACTACCCAGTTATGGGAAGAATAAACTACTGATACACACAAAACATGGATGAGTCACACATGCATCATGCCAAGTGAAGGAATGACATGTCTGTTTGGGTCTGTAGCCTTCGGGGGCGAGTGAGATCTTTTTAGCCTCTGGAAGCAAGCTGAGCTACATGGAATCTGAAATAAATTTCTAAATGCTTCAGTGATATGCGGGTGTTTCTCTGAGCTGGGGCACTTCCTTTTCCTGTCTGAAAACACCCAGTTAATTCTAACAGTAATAGATGTGCTTGCATTTCATACAGACAGATGCACAGTCACAAGCCTACTTCCCAGACTTAGTACAGAGACTTCTAGGTCCTGAATAAACACCGGATAAATTCTGCTTAGGCCTGGCTTTAAAGTCACCTTGCAGGGGTCGGTAGTGGGTGAAAACGGAACAATCTCTGTGCCAATGTATTTGTCAGGATAAAGGATTTAACTTTTGGTCAGATAAGATGACATTTTTAGAGTATGGAAATTCTGACACGTTGTTGATTTCAAATCCACAGAAATTTGTGTTTTTTCTTTCCTGTCTGCCCAAGCAGGAAAGATACCAGTAGAAAGAAATCTTATCAGACTGCAAGTTACTTTCAGTTCCAATAATTGTAGATTTCAGAGTATCAATTTCTGGTGCTCTAAAGCATGTCCACCTTTTTGCTTCTACAAATTGATTAAGCTTTTTATTTGATATCACAGGAGCCTCCAGAGAGTTCTGACCTATATTTCAACCTTTGAAGAAATTCATACCCACAAGATATTTCTGCTGGACAATCTTCAAGGTCATTAATAAAATGCTTAGAAATTTTCAGCTGGAAGTGGATTTAATCAGAACCTTTTTCTACGTGTCTCTTCGTAGCATGACTCAGAAAGTGTTCTGCCTTTTAAGTTCCTTAGAAAGTCAGCTTTTATTATGTTTTCTTCACACCTTTAAATGCAGGCAGCCAAGGGGCTTTTATGACAGAGTATGATAAAATTATTATCATAAAATAATAACATTAACTAACTCAAAAGAAAGTAAATTTTAAGTGTTGTGTGAAAAAAAGTTAAAAGAAACATTTTTACAGTTCTTTATATGGTTCTTACTACAAATATATCCCAGAAATGTTGATGGGAATTAAAGTATCTATACATAATATATGTAAATTTAAATATAATATGGATACATATAAAACATGTTATATTTATATATTTTACAAAATATAAAATATTTAAAAATATAAATATATAAAAATAGATATAAATATAAATATTGTGGATTCTGCCAGAGTATAAAGACTTTGGTAAGTGAAAAAAATGATTTGCCAGATTTTTGACCATTGAAAGTTTACGCTATATTCAGAAATTTGGAGGTAAGGACGGTGCAAATGAGCATCTGAGGATGTCTGGGTCACTCTGTTATACTCTTACATGGCGCAGGAGATAGTGATTAATAAGGTTGTCTACCTTCTTGGAGTCAGGTTTTCAATTAAAAATGACCTGAGAAACAATGAGAAGTAAAGAATTAAATGTGAATCTGGAGAACTGGAGGCTATATTTTAATTACTAAGACCATTCACATTTCAGAGAATAGAATCTTAGAAAAGTGGGGTCCAGCTGTGGAGGGACAGCAGATTTGGGACAGTTTGCTGTTTGGAGCTGCTTTGAGAAATGCAGTCATTTTGTTACTTGAAGTAATTCATGGCACTTCATTTATCACACGAGGCTCACCCACTCTTCTTTGGACATTTCTGCATGAAAACCAACAAGGCTTAGAGAAAAGTTACACATCAAAAAACACATTGTTAATAACTAAATTTAGATTTTAATCTCATCCAACCTGCTGAAACAGCAGTTCCTTCAAATGGCAGGACTGATACAAGGTAGGATCTTGTGTGTCTTTGAAAATGCTCATTTCAAAGAAATCTGTGGCCAGAGTCCATGAATTAAATTCCCCTTCACCCAAGTTCCGTGGTGCTGTTTGTAGTCATTTCTTGTCTATAAATTTGCTGGAGGACAAGCTCCAGCAAAATGAACTACGAGAAAGGTGGCATTAGGGAACCAACTAAAGTGACTCCTTAAAAGAAGTTAAAAACAGTCCAAGGCTTTCTTTAAATAGAGAGTCAGTGACTTGTGATCTCTGGTCGTGAGTGGCGTCTGTCTTTTTCTCCTTTTAATGTTGTCAGTTTTATTCATGAATTTTGAGGTCTCGTTATTAGTTGCAGCCTAGTTAGGATTTTTGTGTCTTCCAGATAAAGAATGGGGCATTCTTTTTCTTTTAGGTAATGCCCCTTTTTACCCCTTATAATGCTCTTTTTCTTGAAATCTACTTTGAATCTAACATGGTCACTCCAGACCCCTGATGTTTACTCCTCGTGTGGTTTGGCCGTGTCCACACTTTCACTTTCCAGTGATCTGTGTTTTTGTATTTAAGTAGATCTCTTTGGTTCATTCTTTTTTAATCCAATGTTATAATCTCTGCCTTTTAATTAGTGGTTTTAAGTTCATTTCGTTTTACTGTAATTATTGATGTGGTTTGATTTAAGTCTATTTTCTTGCTATGTTTTCATTTCTTTTAATTTTCTTTTGTACCATTTACCCTTCTGTGTAAACCAAACCAGAATATTGTGTAAAATAAAGCAAATTATTATTATTATGTTTAGTGTTATTAACAATATATATGTTAAGCTTGTCCATCTATTTAGAGTCTATTTACTGAACTTCTTCACATGTTACATTTTGTCCTTAACATCTGACATTTCACATTGCTTATTCTTCACTCCTATCTTTCCAAGAGACTCTACACTACAAACTTTGCACTTTACAGTTTAAAAATGTAACAACCGTACAATAGTGTAATTCTATTCTACCTCCGTATTTTGAGAAATTGCTGTCATATCTTTTATTTTATACATACATTATAAACTTATTATAGTGTTTTCAATTTGGCTTTAAAAGTTCATTTCTTTTAAGTAAATTGCAAGAAGTAAGAAAACACCATTCTTAAATATTTTTCCATCTATTTATCATTTTTGGTCTGGTTTCTTTTCTATAGACACAAATTTCTATGTGGTTCTTTTGGCCTTAAGAATATCTTTTAGCATTTATTGTAAGCCAGATTGCTGATCATGAATTCTGCCAGCTTTTGTTTATCTAAAATCATCTTTATTTCATTTTCAGTTTTGAAGGATATTTTCAATGGATATAGTAGAGTGTTATCCTCTCAGTTATTTAAATCATTTTATCTCATTGTCTTTCGGTGTTTTCTGTTTTGTGTGAGAAAATAATTTTTCTTATCCTGTTCTCCTGTAAATAATCTCTTCTATCTGGTTCCTTCAATATTTTTTCTTTTTTGTCTTAAGTTTCTAGTAGTATGAATATTAATTTGTCTATTATGGTTTTCTCTATATTTACACTGCTTGAGAGTCACTTCCTAAGTCTGTAGATCGGTATTATTTTTCCTCAAATTTCTGATATTTCCAGTCATTATTTCTTCAAATAATTTTTTCTGTCTCAACCTTTCTTCTGTTTCTAGGATACCATGAACATCTGATATTATCCCATAGATCTCCAAGAATTTTTAAATTTTTCTTCCGTGTGTTTTCTGTTTGTTTTTCAGGTGGGTCATTTCTCTTCATTTGACTACATACTCACTGACTTCCTGCTGCTGTCTCCAATCTGCTGTTAGGTCTAGGCAGTGAGTTTTTAATTTTAGTATTTACTTTTCAGGTCTAGAATTTACATTTGTCTTCTTTTTGTAGTTTCTGTTTATCTGCTTAGAGTTCTTATCTGTTCAGTCATGAAGACAAGGTATTTTTTAAATTATTTGACTTCACTTATTCGATTCTTTGAGCATAATTATTCTAGCTGCTTTAAAGATTTTTGTCTCCTACAACCAACATCTAGACCATCTCAAGTTTAGTTTCTATTAACTGTATTCAAATTTTCCTATTTATTTATATACTTACACTGATTTTTTAATTGAACACTGGGCATTGGAAATTATTTCTAATAGCAACTCTGGATTCTGTTATCTATCCGTGAAGAGAATTGACTCTTGTTCTAGAAGGCAGCTCAATTATAGGCTGATCATGCTGACTTGGGGAGGCTTGGTTTTATGCTTTGTTTGTGCAGGACTGTGGAAAATCCAGAGAGCTTCCCAGGTTGGTCTAATTTGCTAGCATTCAGTATCAAAACACTATTTCCCTGGAGATAATAACTGAGTTTAGTTTTACTCTTTTTTAGGGTGATCTAGAATAGCTCTTACTTTAGGGTTGTAGTCTTTATTCTTATGATATGGTTTTGTGATATCTTAGTTGCATGCCAATGGCATAAAAAAGGTGACCATAAGGTCTCTCATTTTCTCCTATTACTGCTTGGCCTCTTGTATCTCTGTGCTATGTTCAGTCCTGTTTCATTTGCTACCTGGGGAGCTGCAAGTGCATAGCCCCTCCCTCAGCCTCAGCCTTGCAAGGGTTTCCCGCATGGATTCTGGGTTTCCTTTTTTGCACCTCTTTGTCCTCTCCAACCTCATCCCCTGCCCTACTAATCTGAGCCTGTTTAGCTTCCCTGAATGCTCATGGGAACTTTTAAGGGTCTCTGAACTTTTTGGGGTCACTACACTCTGCACTGTGGTGGGCAGCTGTCCACTGGAAGGAAACCAGGGAAATGGTGGGGCTCACTTCATGAATTTCCCTTCTTCCGTGGATCTTGGTCTTATGCACAAAGTTGTTCAATGCCTGGAAACAATTACTTCATATACTTTTGTCCAGTCTTATGGTTGTTTACGGTGACAATACTAGTTTGATACCAGCTATTCCAATATGGGTGGCAGAAAGTTTTATCTTTCAATAAGTTTCATAAGTTATTTTATATGCACACGAAAGTTTGATAAACATAATTGTAGGTAAATCATGAATGGCAATTGTAGCTACAAGACAGAGTGTAACTATTGAAAATATTGACAATGTACACAAAATAATTTAACAAAATTCAGAGGTTGGGATAAAGAGAAATAGAAATAAGTGATTGTGGTCTTATTTCCTGATTTTCCTGACAATAGAGGTCAATAGATATTATCTAAAGCTAAGAGTGCAGGATTTAATATATTATTAAAGTTATAAATGCATCCTCTAGAAGAGTGAGCGGGAGGTAGAAGGCAAGGGAAGGTGGACATAATGAAAGGATGCTCAGTTCATAATTTCAGGTAAAGTGAAGTCAGTAGTTGCTATACAAAACTGGTAGACTAGAAATAAGAGTACAGCTACATTATTTAGCGTGCTAGAGGTAACCTCCTAAAGAACCAGAAACATTGAAAGTATTAAAAGTGGTTACCTCAGAGAATGTGGGCTTAAAGTGCAAGAAGAAATATCTATTTTCATTTTGATTTTTTTCTATGACTTGAAACTTTATTGATAGAGTATTTATTTACTTAAGTCCTTATTTATTTATTTATAAGGAAATATATTCCTAATTTATTTCATTCCTTATTTATTATTATGCATTTATAATAATATAATAATATATAACAATAATATAACAAGAATAAGAGTAATATATATTCCTTATAATTTATAATTTATTTATTTATTATTTACTATAGTAATATCTATTCACTTCCCTCTTTATTATTTTATATACAACATTATATGTGCATGTGTGTATATTTTAATTAAAAATATGAAAGAATAAAATCAAATAAGGGCTCTGTTAAATTTTCAACATAAGTGAGACTCATTGTGTTAATTCAAATGTCCCACTCAGAGCCCGGTCACTGCACACCTCCTAGCACTTATCCCTGTGTTTCAAATTGCTGTCATGTCAACACAACTTCAGAGATCTGGGGGAAACCCTGCACATCAGCTAAGCAACCAGAGACAGGATGTCAAGCATTTAGATTTTGAGAAATACGAAAACTGTTAATGAAATTCATCAACTTTTCAACTGGATATTTAAGGATCTTGACAGAGTGTGAAGACCTTATCGTGTCTCCCTAGCTGTCTTTCTTTCTCTCTCTCACATGTCACCTGATTCCTTGCTCTTCCTGGAGCCTCTGAAATAATAATAAAAGAAGGAATGAAGAATCAATTACAAATGCCTTTTATTGTGTGTCTGTCCTTGGCAGGGGCAACACAGCTCCCACATGCTTAAACCAAAAATCTGAAAGGCTGTTCAGGTTTAGAGGCTGAATTAAGTGTTCGAACGGTTTATCCTCTGGCAATGTGCTTAAGCTACTTCGTATTTAAGATGGCATCAATCCTTTATGGCTTCAAACTTGGGCTGGAAGTCTAGGTTGTCATTGAAATAAAATAAGAGTCTTCCCAGGCTTTATTAGGGAGTTTTTTTTAGGGGTTGTCATTCTTTTCACCTTGACATTTATGCTAAAATTTAGAGTGCTTGATATTTCCCATTCTATTTCCTTTTTTTTTTTTCTTTTTACTAAATGGGGAAAACAATAAAATCCTTGCGAAGTTGTGAAAAGAAAAAAAAAAAAGGCAGCTTCAGAGCTGCTTCCAAATAGCTCATTATAGGGGACATGAAAGTTTTGGCAACTGCAAAGTCCTTTTGGTATAGATGAGAGAGATGGGTGTGGGGAGAACCTAATCCTGTAATTTTGATAATGACATTAGAAGGAAAATCTGCACACATTTCAAACTAAGCCCATGTCTCATTTGAATTTATTCTAATAAAGAAGATGTGCAAATACTCTGTTGTTTTATTTGGGAAAATATAATCATACTCCTAACTAGTCACAAACCCATCGGTCATTTTGTGATTTGGAAAGTAAGTTGCATTTGACCTCCAGGGTTCATCAAGGTGCTGTTCCCTGGACTTAATTAGTGACTGGGACTCTGAGATAGTGAGCTCTGAATTACATGTATGTTGATTACCACACACAATGGCCCTTGAAGAAAAAGCGGGACAACTGCTCATAGAAGAAGCATTTCTGTGCGAAAGAGTCAAACTGAAAATAGCCCCGTGGGTGTTCTTTTTAAAAGGGGTTCTTTGTAACAAACAGAAACTTGTATGACCAAGTGGTCTTCAGAGAGAACCATATCTCCTACACAGTGTTCGGGTCTGATGTTCAACCTCTGATACTCAATTTTGAAAAGATAAGGATATAAAATTCAAAATAAAAACCATGCTAAACCATAAAACGCAAAACTTTACGTGTATGCCCAAATAAACTTAGCTTCTTTCTAGATTTTCTAATTGAGAGTTCTAGGGTACATTCATTAAGAAATATGCCCTCCCTCTCTTCCTCTTTCTCTGTCTCTCTCTACATATTTGTCTGGGTTTTGGGTAAACCTGCACCAATTGTGGGTTAATGTCAATAAACTGAAGGCAGAAATGGTAAGGTGAGATCAGACATTTCCCAGAGACGTTTTGTATCTGGAAACACCAATAAGCATCCGAAGGCTCAGAGGATGTCCACAGCTGAGGGTCTGGTGGAGGCCTGCTTTCCTCGCTGTTTTCCCTTCTGTGGACGGGGTCTCTATCTCAGGAGGATCAGGAAATGGAATATAATCTATTGCAGGGTGTGCAGAAGGAAGCATGCAGAATGTCCACTTCAAGGTACAGACAGATAACGGGAGACATTTGAAAATAAGAATCAGAGCTGAAGAGGAAACAGTAAAGCGGTAGGAAGCGAAGTATGCTTTTAATTAGAGAAATGGCATTCCCAAGATCATTTTTTGTTAAGGCTTTAATAAATCTACCTTTTTAGGCTGTCTTCTACTTTTAGAATTGCTTCATGACTATTTTATGTTATGAAAGCAATACATGGACCTGGTCAAAATGTCAACCTGAAGCCCCCCAAATTAAAGAGTCCTTCTGATATCTCCAACTCCACTCTGCACATTTAATCATTATTTAACATTTTGTTTCTTGGGTAAACTCCCAGAAATTTTATTTTCTCATGCACCCGCACGCACACGTGCACGCACACACACACACACACACACACACACACACATGCATGCACAGACTCAGATTCTTTGTGGCCATTTTGGAGAAATAAAGGCATGTGATCAAACCACAATATCATTTGAAACTTGGATTTTTATCCGACATCATAACTTGGGGATCTTTGTGTTCCCATTTATATGGCTTCCCTCCTCTTTTAATGACACCTAGAAGAGAGTGCATACATGTCCCTCAACGCAGCAAGCATTCGAGGTTTTCAGATTTCTATTGCTTTGAGTATCCATGTATATGTGTCTTTGTGGACTTCATCTGTAGAATAAATTCCCTGAAGTGGAACTGATGGTTACTATTATTTGAGAATCATAATCCAATTTTACAATCCCATCCCTATAATCCTATCAGTACTGCCCATTTGAGACCCCCTCCTTCTCACTCCCTTGGCCTTGATAAGTAAAAATTGTTTTCTAAACACTGCTTCAATTTGCATTTTTTAAATTATAAATTAAGTGGAGAGTTTTCTCAGATCTTTTTGGCTATGTGTGTTCATTTGTTTTTCTATTTGTAGCCTATGCCCATTTTTCTAATGATTATCTTCTTCTTTCCCTGATGATCTGTTTAGTACTCTACCATGCACATGACAAACACTTCCTGAATTGAATAATCCTATCCCCAGATTGTCTTTTCCCCCCTTAATTTGGCTTCTGATACAATGTTTTAAAATTTGTATTAGTAAATATATGGCTGCATGGAACAAATCTGCTTTATGACTTCTGGATATTGTGTTTCCCTAAGAAGGCCTTGCACACCTCCAAGATCATATTAAAAATAAAAATGCTGTCAGTTTTTTCTTCTAATAATCTTATATTTTCATTTTTACATTTAAATCTCTGATTTATCTGGAAATAATTTTGGTGATGAAAAAAGAGACGCAGGAATTCCAAATGTCTGATCATTGATCTTTTCCTTATGGATTTGAAATTTTGTCTTTATCTTATTTAAAATTCCCACATGTATTTTGTTAATACTTGGGCTTTAAAAATCTCTCTCCCTAATTTCACTGCCTACTTCTCAGGCAGTACTTACCTGCTTTAATTTTCACAGTTTTCCAATGCATATTAATATCTGCTAAGACTACTATGCAGTAATTTACTTTTTAAGAATTTCTCTGGCTTGTCTTGTACTTGGTCTTTTTAAATGAACTTTAGGATAACTCACCATCTTTCCTGCAAACATGTCATTGGTGTCTCGATTGGGATTGCAGTGCATTTATAGATTAATGGAGAGAACTGGTTGGATCTTTGTAGCCAGGTATGGAATGTGTTTAAATGTATTCAAGCTTCCTTTTATGTCTCTCAGTTAAAGTTTGAATTTTCTTTTGTCATTTACTTTCTTGCTAATACTAACGGGTGTGGTTTTCCCCCTGTCCTTTGGGTTCCTATGTGATTATTTTTCATATATCGGAGGCCATTGGTTTTTCTATGTCAGTTCTTACCAGCCACTGTACTAAACTCTCACTGCTCCTGTTGTTTTTAACAGTTGCTCTCTTTGCTCCTTCGCGTGCATGATCATTATTTGAAAATAACAACAGGCTTTACCTCTTCCTCTCTGTTTCTGTCTACTACTTCTCTATTGAACTGATATTTTCAGAACAACATGGCATGATCTCTTACTTTGTTTTCAGGGGCAAGTAGGATTATGAAAAACTCAAGTGTCCCAGTGTTTGGCACCTTGCTTGGCCCAGAGGCGGCCCTCAATCAATGCAATGAGAAAAATCAGTAGCAGGGGCTTCACACCATGGGAGGACCCCATCGGCAAGAGCACACGGTGAGTGTCCCCAGCACTAGTTCTGTACTGAACACCTACTGTGTGCTTGGCACTGTGTGAGTGCTAGGGCAGAATCTGCCCTGCCACTGGCAGTACACACATTATTCTGCCACCCTGCAGCAATTCCATGAAGAGGAAATCACTGGCATTTCTGTTACTGATGAAGAAACTAGACAAGCTGCCTCACCACTTTTGAGAGTATTGAAAAGAAACTATGAAAGAAGCATTCTTTATAAAGTCAATGCCAAGGCAAGATTGCCCCATAACACTTGAGGCTTAAGCATTAATTTTGCTGTAGGATTTTGGTTGGCTATTTGGCATTCTTAATTGTTGTAAGTCTGTGTGTTTCAATCTTGAGTGGCTGTGGAATTTTATTGAATTTTCCATTCTGCCTCTAGTGAGATGATTTGATATATAAATGTATGTAATATATAATTAATATAAAATTTTATATTATATGTACTGGGTTTTCTTCTATAATTTGTGAGATGAATAATATTAATCTCTTTGATAAAATTATATCATCCTCATGTTTCTGGCATTGGTCTTACTTTGCCAAGACGTGATTTTTGGTACATCACAGTCATTGGTTAATGCTATACTTGGGATTTTGAGAATAAACAAGGTAGTTCAATTTTCTTCTCTTTGAGTGTGGTTTGCTAAAGTAGGTTTCAAGGTTATTCTAAACTCATAAATGAGTTGAAAGCTTTCTTTCTGTTTCTATTTTCTAGATTAATTCATATTTGAGTAAGATATGACTTACCTGTTCCTAAGATATGATGAACTAGAGGAATCAAAGTGTCTGGATCATGGTCATTTTTTGAGTGATGTGAGGAATATTTGTGGTTCTGTTTTTTTTGTTTGTTTCTTTTTAATAGTTATTGACAAGTTCCCTTGACATAGGATAGGGAAAGATCTCATAAAGAAATAAAAAGCCATAACAATGAAAGAAAATTGATAAATATGGGTACATTAAAATGAAAGATTTCTGTTTGACAAAAGATTTCACAAAAAAAATGTATAAGATAAGCCAAGATTTGGTAGAAGTTTTTTTTAAGTGTGATGGGCTGAATTATGTCCCCTCAGAAAGAAGGATATGTGGAAGCCCTAACCACTAGTTTCCCAGAATGTGATTTTGTTTGGAGATTAGGTAGTTGCAGATTTAATTAGTCAAGTTGAGATCATAGCACAGTAGGTTGGGCCTCTGGTCCAATGTGACTGGTGTCCTCATTAGAAGAGGGACATAATTTAGGCAAAGACTCAGACACACAGGGAGAGATCATGTGAGGACAGAGAGAGTGGAGTGATGCGCCCACAGCCAAGGAACGCCTGGAGCCACCATAAGCCAGAGAGGCAGAGAGGATCCTCCCCCACATGGCTTGGAGAGTACGGCCCTGCGGACACCTTGATGTCAGCCTTCCAGCCTCCAGACCTGTGAGAATAATTTTCTATTCTTATAAGCTCTCTGGTTTGTTTTGCTTTGTTACGGCATCCCTAGGAAACGAATACGGCAGCTTATGTGATTTCCGAAGGATCAGTATCCAGAATATATTAAGAAACTCAACAAATCAACAAGAAAAGGATAAGCCACCAAGTAGAAAATGGACAAAATATATGAACTGAGAAATTACTAATATCAAAGGAAAACAACTCACCTTCCTTAGTCACCAGGGGTACAAAAAGAAAAAAAACTGCAACAAGATATCTTGCTCCCTATTAAATGGAAAAATATTGGGAAGTTGGCCATCACTTAATGTTTGCAAGGACGTGTGGAAACTGGACACAAACAGTGCTGGCGAGCGTGTGACTCGGTTTCCTGTGGCTGTTATAACAAGTTAGTACTAGTTCAGTGGCTCAGAACAGCACAGGCTGTCTGTGAGCTCTGAGATCAGAAGTCTGAAATGGGTGTCACTGGGCTAAAGTCAGAGTGTCGGCAGGGCTGCGTTCCTCCCACAGGGCTGGGAGAGAATCTGCTTCCTCGCTTTTGCAGCTTCTAGAGACTTCCCGCATTCCTTGGCTCCTGGCACCTTCCTCCATCATCACAGTCAGTAACGGCCAACAGTGTCTTTCTCGTATCACACCACTTTGCCATCCACCTGCCTCCGTCTTCCATATTTAAAGGAATCTTCTGACTACACTGGGATCTCCTGAATACCTTAGATAATCTCTTTATTTCAGAGTCAGGTTATTAGATGAAATTTATTCTCATCTGCAAACTTAATTCCCCCTTGCATAACATAACACGTTCTCAGGTTTGGGGGATTAGGACATGGACATCTTTGGGAGATAAATATTATGCCTACAAGGGGGTTGATTGTTACATCCACCTTAGAGAGTAATCTTATCAGGCTTGGAGAAGCTGAAGCTGCTCTGATTTCCGTCCATCTGACCACAGATAGCTGAGCAGAACCCAGGTCTGCTGGCGCCCACTGCCAATGGAAGGAATGGCGTGGCAGGAAAAAGCAGAAGAAAATCTCATGTAGAGAGATCCATAATTTCTACACATTTCCAATCACGTCTCTTGATCTGCACGGCCTCTCCTTAGAGGAGCCTGCCAGGCCGACTCTGCTTCTAGCCTCTGGGCTGCTCCCCTCCCCCCAGGCCCCCAGACTCGCCCTGAGGTCACAGACACCTGTCCAGAGA
Organism: Manis javanica; assembly: GCF_040802235.1. NCBI lineage: Eukaryota > Metazoa > Chordata > Mammalia > Pholidota > Manidae > Manis > Manis javanica. The sequence continues at coordinate 3,904,701 of NC_133162.1, read as the reverse complement.
GGCTCGGCTGCCTGGAGCGCTGTCCAAAGTCATCACCCCAGGCCCCACGGGAAATCGAAGGGTCAGAAGCCAATTCCCCTGTGCTTTCCTGGCACTCTTTTCTGTGTGTGCGCCTCTCTCCTAGAGAGGGGACTAACCCCCCTCACCCCACCCCAGCTGGAGGGGCCAGGAGATCTGCCGCTGGGGCGACCGTCCATCAGTCATCCACGTCCCATCAGCTTGCTGGGATCTGCAGGTGAGGCGAGCCACCTCCAGCGGTGTCCCCCGCGTCTCTTCACACGGGTTCCTCTCCACCAGCAGCTGGGGGGAGGCTGGGACGTGGAGAAGATATTCTGGCTGTTTAGATGTGCGTTGCACCGGAGGACCCGGGGGGCGGTCCACGGTTGCAGCTCCCACTCCATTCCCAGGACGCCACTTCCTCTCTGCGGGGTACAGGCCTGCAGGCCGACGAGCAGTTTCTCGGTGAAGTGGGCCAAGCCTGGCGGGCAGGGGCTGGCCTGTGCTGCACGCGTCCTGGCTGGTAATTTCCCACTTGTCTGTGTCATTCCCAGTTCTCTCCAGAGCTGCTAATGGACCAATGTTCAAAGGATATTTTGATAATTTATGTCTCACTTTCAGGGCTACAGGGACAAGACTGGCTTCATGGCAACCTTACATTTCATGGGGAGGTTTTCTTTTGGGTAAGTGGTCTGTGTCACTGTTCAACACAGGGTACCCCCTGCCTGCATTTCTGCTCGGCAGTGGGGGGCCCTCCAGAGCAGCGGAAACCAGCAGCCTTGTTTTCACTCATGCTCCCTCACTTTGACCTTCTGTGGTAGCTTTTCCTAAGAAAGAAAACTTCCTTGGCAGCTTAAGCGCTCATGCTCCTAAACTGTAGGCTATCTTCCACCTGATGTTTGCCAGTTAAATTCACACTTCAGATGCATATCTTCACCTTAGGGGAGTCTTGTGATTCTTCTAGTTGATTGCAAACTTAGCAAAAAGCGGAGTGAGCAGCCCTTCCTGGCAACAAGTGGTCTCTGCATCCCTTCCTCCTCCCCCTAAGACAAGCCGCAAGCCTCCTGCTCCCCTGGGTATCTTGGAGGGAGAAGTAAACCTATTTGTGGTGCATGGTTGGTTAAGACAATGTCCTCAGGGCTGCAGGGTTTGTTAAATGTCTTCCAGATCCTTCTCTGCGTTTGGCCAGCCTGGTGTAGTTTCCACGGTTGTCCTGTCCGGCTTAGAGGTCCCCGCTGAGATGACTCATGAGCCAGGCTCCTGGAGCCCCTGGGCCATTCTGTGACTCTTCAGGAAGCTCCTCAGACCCTCAGGACGTGGCACAAGGGGGCCTGCTTCTCTCCCTCCCTCAGAAACAGAAGGCCGAGACAGCCCCAGACTGGCCCGTGAGACCACCAGGGCCGCTCCTGCCCCGCCTGGGCCCGCATGCCGGGAGGTAAATGTCGCCTGCTGCCCTGGAAGCTGGGGGCCCCTGCAGATGATGGGCGCTTTGGGCCTTGGGGGTGTGGCCACGCCCTGGTGCTCTCAGCTCCAAGGGTGCTTCCTTCCGCTGCTGCCCAGGAAGCGCCGTCCCGGTCCTTAGGCGTCATGTCTTGAAGATGGTGATTTGCAGGCACAGTGGGGCACTTTCAGGGGTGGAAAGCACTTTTGGAGATGGAGCAGGAACAGACTGCCCTCTGTGTAGGTCCTGCAGGCTGGTCCCAGTCATTCCTCCGCCGCCACGTGCGGTCTGTCTCTGCTCACGGGGCATCTGGGCCCCCATCACCTCTCTAGGGACGAGCAAAAGCCCTCAGGAGTCTTCCCTCTGCTCAGCTCTTCACATCCGCTACTGGGCATGTGCTCTGCAGGTGGGACTCGGGCACCTCGCCTGCCCCTTGCTACTTGGGGACGGGGGTGTGGACTTGATCACCTAGCGCGGCCGGCTGTCCCCCCACTCCTGTGTTTGCACCTCCATCCCTGATGTTCGTTGTCACCGGCCAACCTCTCTAGGGCCTGACCTGGCGGCGGGCTCAGGATCGAGCTGGTTCCGCCCCCCTTGCGCGTGTCCTGAGGGCGGCCCTCAGACCTGCTCTGGGCTGTAGTCAAGCCTGGCTTTGTACGCACTCCCCACCCCGAGGCGCTGTGTGGAGAGTGTCGCAGGGGTCAGCCTGTCTGATCCTCCCGACCCTTTTGGGTTCCTGATCTGCACCTCACAAACAAGGCAGCTGAGTCTCAGAGGAGGTACGGGCTTCGCCAGAGGGTCCCTGTGAGCAAGGGCACAGCTGGAACCCTGCAGGCCCTCAGACCCAGCGCAGCTCCCGCAGGGTCTGCCCTCAGCCGGCCCCTTCCCTCCTGCAGAGTCAGATCCAAGCCTGCAGGGCCCCAGGCAGCCCCTGCCGGGCACTTGCCATCTCTGTGGTCGTGCAGAGCAGCCACAGATCCCGCTGGAGGCTGGCATCTCCAGCCCTCTGCCGACAGTGGGCATGCACGGGGCAGGGGCCTCTGCTCCACGCTCCCCCCATGTGAAGACTAGTGTGGCCTCCGTCCTGGCCCCACGGATGGGATGCTCGGCACTGGCCCCCAGCCTGCTCTGCCTCAAGGGCTGGGTCTCTCTCGTCTTTGTGTCTGAGCCCCATGCACATGGCACCATGAGGGCGAGCTTGTGACATCACAGGTCCGCACATGCCTTGGGGGGCCAGGGGGGTCTTCTGAGCAGGTTCTCTTTTCTTGCTAGTGACCAGCTGGTTTCTTAACAGTGGTTTTGGAGATTGCTGGCTAGGCTGGCCACGTGGAGTGGATATTCCTCTGAGGGCACCTTTGGCCTCTATGCAAATAGCTATAATCTCAAGGGGAGCCTTTGGGCCAAGAGAGTCCCGAGGGTGGGGGTGACACTCTCCAACACAGTGCAAGCACACACACTCAAATATGCAGAAACACACACCTGCCAGGCATTCATACACATGCATGCATATGCACAGTACATATGCGTATACTTGTAAGCACACACATACACACATGCGCCTTAGTTCATTGACACACAAGCCTTGCACACAGGTACACACAAGTGTGCATGCACACAGGCACACAAGCATGCACACACATACATGTGGAGGCATGGCCCTGCTTCCAGCCCACTCTTGGCCTTTCTTACCTAAACACCCAGAGCTATGTTTGAGGAGGGCAGGGGCTTCTTTTCAGACTACTTCAAACACTTGGAGCAGCCTGGAAGGTGCACCATGATTTACATGACCCCACACATCCAGGCTTTGGCCAGACCTTGGTAGAGGGCTAAATAGAGTTGTCCTTACATCCAATTATTTGGCTATCGCTATAGAAACTCAGGCCCTCGCTCCCTGCAGCAAGATGAGGGGTCCACTGCTGTGCACACATCCTTCTCATTCGGCCTCTGGAGCCACGTCCTGGCTGGGCCCCTCACTTTACAGAGGGGCGGGGGCCCAGACAAGGGAAGACGGCACCAGTGCGGAGACGGGCATCGGGCAGGGCGAGGACCGCTCTCGTCTGCGCCCCAGCCAGCCTGCACACGGCCCACTCCTCTCCCTTCCCTCCCTGCAGTGCCGACAGTGCTTCCTTGTGCTACATTCACTGGATCCGTTTGTTCCCTAGTTAAAGGAAATGAGTCTATGCTGTTTTAACATCCAAATGGTGGCTCCAAACGAGATTTCCGGGTAACATCTGAAAATGCAATAAAATAAGTCTTCGTGCTGACAGCCCCTGTGTTGGCCATTTGGAAAACATCAAAGGATGGATGCTAAATGTTCCTTCCTGATGCCCGGTGTGCGGAGCGTGCCCCGGGATAATCCGCCTTGCCTCTTGCAAAACATGCTCTCAGCGTTGCTGGAGCTGATGGAGGGAAATTGATAATGCTGTCAGGTGAGCTTCTGCAAGGCAAGGCTCCCTGAAATCCAGAGCAAATGGCCAATTGGGACAGTCACGGCTGTCCTCTGGCCTGCCCGCTGCCAGTTCCACGCAGAGGCTCGTGTCCTGGGTAGGGGTACAACCCTCCTGTGCCCTGAGAGCTGGGGGTGTCTCTGATGGGGAGTCTCAAGGCGCTGATTTCCTGTGCTCCTTTCCCAGGTAATTTGGTGTGTGACTGCTTCCTGACTCCGGACCCACTTTTGGCATTAGAATTGGCATTTCTTGTGGTCATGCTTTTGTTCTGAGGATGAATGGGGCAATTCGAGACTTGAGGCAAGGCGCATCCTGGTCTCAGTGACTCCCTCCCCTCTGTACCTAGGTGCCCTTGTATTCCCGCTGCTTGCTCCCCATTCAGATCCTCTCCATTCTCCGGACGTGGACTTGTGCAAGGCACAGTGAAGGTGCGTGATGGAAACGAGGGGCCTCAGGGGTACTAGACGTGCTGCATCATTCACGGTTTGGGAGGACTGTGCAAAGCAGTGGCAGCGAGCATGGGTGTGGTGCCGGGTGTCAGAAGGAGCCAGGACCCTGCCCTTCCCCCTCCCATGGCTCTGCCTTCTGCCTTCGGTTGGAAAATGCTACCAGGCAGACCGAGCTGGCTGGCTGCTGCTTCCTGTGTGCAGACCCCAACCAACCGGCACTCCACTCACAGCTTGTAACTACAAGATGGACTGCATATGATAAAATTCCCTGGGGGCAGCAGTGGTTCTAGAACTTTCGTTCATACCTTCTGCAGGCATAAGGAGGATAACCCCAGGCTGATCACGCAGCGTGAGTCTCCGGGGCCTGGGCAGCCTGCCTCAGCACAGAGACCGTACCCTCGCCTGCTCATCACCCCCGGAGTTCCTGCCTCAGCCACACTCAGCCTCTGTCTTGGGGAGATTCGCCTGAGCATCCAAGGTGAGTAGGGGGTTGAGAGCAGGTTTCTGAAGGGCAGAGCACAGGGCTTCCTGTGGCTGCGGTAACAGTCACCACAAATCCAGTGGCTTCGAACAGCACAGACGTCCTCTCGTAGGGTTCTGAAGGTTTAGATCTTTGAAATCGATTTCATGGGGCTGCAACCAAGTGTGAGCAGGGCTTCCCTCCTTCCAGAGGCCAGAGGGGAGGATCCTTCCCTGTGCCTTTTCTGGCTTCTAGATGCTGCCTGCACTCCTTGGCTGGAGGCCCTGCATCCCTCCAATCTTGGCTTCCATCCTCATGTCTCTCGCCAGCTCTGACCCTCATGCCTCCCTCTGTCACTTCCCAGGCCCTCAGCAATCACTCTGGGCCTACCTGGTCATCCAGACTGGCCCCCACCTCAGGTTCCTCCACTGAGTCACATCTGCAAAGCCCCCTCCCTTTGCCCCTTTGCCTTGTCAGGTTGGGGAGAGGATGTGACATTTGCAGTGGGTAGTATTATCCTGTCTCCCAAAACCTGAAGGCAAAGAAGAGGGAGGGGGCCAAACCAGAGGAAGAAAAGGAGGCCCACTTCCTCGGGCACCCCATGGCTGAAAGGAATGGCTAAGTGCCAGCGTCTGGCCAGATAGCTGCTGACCTTTCCTCTTTGCATGAGAGCTTTCTGGGCCGCTGCCTCATTAATTTCTTTTGTTTTCGTTCGGACGTTTGCATTCTCTGCCACATGCATGCACACACGTGCATATGTGTGCATGCACGCGCACACACACATGCTCAGACACTGAAACACATGTTCTTTCTTTTTTTCTTTTTAATTTGGCATTTATTGAAGCTGATGGAGTGAACTGGATAAGAGTACCCCAGAGCAACTGATGTGCCACTTAAAATACTGAACATCCATTTAGAAAAAAAATGCAGTGAACATTCGGTCCCATCACACCATGTCTGGCACTGCCCCCGCACTCTGGGGTCTCAGCCAGAGAGCAAATTCCCCCACCTTTGGCCTTGGAGAGCTCGGCCTGTTTCTCTGCTACAGAAATGGTAAGTCCCAGAGAACAAGGTCATTAAGCAAAGTTAGTGACAACAAGAGCAAAGGGAAAATGACAGCAGCCGGCAGGTCCCAGGGAGAAGGTTGGCTCAGAGGCCTCTCTGAGAACGGAGGTCTGGTGTGTGCATGGGGCCAGTGTGCCCCCCATTAGGGAAAGTTCTATAGCTGTTGTTCCCTTTTTTTTCCATTAAAATCCTCTGGTGTCTTAAGTATGCCGTGTAACTTTGTGATGGCAGAGAAGGTTGCACAAGTCCTTTATTTTTTAATTTAGAGACAGAGAATTTCAAGAGTAACTGAAGGCTGTTCCCAATTATCAGTGCAGCCCTTGATTTCCTAAGATTGTGCTTTATGCCCCTAATTTTGATATTTTGCAATAAAGAATAAAACTAGTACCTGTATCCCCATGGAAATGCCTGGTGGATGCTGCTGTTTGGGAGCAAGGCTGCCTCAGGACCCCAGGACTGACCTGGTGCTTACTAAGCATCTGTGACTTTGATGCTCTGCATCCTTGGAAGTCTGACTCGTGACTTAAACTTCATAGTGCATGAAAATAGGTTTCTGGAGAAAAACCCAATATTTCCTCTTCTGGCCAGGCTGGAAGCCTATCAAAGGCAGACTTCCAGTGGCTGGTGTTTTGCTCACATCCTCAGCTCTAACCAAGAATGCAGACCTGCACCAGTGACTCCAGCCAGCAAGAGCAGGGAGATGTGGTCAGACCTCGGAAGGATGCAGCTGCGTCTGGGCTGTGGGCAAAAAACAGGCCACGGCTCCCATTTCACTGGAATGAGTTTTCCTCTTCTCATGGCAGGTAAGAGAAGTGCAGGTTGGTAATGGGGAGACCCAGAAATCATTCTCAATAATAGCTGCTACCGCGGCTGGCAACTGGGGGGCAGCGGAGCCTGGGAGACCTGGAGGGCTGGTTCTGGCCAGGAAACCAGTGGGCCTTGTGAACTCTGCCCTACAGGGTGTGGGAGAGGTGGGCCTCACTGCCCTGAGAGAGACCCTCGGCCTGCCTCCTCTGACCCTCTGTCTTGGATAGGGGTTGACAATGTCTTTGGTTCTTAAGGAAGTCAGAATCTGTAGTAGGATCGTCAGGCAACTAGAGGCTTTATTTTCTACTATTGCATCAGAACTCTTCATTTTTTTTGCCCGACAGTTAGCTGGATCTGGACTATAAAATTGTTTTAGCAGATTTTAATCTTAGTACAGTATGAATACACTGATTTATTTGGAAACTCAATCAATGACAGCCTTTCTCTTGGACGCTGCACTGAATGAATCCAGCAATTAAACTCTTAAGAGAGTAACATGGAGAACCCATGGAAAGTTCCAGAAGGTTAAAGCCAATTCTGTCCAGCCTGTCCTGATGCCTGCCTGAAGTTGTGGAAAATATGCCTTTGAGAGGAGCATCTTCGTGTGACCATCAGAGTCGCCTCACATCTGGTTTCCCTGCCTTCAGGGGCACTTCATCCCTGAGTTTGCGCAACTCCAGGCCACCTCTGCTTCCTGCCCTGTGCCCTCCTGCCCAGGGGACCCCTTGCTGGTCATTTTAGTTCAATGTTGTTAAAGGGGGAACCGACTGATCTCGCTCAGCTGGGTCTTATTCCTTCCTTCGAGGTCGTCTTCCTGATCTGAACTGGATGTCGGTCCAGGGCCTGTGGTTCTCGGCTCTGGCTGCACAGTCGAATCACCGATGCTGGGGACACTCCTGGAGCGGTTCTGTCAAAATTCTGCACCAAGACTCAGGCATGGCATTTAAAACAATCTGTGCTGACGCTGGTGTACAGCTTCTGCTCTCCATTGTCCTGTAGCTTTTCTACTTTTTTTAAACCTGGAGTAAGGAAATCAACACCCAGAAATGCATAAAGAGCTTTGACTAGGCCACTATGTGGAAAGGCCAACAATTGTCACCATCAGTCATAACTCCCCAGTGGTCAAAGAGTATGACCACGTAGAGGGCGACAGGCCGAGCTGGAGGGTCACACACATAGGTGACCCTTGGGGAAACTCACTAATGTATCCAAGAGTTTCATGTAGGAATCTTTTCAGATACAGGATTTGGTGACATTTCTACCATGTGGGGCCTGGGAATGGCTCAAGGGCTTCCCTGGTGTGCCCCCCAATCCCCACCTTTACCATTCTAGGTTTCACCAGACCTAAATTTCTATCTGGGCTGGCTTTGCCCCGCCCTTCACCCTCCAGGGCCCAGGGGAGGCTGAAGGAGACTCCAAACCTCTCTGTCAGGAATTAGCACAAACTCCGAATGACATCAGTCCAGAGTAATGAGGTGGCCCATCGTCTCCGAGGTGGACTGATATGGGCAGAGTGAGGCTGCCCGGGCTGCGGGCCTGTCCTCAAGCCGGAGGGGCATCTTAGCCATGATTTCCCTGTGCCAGCTCAGCTCCTGTAGAGAAAATGAAGGTTCCTACGGCCAGGCATCTCACCTGGGCCTGGCCGGCTCACCCACTGCACACGTGTGGGCAATGCATCATTACTGACTCTATATAAGGAGCTCCGCCCGGCGCTCTGGGCCGCACGGCTGCAGGAGAGCAGAGGCTGGAGTGGAGGCAGCGCCGAGGACAGACTGAGAGGCTCCGGTGATGATGTCAGTATGAAAAATACCTGGTGTGAGGCTTGCTCCTCATTAGCCCTTAGCGTGCGTCCTTGGCTCCGTGCCCTCCTTCCTCGGCCAAGTGACCCGGCCAGGACTTGGGAAGGGACATCTAGCTTGTAGTGTGGCCGTACTGATATGACTGCTGAGCTGTCTGTTCCCCGGCATTTCCCTCTCAGGTTGGTCAGCCAGCACTGCTCTCTGTGCCAGCGTGCATCTGCAGCGAGCTGTGGGCAGCGTCAGGGCCTGCATTCCACGGGGCACTGGCTGGGGTCCCCTGCTCCAGTGATGTCCCCCACACGGGGGGCCTTGTGCTGTGCCCGCAGCTCCTTTGGGGGTCTGCGGTACTCAGGGTCTTCGTTTCTCCTGGAGCTGCCACAACAGATTACCATGAACTTGCTGGCTTAAAACAACTGAAATGTATTCTGCTGCAGTTGTAGAGGCCAGAGGTCTGAAGTCAGGGTGGCTCCAGGACTTCCCAAAGTTCCCTGGCTCATAGCTGAATGACTCCAATCTCTGCTTCCACTTCAGGGTCCCAAAGCTCCATCTCTCGTCTCCTGTGAGGACACTTGTCACTGGATTTGGGGCCCACCCTCCATCCAGGACACTCTTGTCTGGGGATCCTTAGTCACCTCAATGCAGACCCTACCTCCAAATGCAGTGGCCCTCCCAGGGAGGGGCTGGGTGCCCTCACCCCTCTGTGTTCCTGGTTTTGTGTGTGACAAGAGACTGTAGGGGGTGAAACCTGCCCTAAAAAAGAGCCCCCCTGGAGGAGGGCACAGGCAGTGGCAGAGGGGGCCCCACCTGGGGTCCATCTCATCTGCTGGTACCTGCCTGGTGAAAGGAGGTGGGGCCAAACCTGCTCTCTCCCTGGTCAGGCCCTCGCGGCCTCTGAGGGGCCACCTGCGTGGTGTCTGCCTAAGCTGCCTGTGTCCCCCACAGTCCAACACCAGACACCCCTTGGGCTCTAGTTTCCTTGCTTCTAGTTTCCCCAAAGAATACCTTTCAGGATAAATGTTCTTCCAAAATGTTCACGGGGCAGAGCTTTACTTCTTGTGGCAAATAAATGATGTCCTTTGGCTTGGTAGCTCTTTGTTCCCATTGAATTTTATTACGGCCATGAATTCGGGGACTCTGCCTGTCAAATGTGGCATTGCCTTATTTTGAACATAGGTGTAATATTTAACCACTGCAACATCTTCCACGCTGGGAGAAACATCCAGAGGACACATGTTCAAGTCATTTTTCCTTCAAGATTTGTAACAGGCCAGGTAGACTTTTAAACTGCATTTTCTGTCTTAAAAGCAGTTTCGTATTGCAGCTGATACTTGACGGGCAGTTCTCTAAAGCTGTAAGCACCTATCCGCTGTGGAGCAGACAGGCTTTTTCCTCATTTCCCTCTGGGGCTTTGGGCGTATGAGATTGGACTTGGGTTTTTAATCCATGCCCAATCTTGGCGATCCTTGAGAAGTGAGATGAAAAAGGGAAACTTTTCAGGGGCAGACGGATCCTACACTGTTAGCAAAAATATAAGGTGGGATTAGCAATTCTACTGGAAAACTTTAAGAGCACTGTTTATTCAGATAATCAGTTCAAATCATTAAAAAACAATGAATAAGAAAAGAGTAGAATTTCCCACTCAGCCAGCTAATTAATAAATAAATGCAGAAGAGAAGGCTGCTGGAGCTCATGCCCCCAAGAAACTTCCCTAAAATCAGCTCTTTGAGGAGACACATAACTACATCAATGAACAAGGCAGGGGGTGGGGGTGTCTTTCTGTGAGTACATGCGGCATGTCAAAACACGGAGGCTGAGAACTGCATATGTTTGTAGCAAGAAACAAGTGTCCGCGTTTGCAACCAGAGCTCAGAAGTGATTAAAAACAATCAGTGGTGAATTCGGTACATAGCACAGTTGCAGATCCTAGAAAGCAGAGGGCCTGGCATGACCTGCTGCCAGGGGCCATGCCCTCAGAGTGCCTCTGGCAGTCAGGGTCCCTGCGAGGTTGTTGGGCCGGTATCCTTGGTCACTGTTTATAACCAGGGCTCAACAGTCAGAGAAGCCAGTGACTCACTACGGGATCCCCTTCAGGGTGACAGCTCCCAACTCACTGTCTTTCGCTCCTTCCAGCCATAACACATGCATCAGAGATGAACCACTTCCCTGTAAATTACTCACTGGCGATTAGTCACAAAGTCAATCATATACGGAATCAAGGCAAAGGATGTTAAGACTGAAATGGGACAATTAAGACAGAATGAGCTAATGATAAGTGAGAACATGTGGATAAATCTCTCAATGCTTTGTTGAGGGAAGGAGCCAGAAAGAAAAGAATACACATGATGTGACTCCATTTATCAAAACCTTCAACTCAGGTGAAACTAATCTATTTTTGCTGATGTCAAAATACTGGGTCTCTAAGGGAGGGAACTTTCTTGGGAAATAGAACATTCGCATGTTCTATTTCTTGATTCTGGGTTGTGGTTACACAAGTGTATACATAGAAAAAAAATTTTTGCACTCTACACTTAGGATTTGCTCACCTTTCTCTTTGTAAACTATTCCCCAGTAATGTCAACTGACTTTGTGTTGCTATTAGACTCCCCCAAAGCAGAGCGGTCACAAAACCTAAACTGGCATTTCTCACATTGTTGCAAAATATTCTCACATGAGAGTTGATTGGCACTACAGTGGACATATTTTTTTTTAATGTAGGCTTTTTACAAAGAAACGTACAATAACGAGATCTTGAAGTGTTAGTTTTGAGCTGCACATTCTAAGAAGGATACAGCTGTATTTTTTTAATGGAGTCAGTGAAGTTTCAAATAGAATGGATATTCACTGTAAATAAATCATTCTTCAATTCCTTCAATGAAATTAATTTCACATTCCTATTATTGCCTGCAATTCCATAACTGCTATGCCAGTCCAGCAAATACCATTTTGCTAATGAATACAGCCATTAGTGTTGTTTTCATTTTACAGTAAGCCATTATTATTACCTTCTTTCATCTGAATGCATATAAAGTTGCAATAACTTGGTTTCTCTCCCTGTGGAATCCGACCATCATCACCAGCTCCTGGCATTCAGCTCGCCCAGCCCAGAGACGGTCATCCCCAGAGAACAGGAGCTGGGCCACGCTCTTAAGGAAAGCTGTTTTGCTCTCCCCAGGTTGGTCTCTTCACCGAAAACTTTGGGAATAATACATCAAAAATGTACTGCAACACATTCATTATTAAGTGGTTTCTATATACCCAATAAATCGTTTTTGTTTCTGCAGGATTCCAGAAATAACCTTTGCCCAACTCCAACAATTTAAGAAAAAAGAAAAGAAAGGGCAGTAGTTTCACTTTGTTGAAAACAAACAACAGCTCGCTGGCTACTTGCTCTGGCTGTTGCTGCCGCGAGGGGGCTGCCCCTCCTTCTGTAGTCCTGCAGCAGCAGGTCCTAGCGTCATGCTAGGGCGCTTACCGAGGCTATTTCCATCTCCTTCCCCTAACTTCCTGCAGCCATTGGAACATACGTCGTCGGAAAGCATGTTTAAACAAGGAAATACACAGCTCGCGTGGACCCTCTCAGGTCGGCGGGAACTGCCTGGCCCTGCTTGGAGAGGGCTTGCCATCTGAAACCTCCCCTGGGATGCATGCGGCCTCACGGAGACATTTCTCCCAACACCACCCAAACGCTAGGCCCGCAGCTTCCTCCTGAGCACCTCTGCAGCCCAGAGGACCCTCTGCCTCCATCATTCTGTGCATGACTGGGCAGAGCGGTCACTGTGTCTCTCTCCCAGGGATGCCCCCGAGGCCAGTGTTGGGAGCGCAATGGCCACTAGCCCAACGGTGAGCTGACCTAGGCAGTGTTCTCAGGGGCAAAGCGGGGGATGGCCTCTAGGCCAGAACTGTCCTCATCAAAGGCGGATGGGAAGTTCAGCCACGGGATGCAGAGATGGTGTCTTTGAAGGCAATATGCATGGCTGCGGGGGCGAAGCAGCGAGCCGAGGCATGAGTGACATGGCCCAGAGCCCTCTGAGGGACTCCACCGGGTCGGCCTCTGAGCTCCCCAGTCATGGTCACCGGTGAGGAAAGCATGTGACCTGAATCTGAAGTTTGGGTTTTTTTAGCCACTAACAGGTGGACTGATTAATGAGGCTTCCTGGGCAGCAACGGCTCTGCTGCTGACAGACCCCCCCCCTGCACCACGCAGAGATCTCGGGGAGGGAGGAGGAGGAGAGGGGTTGGCCAAAAGCAGCCCCAGGGCAAAGGGGGGGACAAAAGGTTTAATGGTGCTGAAGGCTGGCAAAGGGAAGGACGCGGGCCTCTGCAGCCTGGGTGAGGTTCCGTGGTGGCAGGGTTCAATTAGCCCTGTGCTCTGACCCCGGAGGGCCTCAGAGTGACTCTCCAGGGACTAGAGGAGGGGAGGTGGGAACGGGTTCTGTGGGGGCAGTGTTTTCTAGGGCCTGCTTCACACGGAAGACACTTTCTGCGGGGGAGGAGACAGCAGAGAGGAGTGGGTAAGGCTCACGAGCCGGCGGGGCCAGTGCCTGCCAGCCCCGCCCCACCCAAGGGCATGGGACAGGGAAGGCCCCAGGACAAGGTGCCCAAGGCGCAGATGCTGCAGAGGCACAGCCCTTGGGGCAGGAATGGGGCGGGGTCACAGGCTGGGTCACAGCCCACGACCCCGCAGATCAAACCCACCTCCCAGGTGCTCGGAGCCACATCCGCCTTGTCTGCAAAGGGCTTATGGGCCGCAAGCTTGCTTATCTGTCCACCAGGCTGGTGAGGTTTGCAGGAGCGACACCAGTGATTTCTTTTCCTCATTCACTAAAAAATATTAAAAAATCAAACAAAAAGAAAAAACCAGGCTACCTTTGGATATGTAGCTGATGAAGAATATTTTTAGTTTTAACCTTCTGAATTCTGAGAATTAAGGAAAATGGCTGACTGTGTTTCTCTGCGATGATCCACTGCTGGCAGCCAAGCTGGGGCCACGCGGGAGGCTGCAGGTTACGTACTGGCAGACCTCCTGGGCTCCTGTTTTGTTGAAAGGGACAAGTGACTTTGTCTAGTTTAACACCCTCTGGCTTAGGACGTTGCAAGCGCCAAATCCTTTCTGGAAGACGCTGCATATCCACTGACCCATGGCCACCAGACTTTGGTAGTAGTTTAGATAATAAACCATCTTCACTCAAAGAAGTCAGAGCTGCTGCTCATTGTTGAAAAATGATATTCCAGAAACTGAACACAATAAAAATTACCATTATTATCAAGTAAATCCATTGAAAAGTCTCCTATTACATGTGATACTGCTGAATAAACTCTGTAACTTCATTCATTAAGAAGAAAATCAATGATATCAGGAGCAATTAAATTATTCCATAGTCTTTAGGTATAAACAAAGGCCAGCTTGTCAACAGGAACCTGGGATTGAGGATGGCGTAAATGAGCCGGGGTCCCAGATTTAGTAAAGTAAAGACGTCTATTGACTTGAACTTCAAAAATGTAAATCTGCTTTGCACCCATGACCATAGTCCTAAGAGGAATGGCTGGCCTGTGGGATGTTCTAAAGTTCTTCAGCAGTCTCATCTTGATCTGAAGGCAAAAAGCCCTTTGTGGGGGGTCTCCAATGCCGTCTCTTTCCCCTCAGTCAGAAGGGGGTCCATAATTTTATGGCAAACTTTACATTCCTCAAATGCAAATGAACTTATACAAGGAGAAAGGACACCCAGTCCCCTGCTACTCCAGGGTGTGGTCCTCCCTTGGCTCGAGAGTGCGGGCTGCCAGGGAGTCTGAGTGACCTTGAGGGGGGCCCACAGCCACACAAGAATCCAGGCCCCTTTCTTCTGACTCTGGCGCATTTGGGATCAAGGGCCTACAGTGGGAGCTCCAATTTTGTTCATTCAGCTGATGAAAGATCTAGAAATGGAAATGCTTCTTTTCTTACACAAAGCTTGAATGTCACATACAGTGAGGACCCGCGGTAACCCACATGGGCTGGGGCCAGAGCAGGGGAGGACCTCCTGCATCCGAAAGGGGCAGTTTTCACCTGCATGCACACTGGGATGCCCCATTATACCCTGGAACTGGGGGCAGGTACCCCTTCAAGCACTTATGTGCTTGAATTAGTTTGCTTGGATTTTAGCCAGAGAAGGAGGTGTTTTCATTTGTATTCTCTTTATCTTTTTAGTGAATGGTGACCCTATGGCCCTGCCACTCTGCGAGCTGGCCACTGTGGCATGCAGGACAGCCTTGGCACAGAGAAGTGACCAGGATAGGGTGAGGAGGGTCCCCAAGGAGCAGCCAGGTGGCCACCTGCCTCAGAAGACACATGGGACATTTGCAGAAACACCTGAGAGGAGGCGGAGGGGGCCAGGGGGCCACACGGTGGCTCAGATCTTCTCTCCCCTTGCACTCCCGACTGGTCTTCGGCACTCACAGGTGGGCCTCCTGGGGGCATTGCCCATTCTATGCTTCTTCAATAATTCTATTGCAGAATTTGTTGTTTAATGGGGAAGAAAAGTGTTCTTTTGGATTAAAAAGAGGGCCAATTTTGATAGGCTTATTATGTACTGATTATTAGAACTAGTCACAAACGTCACCGCGGGTTACATGCTGCATCCATTCAGCTTGAAGGAGTGGCCAGACCGCACATCTGAGTTTGTTCCCTCGGGCCGCTGGGATAAAGTGCCACAAACTGAGTGTCTTACAGCAGAAGTTTATTCTTTTGCAGTTCCGGGGGCTAGAAGTCCAAAGCCAGATGTGGGCAGTGTTGGTTCCTTCTGGAGCCTGAGGGAAAACTCCTTTCTGGCCTCCTCCTGGCTGCTGGTGGCCCTGCAACATTCAGTGTCCCTTGGCTTGTAGACACATCACTCCAATTTCTGCCTCTGTCTTCTTGTGTTGTTTTTATAGAGAACACCAGTCACTGGACTTAGGGGCCACCTAGTCCAGGGTGATCTCGTCTTAACTATTTACATCTGCAAAGACCCTATTTCCAAATAAGGTCGCATTCTGAGTTCCATGTGGACATGAATTTTGGGGTTCATTATCCGATCCAGTGCACTGTCTGTGTGCAACACTACTCAGTAGGGTTCAGAAGGCCTGGAACTAGTGTCCGTGATTGTTCATGGGCTGGGGGCTGGGCCATCGCTCAGAGCAGCATTCTGACGTAGCTGTGCAAGTGGCACACTGGAGGTCTTGGGGTGTGCAGGATTCAGGTCTGATTTAGCATCTCTAACCTATTTGTCTTCATTCTTGCAATGAAGTCACAGGTCACCCCCCTCACCTCTATGAGCCCCAGCACTTCTGGCACCTACAGATGACATCCTTTCTGCCTCTGTGCTCTCTGGCTCCTGTGAACACCGGGCGGAAACCACAGCAAATCTAGAAGGGTGAGTACATCTCTCAGAGAGTCTTCGTTTAGTCCTGTGGTAGGACAGATACAAATTTTGGACTACCAATACCTGTTTTTATTTTTTATTTTTTGAGAAATGACCCCTCTCTGGGACTTCTCTGCATTTGGGTAAAATTAAGTAACTAGGGCTTAGCAGAGCCTCGCATGTCAAGCCGTAGCCCAGATTCCTCTTGGGGGCCAGTGCTGAGAAGCTGGTCTGTTTGGCAAGGAGAAGCCTTCCAGGCCATCAGGAGAAAATGCAAGACCAAGGACTCCCGGACCCACCACCTCCCGTGGAGCCCCCACACCTGCCCCCCAGAACAGCAGAGACCCTCGTCTTTGGCCTGTGTGGCAAAGCAAAGGGTTCCACTGTGCTGGGACCTCAAATTCCTCATGGAAATGGAAGTTATTTACTGAAAACATCTCCACTATTCATAACATTACTTTATTGTTTCATGGTAAGCAGGTGCATTATTCCTTCTGAAAAGTTCAGAAAATAATCAATTTCCAACTAGAAAACTGTTACAGGTTTCTGTCCCAGCACAGTCCTGAGGTTTTCGGAAGGTGCTTGCTTCCCAGTCCTACATTCTGGACGTGCTCCCTGAGCCTGCTGCCTTCTCTCATCTCCCCAAACACGGCCCTGGGCAGGCTGTGTGGGCAGCGGCCTACCTGGATGGGAAACGCAAGGCTGGCTCCATGGGGCATAGCTGGGAGGGTCTCACCAAGACTGTCCTAGAATTCTCACACTATTTTAAGGCAGAGACAGGCTACCTGCTGCGTGGGAGGAGGTCCCCCTCCCAAGCCTGGAGTCTTCAGGGTTGCAGGGAGAGCTTCCCAGGTAGGTTTGGAAGAGAAGGGACAGGAGATGGCCCACATGACAGCCAGAAGTCTTTCAGGTAATTCCACCTGGCTAAACAGTGCAGGGGACCCCTTCCAGAGAGTGATGAGTGGCCATTCCAGGAGCCTGGGAGTATCGGTCACCTGTGGGGGAGGGCCTGGGCACGCCTGTTCTTGCGCCAACACATATGCTCTGCAGATGTCCACATGCCAGCATAAACTCTCTGGGGTTCTTTCTCCTTCACTATTGGAATCACTGAAAATCACAGGTATCCCCACCTCATCTTCCAAGCCATCAGCATGCAAATGGAACAAAATCATCCCAATATCGATGTCAGAAGTGCGTACTGCAGCGGACGTCATGCGAGGGGTGTGGGGCCCCGGCCTTGACTTCCAGCAGTGGCTCTGCTCCTGCCCCTCCCACCGCCCGCCACGTAGTCATCTCCTTGTCCTTGTTAAACCTGTAAAATATGCCATGCTTCGTGCTCTTCTCTGGCTGGTAGGCTGTGAATCTAGGACACAGTCTGGCTTTTGGGGAATCGTGGTTCTGAGGAGCCAGCACTGTCCAAAGTCCCAGGGCCTGGGCACCAAGGGCCCGCGCCTTGGGCACCATGGTCCAGGGTCAGCAATCCTTCAATCCTGGGCTGCCTGATGGCCATCGCAGCCATCCTCGGCGGTGGAGACCACTGCTGACCCTGCCAGTGTGTGTCCTAGAGCAAACAGTAGGAAATAAAATATTAATGGGTCCAAGAGGGAAGACCCACACTTTCAGTTTTTTCATTTTCCATGTTACTGATTATTTTTTTATCATAGATGCCATACCATACATTTCTGCAATACACCTGGTATCAGGTTTAAACACTCTCATAGGACTCAGTTTAGAGCTCTCCTTCTGGTAAAAGCTGGGCAGTGTGGTGTGAAGTAAGTGGAGAGAGCTCCTGAGATTCTTAGCAGCAGTCACAGTCTACAAGGATGGGGAATGACAATATTGAAGGCTGAGGAAGGAAAGGGAGATTTCTCTGCTTGATTTTGTTTGTTTGTTTTCACTAATAAACATTCAAAGTTGATTGAGATTAAAGAGCCATTAACTGACACTATTTGTGTCTCTGGCTGACCTTGTTAATCCTATAAGGGGTGAGAACCTGCAGTGACTTGGTCAGAGATAAGCAGCCCCAAACAAAGATGGCTGAAAAACTGCATGAAATTACAATAAAAACAGCAGCAACCAAGTAGCCTGGAGAGAGCATTTCTAATACAACTTTTCACCAAAAGGGCAGAATTTATCCCGAAACAGAGTAATAATTATAAACCAAGGACATAGCCTTGTCATAGTAGGATAGGTCCCAACTTGGAGAATCTGACTCCAGGTGAAGGATGATTACTAATAATTTACAGGGAGAAGAGTTTGAAGCTCAAACTGTCCACTATGATGACCACATCCACACTCCCCTCCACAGCCCTCTCAGAGCAGAGTAGCTTTGAGCGATAGAATCAGAGTCGGAACGCTTGACCTGATGGTTAAGAAGGGGTGGATTGAAACAGTACATTGATTAACAGGAAAGGCACCAAGGAATAATGGCACTTTATATACAGATAAAGGACAAGACCAAAGAGAATGCTCTTATTTGAAGATGAATATAAATAATAAAATTACATGAAGTCAATGTAAAGATTCTGTAATGCAAAAAAGAAGGTTAGGATAAAATATGAATTGGAAAGATAAAGAATGCACTTTGAAATAAGGTGTAGTTCAATAAGTCAAGGAAAATTCAAGATATTTATAGTTTTACATTCTCAAGGAAATTAATGAAACACAAAACCTTGTAGGCAGAGAAAAAATGTAAGATAATAAGACAAGAAAAGATCATGGGAAGCTATTTAATCCAGTAAGTAAATTTAAGAAAAATTAAATTTTATGGCATAAATTGAAAACTTAATGTAAGAATCAATGGGAAGAATCGACAATACAGAAAGGCGAATTACTGAAGCAGAAGGGATGCTTAGAAATGTCACTGAATGGCTGAAAGAGTACCAGGAGGTCGCGTTCATTCAGAGGGAAGAACATGTATGGGGAAGACAATAAAGATGCAGACCATGAGCAATTGGTGCAACTGAAAAAGACAGCAAATAAACTGAATCTGCGGGTTAAATATGCTCATTTGAGTGTAAAAGGAGAAATTGGAACAAGGGATTGACTTAGAGACATTGTCAAGTTAGCAAACTTGAAGTATCAAAGAGATTTCCATTAAACACGTAGAGAAAGAAAAAAGTCAGTTCAGCTGTGAAAAGAGAAAACAGGTAAAACAGCACTAAATTAAACACAAAAGAGCAGGCTGGTCCCTGGGACTCTCATGCTAATTAGACGCTGGTTGACAATGGAGGGACAAACTCAGTATTTCTAGAAAGAATGGCACGTGGGCCCAAACATCGAACCCAGGTATGTAGCTGTTTATGTATGAAAAAAAAGGAAAAAAATGCTTAAATATGCATGAATTCATGAGGCAGACAAATTAATTATTGATTCAATAAATATTTACAGAGTCAATGATTCTGAAAATGTGACCAGAAGAGGTAATCTTATTCATTGAATAAAGTGAAAAACTCCTAAATGGAGTTAGCCACTGGCAAGGGGGACAGGTAAGAAGTACTGAGTCTCCAGAAATGCAAACTCAAAATTAAGTGACTTGTTAATAGGATTATAATCCAAGTTTAAATATGGTAATTCTTGAGAAGAAAATGACATCACATCCCAGTGATGATTCATCTACAGAGTTGTTCACAAAATCTCCAGCCTTCCTGCACACACCTGGAGAGTGAAATGGGGGAGGTGGGATAATGTGCAGCTGCACAATGACCCCCACATCAACACTGCAGAGATATTAGCTATTTCTTCATTTCTGACCACAATAAATCAAGAAATATAGGCTTTAGCAAGGTATTTCAATTGTAAAAGTCTTCACTACTAAGACTAAGATAGGTCAGATCCCACGTGTATCTAGAGGGAGCAAAACAAATCCCAGAAGAACCCTAGACCTTACAACAATGATGGCCAGAATAGGAACAAAATGCAACGGAGCCCGGGAAGTATGTGAATGAGCACTGAAGTGGCTGAAAAATAAATGCAAATGGTCTAAACATACTCTTAAGAGAAAAATACTCTCAGATTGGAACAAGACAATAACCATGTGCATATTAAAATCTATCTAAAACAAACTGACCCATTCTTTTGTTTTGAATCATTCTGAGTCAAACATATAATAGGTAAATAAGACATATGTAATGACATAACCAGGAAAGGCTGGTATTGCTCGAACTACGACACACTGGCGTCTGCTGGGTTTGTCTCCCACTGGACTGTCTAGAAACAAGGAACAAGGGGTTTTCCCACCACTGTCCGCCATCTCAGACAGATACGGGTGAAACAGCTCTTGCATTTATTGAGAATGTGCAGAACACACACTGTGCCGAGTCCTGGGTGAAAAGGGAATCGGCTTCCTCTGTTTACCAGCTACTTGCAGAAACAAAGCCCCGACTGGCCGTGTAGTTCTGATTGCTTTCACAGGCATTAATGTCAAAAGAGTGGTGTAGACAGTGAGAATTAGAGCCCCTTCGGGGAGAGTCGCTGCTCCACGTGGGTCGGGAGGGAGAGGAGAACATTTGGGGATGTGCAGGAAGATAGTGTTTCAGTAGGTAAAGTGGTGAGACAAAAAGTGGGGACTGAAGGTGTGCTTGGAGGTGCCCAGAGACACCAGGGACTGGGTGGACCGCTCCCATGGAAGAGGGGCTGCAAGGCAGCAGCATTGGGCTTGTGGGTGGACAGATGGAGAGACCAGGCTGCGGGAGGGAACTGGCTGAATGGCCACCCTATGCAGCTGCACAGGATGCCTTGGACCGAGGGCACTGAACATCCGGATACCCTGGATGGAGGGCACTGACCAGTCAGATACCCTGGACAGAGAGCGCTGACCATTTGGATACCCTGGACAGAGGGGACTGACCATCCAGATACCCTGGACTGAGGGCGCTGACCATTCGGATACCCTGGACCAAGGGCACTGACCATCCATATACCATGGACCAAGAGTGCTGACCACCAGGGCCCCCTGGACCGAGGGCACTGGGAAGATGGTCAGGGACCTGTGGAGCCAGCTGGGAGAGGGCACCTTCAGTGGGGCTGCGGGGCTGCACCTCCATGGCAGGGGCACCCAGGGAGGGGAGAGCAGGACCTGCGGGGCCCTTCCTGGCCCACCGAGCCAGAGCCAGCAGCGGGCTCTGCTGGTGAGATGAGGGCTTCAGCCCAGCCTCCGGCTTTCCAGGCCGGCACGGGAGGACCATCTTCATCCTTGCTGGGGGTGACTAAATGGGGCTAAAATTGACTAAAATGTGAACAGTTTCACTGGGGAGAATGAATGACCACTGAGAATAATGGCCAAATGAAATGATATGCTAAAAGGGTTTCCACGGGATACAGGTGCCCTGCACTTCGGGGTGTGATTGAGTCGAATGAGCCTGTATCACTTGGAAGAGCGCCACTCGGTGCTCCTTGCGGCATTCCACAGACTAGGATGTGTGAGGGGAGGTGTCCTGAACAGCAGCCAATAAATGATTTTATAACCATAGCTCTGTTCTTCTGGAAAAGGCAATGTTTCCTGGATCAGATCAACTTTGTGCAGACTAACTAGCATCTGACCACTTTGGTTCAATTGATCTATTGTGTACATCACTTGATTTTTATTGACTTTTCTCTCTTCTGCAAGTTTTGGAATGTGACGACAATTCTACTACCATTGCTTCATACTGAATTTTTACTAAGAGAAAAAAAGCTGATTTTAAATCGGTAATAATCATCTATCATTTTTTTAGGGGGCAAAACCAGGTGGTGATGCCTAATATGTAATAAGAGCAAACAAGATCCTCAGCCTCAAACCCTCTGGGTGTGTAAGCAGTGGTCCCCGTGTCTCTAGAGGATGCAGAAAACTTCCTTTTCCCCAGTACAAGGCCTGCTTATTTGGGAAGGAGACCCCCTTCCCAGGTCCTCCCCCGCCCCCAGTCTTTGGACATGTGGCTTTGTTTCCATGGGCTTTATTTTCCTCCTTCAAATCGGTTACACTTTATGGTGTTTCTAGGCTCAGGGGTCAGACCAGCACAAAAGGCAGAAATTGAGGCCAAGTTGTGCTGGGGTCTGAGTGTGAGATGGGACCCTTGGGTCAGCCAGCCCCTCTGTGGGCTCTGTTAACTTTGCCATGTATCACCTTTGCATTTTTTTTCTTTTAAAATTTTTTTATTGTAATGAAATATATATATAGCATAAAATTTCCCATTTTTACTATTTAAAAATGTATAATGTAGCGGCTCTAGGTACACTCACAATGTTGTGTGATTATCACCTGTCTATTTCCAGGACTTTTTCATCTTCCCAAACTGAAGCTGTGCGCCCCATTAAACACTGACTCCCCGCGCCTCCCTCTCCCAGCTCCTGATAATACCATCTACTGAATTCCAGTCTCTGAATTTGCCTGTTCTGCGCACCTCATACAAGTGGAATCATATGATGTTTGTTCTTCGATTCTGGTGTATTTCACTTAGAGTAATGTTTAAAGGTACTTCTGTGTTGTGACATATATAACTTCTCTCCTTTTTGTGGCTAGAGTATATTCCACTGTGTATACACACCACCTGTTTTGATCCGTTCATCTATTGGTGGACATGTGGGCCGTTTCCATCTTTAGGAGATTGTGCACAGTGCTCAGATGGACTCTGGGTGCCCACCTGCACGTGGAATTCCTGAGTTGTACAGTATTTCTATGCTTAACTTGTCCAGGCACCACCACCCTGCTTTTCATGGTGGCTGAGCCATTTCACATGCCCATCAGCAATGCCCAAGGGCCTCAGTCTCTCCATATCCTATCACCTTGTTATTTTCTGTTTTTCATTTTTTTTTTTTTTGCTTTTTTGGTCATAGCCATTCTAATGGGTAGGAGGGGGGAGCTCACTGTGGTTTTGAGTGGCGTTTCGCTAATGACCAGTGATATTGAGCATCTTTTCATGTGCCCATTGGACACATCTTGGATTTTCATTTGCATTACAGATAAATGGGGACTTTTATACTCACCAGGTCCTGATCTGAATCCCCCACTTCGCTTTGTTCAGTCTGAGACAGGAGGTGACACCACGGTCCCCTCTCTGTCTGTGGGAGAGCAGAAGGGTGAGCACAGAGGCCAGGCTTGCATCTTCCTGAAGAAGGCGGCTTTGCACATAGGAGGCAGGACATCGGCTAAGTGGGGTCTCTGGCTGGGACACGTGAGCCTTGGCTGCCTGCACTCCTGGGACCCTGGATACTATGAGGTGGCTGATGTGCTGGGACCTCTGGCCTGGCCCCTGCTGCCCTATTCAACTCCTGTTGGATGTCACCTCGGGTGTTGTCACCTCTTTGTGCAAGGAACCTGGCCTGAAAGGCAGTGGCTAAGATTTCTTGTTCAATGAAATCAGCTCAGCTTAATTGTCTACATGGGCCTGGGTGGGGTCAGGGGAAGGATTCTGCATTCACAGAGAAGCTAGGACAGATTCTGGGGACATCCCTAAATTAACCACAAAGTGTTGACATTAAACTATGAAGTGTTGACATTTAATGTAGAATAACTTAAAACACTAATGTAATTTAGGGCATGCTGCTACTGAGCTTTAGAATTTATAAAGCCTCTCTCTGGAGATGAAAAGGCCTGTTTAGCTGAATGGACAATATATTTTCACATGTCTTGTGTCCACACAAGACCTATGAGGCCTGTGTTTTTATTTATCAAAGCGTGTTGTCGAGTGGCAAAATTCCCATGTATCAGACCGCCTCGTGTGTGCTCAATGCCGCCAGCAAAGGTATGGCGGAAGGGAGGGCACCACGCTCCAGGTCCTCCTGCCCTGCTCTGAGGGCATTTGTGCCAGGCATACAAAGCCTGTGCTCAGAACTTTTGATGCCCAGCCCAGTGGGACGCCCCCATGTGATATTTAGTCCTAATTTGTTTAGGATCTCCATGTATGGAATCACCCTTCACACCGATTCATCCGGAAGAAAAATGAAACCCTAATTTTTTAAGCTGAGGAGCCCATGTGTTTATGTATTTAGCACCTCAAGACAGCAGGAAATCATTAGTGGTTTGAGAACATGTTAACCAATCCAAGAGCTTTTTCAACTTACAGACTCCTAGCGTGTGCAACTGCAAAGTAACAAGCCCACCAGAGGGAACAATACTCTTTTGTGACCAGGAGGTTACTCTGAACCCACCTTCTCACCCCCTGGGGTGACCACAGCGTGGACTTCCCGTCTCACCCGCGGCCATCATGGGACAGCTAATTTCATTTAAAGGGCCCCTGACAAGCGCCAAGTGCAGTGCATTTCTTCCGTGGCAGCTGGGCAGGATTCCCATAAAACACCACTTTATTTAATTCGAAGTGATTTTCTGGCAGACTGTCCTTCTAATTTGGAACCAAATATTTAAACAATCATTGCTTGCAGGTCCTAAAATACAAGCTGGTGTAAGAATTTTGAGGTGATGACATGGGCAGAGCACGTTTACAGAAAGACAAGAAGTTTCATTCTGGGTTGCTGCCAGCCGATGGTTCTGTTAGTTATTGATCTATCATGCATTTGTTCCCAAGGTCAGTGAGGGCTGCCACCACCGATTTTTACATGGCATCTCACGTGCTTTTCATTCCTCTTCGTCAAGTCGGGAGGAATCAGATACTCCCCTATTAAAACTTTTCTTGTGCCCAGTGAATTTATGAGAACAAGAATAAAAATGTACAGGATAATTTTCATCTCCGTAAAAACGCCCCATTAGCATTGCTGTTGAACTCGGCAGTAGTGGCCTGAGGGACTGAGTAGGGGAGAGGCATTCTTGCTGCATTATTCATCTCCCCAGGGCCAAGGAGTTGCTGCACGCCTTGATAAAGTGGTTTTGTTTTTAGGAAGTCAAATGAAAATACTCTGGATGGTCCTGATAGATGAGCAAATATTTCGCAGGACACTTATCGGTTCACTTTGCATTAACCACAAAGCGCCTGTAGGGGGAGTTTTCTTATTACTCTTCTTTAAGTAACTAAATACAGAAAATTTAGGATTCTCTGCTTCCAGACTAACCTGCTTTTGGCTGCTTTGCACCAAGGTTCAAATACTTTTGCACACAGTCATTGCCGTCATTTCTGCAGGCTCCCCTTAGCGAATCTGAGATTGTGCAGAATGATAAATACAAGCAAACGAACAAAAACATTTGCGGACATCAGAGGATTTCGGGAAACATAAAGAAGTGAAGGCTGATTTAAAAAATTACCTCGACATTTTTGTTTGGGGCTGGCTGGAGGAGCCCTGTGAGTGCCAGGGAGAGCATGCCTGCTGACTTCGGGCCCTCTGTGCTCACTGGCCACTCCGAAAACCCAATCGTGGTGTCAGGCATCCAAACTGGGGTGCCTGAGTCTGGCTGAGTCACAGGGGAGCTGCAGGGCAAGCGGGAGGAAAGCCAGTGCCAGGGGTCTCTGCCAGGTCCTGGGGTTCTGCCCCCGCCCTGTGGCCTGGAGGCAGGGGAGTGGGAGAGCAGAGATGTCTGCAGCCAGAGGCTCTGTCTCCGTTTATTAAACCGTGACCTGAGACCTGATGGTCATCACTGCATCGGAGGCCAGAGGGATGTCTCCGCCTGAAAGCAGATGAAGAGGCAGGGAGAGCTGGGCTGCATCTGTTCAGGAGGAAGAACAGGGAAAAGGGAGACCTCTGCCCCTGAGCAAGGTGACTAAGAGAAAGCAGAATAGTGCCAGGGCCTTGGAACTCCATTTGGGACAGGGGTCACCAACCTGGCAGAAAGGGCAGCTGCCAGCAGATGGGCCTGCGGAGGGCTGAGAAGCTTCCCTGACCTCCCAGGTGGGTCAGAGCAGCTCGTTCAGCAGCCTAGGTGGGACCGGGGAATCACCTGGGGGGACAGTGCCAGGAAGAAGCCTGCTGCCGTTTAAGGCCGGCCCCAGATACCAGAGCAAGTCCTTGGCCAAACCCAGGTCACGAGGGCAGAACTGCTCGCGTCTTCAGTGCGAGGGACCACAAAGCCGCAGGACAAAGCACGGGGCCCAGGGGCGGGTAAGGAGCTGGGCCGTGATGTCACCGATCTCCCGCGCGGGCACGGGCGTGGAAGAGAGGTGATCTGATACTCCGTGGGGGACAGCATCAGCAGAAACCGCGGATTTGGAAGCAGTTGGCAATTACCTGTCAAAATTTAAAAATGCATATGTCACAAAGAGTTTATCCTCTAAGTATATTTATAAAAACACCAAGAGATGTGGAAAAGCTTGTTCACTTCAGGATGGTTTGTAGAAGGGTGAAAAAAATCCAGACCAAGAAGCAGTCTGAAACGGCGAAGGGGCTTTTTAAATACAGACATAATACATGCACATTACAGAACGTGAGAGGTCGCTGGAAAAAACGAGACAGATCTCCACGTGCTCATGTGGACCGATCTTCACGGTATTTTGTAAAGTGGAAGCAAGCTGAATCGTGGTGTGCTTAGTATTATCTTCTTTGTATAAAAATAAAGGATATGCTTACAGGTTAGAAATAAACTGTTGACCGTGGCTGCCTTTGGAAAATGAGACTCAATATGGACAGTGGAAAGCAGGTTACGGTTTCATTTTATACCTTCCTATGCCTCTTGATTCTTTTTTTTTAACCTTCTCTAATTAAAAAATTATTTTGTAATGATTCTGGCCTCAAAATCATTTCAGGCCTCAGAAATGTAGAAGGAAACATTCCTCAGAATCATGACATTTTATTTTCTAAACCTGTATCTTGGGCTGTAACTACTTTGTGGAGAGTTGGATTCAGCCCATCTACACTAATGAGACATCCTCAATGATCGTAAGTGGAGAAATAGCCCCAAATTCTATACACTCCTGATTTCTAGGTGTTCTGTTTATCCAGTTTGCATAATTAGAATCTTTTCTCAATTTAGAGGACCAAGAATGTGCTGAAAAGGATGCCCATGAGCCTTGTTTTCATATTTCCTTGTGATGCGTTACCGGGCATCTTTATCATACGCACAGGAGCCTCCCCACCAAGCAGGCCATGTGCGGGGTTGCCACGCACCCTTTCCCCACTTCCCCACCCCGTGTTTTGTCCCCAGACGTGCTCTTCTCCCATCAGCTCATGGAAATGGCTACCGCACGGCGACCTTGCCCAAGTCGGTAGCAAAATTTTTTTCTAATATGACCCATCAGCATTAGGCAAGGTGGCGATCACTTCTCCTTCTGAAACATTCTCTCCTGGCTTAGTTGACACCAGTTCTCAGTTTTCTCTTGCCTTACTAGCCCCTTATTCTTATTCTCCTCAGTTGTCGCTTTCTTCTTTACCAAACTCCTCAGTAGTCCTTGTTTCCCCTCCCCATCTGGTTTTCTTTTCTGGTGGTTCTCACCCTGCCTAACGCACTTCAGCGCGACACAGACCCGGCTCAGCGTTCCACAGGTTTTGTTTTCTCCGACCTAAGTGAGACTTCTGATGGCCTCAAGCCTCGTCCTGTCAAAGCAGACCTAAGATGCCCCAGCCCACTCCCTCCTCCCCCGGTGCTCCTTTTCTCCGTGAACAGCACACCACTCACCCAATTCTGCAGGTCAGAAAACCCAGCAAATATCCTTGCTTTCTGTTTCTTAACACCATAGACACTACTGAGCATTTTTTTTTTTGATATTCACAAAACATACCCCAAGTGTGGTCACACCTCAGTCTCTGCTGTGACCAACGTTCGTCCTGGTCACCACGACCTTTACCTGGAAACTGCAGCCGTGCCCCGGCTGTCCCCCCCGGCTCCAGCTTTGGCTGCCTGGCTTCCCCCTCTGCACCACAACCAGGAACCATGTATGTGACATGCGGCTTCAAGATTGGCAAAGACGGAGTGATACACTTCACACTGACTACCACTGAAAAACTCCAGAGAGAAGGAATAAAACAACTATCTGAGGAATATGAAGGGTTTTTAATACACACACCTAATACGGAGGGAAATCACAACTTGAAATGACTAAAAGGATGATGAGTTCCCTGTCTTGCTTGTGTTAATTATTCCCAACTATATATTGTCTACAAGAATTCTGCTTCAACTATAATTCTACAGTGAGGTTAAAAGTAAAATGGTGGGAAAAGATACACCAGGAAGGTGCAAATCAAAGGAAAGCTGGAATGGTTCTATTAATATCACACAAAAGAGGCTCCAGAACAAGAAAGATTGCCAGAAATAAAAAGAAACATGACATAATGAGAAAATGGACAGTAAATGCGCGTATACCAAACATGAAGCACAAACAATATAAACTGAAAGAGAAATAGACAAGTCTGTGATTATAGCTGGAGATTTCAACACTCCTTTCCCAGTTATCAGTAGAACAAGTAGATACTAAATCAGCAAGGGTAGAGAAAACCTAAATAACATTAGCAAGCAATCTGACTAAATTAAAATTTCCAGCATTACCCCACCCAGCCAAGGCAGAATATGGTTCTTTTCCAGGGCGTGTGGAGTATTCACGGTAATCTGGTCATGAAACAAAGCTTAACACGGGGAACAGAACTGAGATCATCCATCATCTGCTCTCTGACCACAGTGGAATCATACTAGAAATCAATAACATAAAAAATGTTGGGAAATGTTCAGAGATTTGTAAATTGGACAGCACATGACTAAAATACCATGAGTCAAAGAAATGTCCAAGATAATTTGAAAATATTTTGAAATTAAGAATATAGCCTATTAGAACTTATGAGATGCAACTAAAGCAGTGCTTAGAGGGACGTGTATAACATTGAGGAATTATATTAGAGAATAAGAAAGATCTCAAGTCGATACAGTCCAATGTTCTACCTTAAAAACGTGAAAGGAAGAGCGAACTAAGTCCAAAGCAAGCAAAAGAATGGAAATCATAGAAGAAAAAAGCAAATGGAGCATTTGCTAAAACTAATGCTTTGTCAGGCTTTAATTCTAGCCTCAGAAAATTTCCAAGTATTGTAATCAGACAGCATGCTGTGAACACACTTTAATGATGCTAAAAACGGCAAACAAATAGAGACCTAGAAAACTCCTTATATTCAGAATATGTTTTAAAGTCCTCTTAAAAAAATTCATGGTCAAAGAAAAGACTTAAAAGGAAATTAAAAAATATTTGGAATAGAAATATAATGAATAAACTACATAAAAATGTATGAAGTACAGAAGGAACAGCAAATCAAGAGAAATCTAAATCCTTTGATGCATACATAAGAAATAATGGAAGATACCTAACTTAAACATCATGAAAAAATAATAGCAGAATTAATAAAGATTAATAAGAAGTGAGAAGACACAGTAAGAACAATTTTAGGAATGAAAATGGGGCATCAGTCCAGATACCACAGAAATTAAATCAACAATTAAAAGAATATTATTAAGACTTTAAGTTAAAAATGAAAATATTAGATAAATGGATATATTTCTAGAAAAATACAACTTGGCAACACACACAAAAAAGAAACCTAGATAGTCCCATGATCAGTAAGGAAATCGAGCCAGTGCATTAACATTTTCCCAAATGAAAAATGTCAAGCCCAGATCTGTGCAGGTGAGTTTTACTAAATGAAGGGAAAAGAAAATTTCAATTTATCCCAAATACTCCAAAAGAGAAAAAAAATTATCCTCAGTTCATCTTCTGAGCCTAATGACGCCATGATATAAAACTAAATAAGCACAGTAAAAGACAGGGAAACCACATATCCTTTCTCTCTCATGAACACAGAAACAAAAATCTTAAACAACATATTAGCGAAGAGAATCTGTTGAAATAATTAAAGATAATACATGATAAACAACTTAGATGTATACAAGATATGAACTTGGATTTAATAGGAGATTAGATGTCATCCTCAAATTTACAGATTCTCAATAAAGGAAGAGCTTTTAATAATATGTTAATGAAATATCAACATGTTATAAACTCTGTTACCTAACTAGGAAAAGAAGGCAAACTTTTATTATTGCTTGACAAAAGGCGTACAAATTTTGTAGTGAACAAAGTGCGGTCTTTACTGGGAATAAGAGGAAGATGCCTGTTCGTTAATGCCTGCATCGCCGTAAGTTCTAGCCATTGTGCCGAGACAAGTAAAAGAAATAAAAGATGACAACAGCAGAAAAGAAGAAATTACATTATCATTAATTGCTGTTGAAATGATTATCTATGTAGAGAATCCAAATCCATACGTAGTTCTGGGCAACAGAAACAATCAATAAATATAATTAAAAAATTTTTTTCAGTGGCAAAAAATTACATATACATCTGTGGGAATCATTATAAACCTTCACACATGACACCAAAAAAATCTAAATAAAAAGAGAACTATAACAGGTATTTATATGAAAGACTCAATATGATAAAGATATAAATTATTCACAAATTGTTCTCTAGCTTCAGTGCAATTCCAGAAAAAGGTTACCAGGTGGTTTTATGTTGTATAGAACTTGGTATATATATGCACTGTATCTATCTATAACCCCAAGAATAGCATGGTACTTCTGAAGAAGGGCAAGGTGGGGGTGGGGTGGGGGTGAGACTTGCCCCACCAGATTTCTGTCTTATGAGAAAGTGTTAGAAAGTAAGAAGTGGCACTTTCAAGAGCCTAGACACATAGCCAACCAGGCATAATAGCGAATGAGAAACTGACATCCAGAAATATGGAGACTGGACTCATGACAGGGTAGGCATTCCAGATTTGTGAGGAAACGAGGAACTATTCAGAAAAAAAAAAAGTTATAGGCCACTTGTTTTCATGGAAAAGAATGAAACTTGATCCCTTCCTCACAGCCTGCTCAAAAATCAATTCCAGGTGGCTTTAAGACTTAATGATAGTCCCCTTGTCTTCTAAAAGTTGTTTTAGTTTTCCTTTTCACATTTATGACCTAGGGGTAGAAAGGGATTGAAAAGAATAAGACACAAAATACATATGCCATAAAAGAAAAGATTGATACATTAGACTATATTTCATTAGGAACTTTAATTCATCAAAATGCACAGGAAGAATGTGAAAATTCAAGCCACAAAGCAAGAAAAGTTATGTACAACACATATAACTGAGAAAGGATTTATATATAGAATACAGAAGAATTCCCATAAATCAATTAGAAAAAGACAACAGACCCAACAGAAAGATAGGCAAAAGACACAAAGAGGCATTTTGTTGCAAAGGAAACACAAATGGCAACTGAACATGTGAAATAAATGTCAGCTTAATTAAAAATATGAAAACTGCAGATGCAAAAATCTCATTGAGGTACAATTTTCCATCTACTAGTTGCACAAAAATTTGGAAGTTTGGTAATGCCCAGTCTTGGTAAGGCTATCAGTCAATAGGACTTTTTCTTTGCTGCACCAAGTGTACTTTGCAGCAACAACTTTGGAAAATAATTAGGCATTATTTTATAAATACCAATATTTGGCCAAATCATTTCACACTTAGAGTTATAGCAGAACCATTGGTGTATATACACCAGGAGTCATGTACATGAATCGTCATAGAATTACACTAGCAAAGCTACAAATCACCCTAAATTCATCAACAAGAAAACAGGTAAATTGTTTTAAATGGAACCATGACACTGCAGCTATATGTAACAATAGGAATACATTTTGGAAATATAATAAGTAAAAAATTCTAGAACAAATCATAGAATATAATATGATTTTAAGAGCCTCAGAAATGAGGAAAATTAAACAAGATATTGTGTAGGCATACATGCATATGTGATAGAGCTATTTAAGCAAACAAGAAAAGCAAAGGAATAATGGTTAAAAAATTCAGGGTGGAGGTTACTTCTGGGGGGTAGGAAATTAGGACAGAGGAGGTGTACAGCAGGGGCAGAGACTTCGTGTGAGTTAATGGGTCTAAATTTTATTATTATGTTTTCTATCTTATGTATACATTATAAATATTTTATTTTCAAGTATTACATATGAAATTTAAAAAAATTTAATGGTTCTGGACTATTAAAAATGTCCTGTACATTTAGTGCTGAGCTTCATGTTGGCCAAAACAAAGAGGTAACTTGGTGAAGCTCAAATGACACCAACTGTTCAGGAAAAACGTGTCCTTCCTGGTGAAGACTGAGCAATTGTTGAATAATGTATTTTCTCTCAAATGAAAACATAGCTTAGCACAAATTCTTCCTCCATCCTCCTTAACACATGGATTTCACAAAACGTCCCCCTGATCCTCTTTCCCCAGATGCTACAGATGCTGAACTTTATCTGAAGTCACTAACCCACAGTGACTCCAGAATAAATCCTGTTCTAGAATGCTATAAGTTGTCAGCACTGGGCACGCCTGGCCGCCTCCCTATGTGGTTGCAGCTGTCAGTCACTGAGTGCCATCTCCCAAGAATGGCCTGGTTTCTGCTGACATTTGCCACAAAAATGTTTGTTTGAATGTATCTTCTCAAGGTAATGTTTGTATTCTGCATTAGTCAATGCTTGGTTGAAGATTTGTGTAATCAGCTTATTTTAAGATTAATTCATTTAAAAAAACCTCTGCAAATTCCTATTACCACTTAATTTGTATAAAGACATTTACTATATTTTAACAGTGCAATTAAGATTAATATGGCTTCTAAAACCATAAGGTCAAGTAAACACGAGCTGGCTGACACTCTACATGCTCATTTTGATTTTCAGATATTATTATGCAGCCCAGACTTGTGGGTTTGCAGAATAGCAAAAAGGTCAGAAGTGGAATGAAATGAATATTCTCCTGCTGTCCTGTGCTGATGAGAGGGCCGGCTCGTTCATCACTCGGGGGCCTGAGAGCTGGCGGAGATCACAGGCAGAGGAGGACGGACGGGGTCCTGCAGGGGAACCTCTCTCGGGCAGACATCACACCAACTCCACAGAAGCCGGGGCATCGCTGTGCACCACGCTCTTCCTAATCCCAGATTTCTCTGGAGCCCCTTTCCCGTGGGCCTGTGCCTGCTGGGGCCAGTTAGGGACAGACCGTCAGCTTCACCCCTCCCGAGATGGTCCAGTCTGCCAGCAGCCACACTGTCTGTGACCATTCTCTATGAGTCAGTTGTACCTGGCACAGGCTTTCCCAGTGTTTTGATGGAACTGAGCAGTGTTTTAATTTCTTACATGAACTTGATAGTAAACTCCTTCCATACTGTAGTGGGTTGAATGGTTGTCCCCAAAATATTTGTCCATGTCCCAGTCCCTGGCACCTGTGAATGTGACTTTATTTGGAAAAAAGGTCTTTGCAGACATAATTGAGTCAAGGATCTTGAGATGAGATTAACCTGGATTATCCCAGTGGGTCCTAAATCTGATGATAAATGTCCTTATAAGAGACAGAAGAGGAAAAGCCATGTGACAACAGAGGCAGAGATGGGGTGGTGTGGCCATGAGCCAAGGACCACCCAGAACCCCCAGAAGCTGGAAGGGGCAGGAAGGACCCCTGCCCTCCACAGCCTTCAGAGAGAGCTTCCAGTTGGTGGTAATTTGTTAAAGTAGCTCTAGAAATTAACACATCCCCCAAATGGGGTTCTTTTTCCTTTTTTTTAGTATGACTTATGAATAAATTCTTAATAAAAGCCATAAAATCCTTGTGTCTGGGTTTTAAATCTCACCTGCTGGATCCTGCCTTGCTAGCTTCCTCTTAGCCTGCACACACAGGCCTTAACTCACCTCAGGTGGTCCATGGGCTCGGCTGCAAGGGAAGCCTTTAAAGAGTGTGTAAGTTTGATCCAGTTTGTTGCCAGGAGTTCCCCTGTGACTCCATTCTCACTGTAATTGCTCCTGTTTTCTCCATGTCATTCTGTCGGAGGCCATGTGAGAAATCACCCACCTTCACTGACTGATTATGCTGTGTGATCCCAGGGAAGAGGGACTCAGTGTGACCCTCCAGTTTCTTCCTGAGCTGGAAAGGAGGCAGATGGCTAGACATCTGGGCACCACACTTGGTGGTTTGGGACACCAGGAAGGCTTTAGGCAGAGTCACGTCTGTGTGGAAGGAGAGATGTCTTCTGTCTGGGGCCATGTGGTGACCGGAAATTTCTGCAGATGACATGTTCTCTCTCTATGCTGTCCAGTGCCCACCTCTCCCAAATCCTCTCCACCTATAGCTTATTGAGCTCTTGAAATGTGGCTAGTGCAATGAGGAAGTGCATTTTTAAATTTAATTTTCACCAATTTAAATGTGAGCACTCATATCTGGAGAGGTTTGGAGGGGCCATCTGTGGCCGGCCTTGAGCTTGGCACTTCGGCATCCTAGGCACTGCCTGGGATATTTCTGGGTCAGAGATCTTGTGTCACTTAATGGGAAATAAAGAGACCACACTCAGAATCCACGCATGAGTCTCAGGGAATGGATCCAGGAAAATTAATGATGTTCTTTAATCAAGAGGCCATGTGACCTTCTCAAGGTCATGGGAATACACATGCTAGGAAGCTCCAGCGGAATGGCCCCTTCTGTAGTTTCCCTCCTTTCACGTGAGCCAGAGATGGGGATCGCCAGTCCACCAAGACCCCGCGGGACCCTGACCTTGTGTGCACCTGAACCGGGAGCAGAACAAAGTCCGCAGACATCTTCAGGGAACACGGAGCTGGCTTTGAGGACCACTGCAGCCTGGCACATGACAGACAGTGCGGGCCGTCACTTTACATGAGAAGCATGGTGCCAGGGTATCCAAGACACAGAAAACACACGGCTGGTAGATCAGCGAAAGTGTGTTGGGGGTGGCTGACAATACCCAAGGCTTGTATCCAACGTGGTACTTCCAAAGGTAAGCCAGCTTCAAGAATAAACTGACACAGTCAATAAAGGCTTTAGCAGAAATCACAGGGAATAGAGAGCCCCTATGCTCAAGTAATTCATATGAGCTGTTTTTAAGTCACAAGAGGGTCAATTCAATTTAGAAATTACACGTGGATTCATGGCACTAGCAACTTGGATGAGCCTTTCTATCCCTCCACTCAAATCCAGGCTACCTGGCTTTTCTGAGGACATGTGGCCTCAGGGCCCACGGGCAGCTGTGGGATTCCTGGTGGGTGAAGCAGTGCGGGACTTTCTCCTTTGAGGCTTGTGAGAGTCTGAATTCTTTTGTTAGAGGGAGAACTGGAGCAAGACAATTCTGGAAAGAGGTAGGCCTAGAGTGTCATGTGGTCCTCAGAGGAAAATGTCATTATCAGCCCTAATCAGTTCACTCAGCACACATGTATGTCCTGGGGGATGCGTGATGGCCAGGCTGGGCTCTCCCTGCCCCTGAGTCTGGGAGAGCAGGAGGACATGCAAACAGCACCCCCTCCCAGGAGGCTCGGCAGCGGGCATTTGCTGCTGCCTGGTAGGCTCAGGCGGGCTGAGAAGACTTCCATTTCGCCATGGAGATGCCGTAGCTCATAAAGTGTGCCAGCGACGAGAGGGAACCTTAATGAGCCGACAGAGTTAAGTGACAGCCCTGCTAAGGAGGGCGAGGGGTGAGAGGGCTCCCAGTCTGGCAGCAGAGCCCGTGCACGGCTTGGCTCGCACTGCTCATGAATTGACACCAGTCCTCTGTTTGGAGCTATCAGGGCCGCCCAGCCCGGCTCCTTTCCCTCCTGTATCCCCTTTCAGTACTATCTGGGGCTGTCTCTACCTTCTGATCCTGTGTCCTCCGAAGCCCAGCGCAGCCTGGCCCTGGGAAGCCTCCTCTGGGGTAGACCAGTTGTCCCACATGGTCATCCTCACCACTTCCTGCCTTAACTGAAGCACATTCAGTCTCCTCCTAGGACACCGCTTTGCCCTTGACATTCTTAAAGGGGTTCTTTTTGATGCTTGATTTCCTGTGCTGCCGGGATCTTATGTTCAGTAGGTAGAATTGTTGTTCCCTTCTCTCTCAATATTGTTTACAGGAGACTTTTTAAATATGAAGAAACAGAGAGGCTGAAAGTAAAATAATAGACAAAAGATATACCAGAGAAATATATAGCACCAATATAGTTTGTGTGCCTGTATTAATGTTAGATAGTTAGACTTCAAGATAGGAAACATGAGAGTGAAAAAGGGATATTTAATAGAAATGAAAGAGCTTATTTAACAGGAAGATATAACAATCCTAAGTGTAAATTGACCTATTAAAATAGCTTCAAAATATATAACCCAAAAGTTGTCAGACCTAAAAGGAGGGATAGAAAAAAATCACAGTGGTATTTGGATAATTTTTAACACCCAACTCACTGACTGAAAGAATACTAGACAAAAAATGAGTAAGGATATAGAAGATTTGAAAAACACAATTAACCACCTAGGCTGAATAAAATATAGAACACTACATCTCACATATTTAAGTTCCCATTAGTAATCGGGACATAAAACAAATGTATGTCAACAAATTCCAAAAGACTGAAGTGTTGCAGTATATATTCTTTGGACACTAGGCAATTATATTAAACCAAATAACAGGAAAAAGTAAGAAAATCTCCAAATGCATAGACATTTAAAAGACATACTTATGAAAGTCTTAGACTCTATGAGTCTAAGAAGAAATTAAAATAGAAACCAGGAAATATATGTACATTCATATATGTATATTATATACACAGATATATGTATATGTATAAGTATCTGTATATATATGTTTGTGTACATATATCTGTATCTGTCTTTATATCTATATGAGTTTAAAGTCAATACTCTAAGCTCCCAATTCAAGAAGTTATATAAAAATCAGAAAATTAAACTTGAAAAAGTAGAAGAAATAAACAATAATAACATAAGCAGAAATCAATAAACTATAAACAACTTATAATGGAGAAATGAATAAAACTAAAATGTTAGTTCTTTGAAAAGAGTAATAAAATTGACAAATCCCTAGGAAGACATAAATTAAAAGAGAGAGAAACATAAATCACCAAAAACCAAGAGAAAATTGGGTGGATTCTAAACTTGATGCCATTCAACTTGAAAACTTAAATCAAATTGATAAATTATTTTAAAAACCCAATGTAGAGAAACTGATACACACAAAAATAGAAAACCTCACTAGTGGTAATCTGCTAAATAAAATATATCAACAATGAAAAATTTTCCTAGAAAAGAATCCCAAGCCCACGTGGGTTCACTTCTGAATCCTATCAAACACTGAAGAAAGAAATCGGCCATACCTTGAACACAACCTTACAGACAGTTGTTTGGTGAGGTCAGTATATCCTGGATAACAAACCTGACAAGAAAGGACATTACATGAAAAGAAAATTACAAGTGGATATCTTACATGAACAAGTACACAAAAGTCCTAAACAAATTTAGCAAATCAAATTCAGCAATTTGTTAAAAGATAGTATATCATCACTGAATGGGATTTTCCTCATAAACTCAATAAAATATAAAATAAAATCATTTAATGATCAATAATCAATGTCATTCACTAGACTAACGGACTAAGAGAGAAAAATCTATGATTGTGTCGATAAATGAAGAAAAAGACTTTTATAAAATTCAACATCTATTCATGACAAGATATATCAGCAAATTAAAAAGAGAAGAAAACATCCTTAATCTGATCAGAGGACCATACAAAACAAAACAAAAATAACCCCTATAGCTAGCGTTATACCTAATGGTAAAACATTAAATGTTTCCCCCCTACAGTCAAGAGTGAGACAAGGGTTGCAATATCACCACTTCTATTCAATAATGTACTAAAAATATAGGTTCAAAGAGGCAAGAAAATGAAAAAAAAAACCCTAACAAAATGTAAAAGAAAAACTTAAAATTTCACATACAGATAATAAGATTATGTGTATGTAACTATCAGAAGATTCTGCCAAGAAATAATTGGCTACAATAAGTGAATTAGTGAAGTTGTCAGATACAGGTCAATATACAAAATTAATTCTATCTATATACTAGAAACACATGAATGAAAAGTAAACATTTAAAAAACACCATTCAGAATAGTTTCAAAAATATGAAACACCCAAGAATAATTTTTGAAAGGTACTCAAGTCCTCTACTGAAAACTACAAAACATTACTGAAAAAAGTTAAAGACGTAGGTAAATGGAGAGCTATGCTGTGTTCATACATTAAATGACTTAATATTGTTATTATGTTAATTTTCCCCATATGACTTTTAGTTTCAATGAAATTCCAATCAAAATGCTTTTTTCATGTGTATGGAATTAATGAGTGAAAATTTTTATAAAGACAAACATCAAATATATATATGTTGATAAGTAAAAATGTGTGTAAAATATTAATAGAAATGCAAAGGACTTAGGATGATCAAGGCAACACTAAAGATAAAGCTGGAGGATTCACACTATAAAAAATTAGAACTTTCTATAAAGTTACAGTGAATACAGCAATGTGGTATTTGTATACGGACAGATGAATGGAATTATTTGTCATCTGCTTTATGACATAATATGTATTGCAACTCAGTGGGGGAAGGGAAGATTGTCTTCAATGTACGTGTGGGATACAAGTACACTTGATCACCACTTTACATGATTCACATAAATTAATTTGAGAGGGATAATAGATTAAATGCTAAAGCTAATTGATCAAGCTTTTAAACGAAAGCATAAAATAGTATTTCCAAGATCTTGGGGGTTGACAAAGATAAAGAGTGCAAAAAGTATTAACCATATGTTATGGGTTGAACTGTGTCCCCCTCAAAAAAGAGACATTTTGGAATCCAAACCCTCAGGACTTCAGAATGTAATCTTTTATGGAAATAGGGTCTGTGCAGAGGTAATCAAATTGAAATGATGTCGTTAAGGGTGAGTCTTAATCAATGTCACTGGTTTCCTTATAAAAAGGGAAAATTTGGACACAGACACAGATGTGCACAGAGAAAAGACGATTTGAAGAGAGACACAGGAAAAACACCCTGAGAAGATGGAGGCAAGAAGTGGAATCATGCTGCCACCAGCCGGGGGGCACCTCGGACCACCAGAAGCTGGAGGAGGCGAGGAACAGCCCTTTTTCCCCTACTGGCTTCAGAGGGAACATGGCCCTGCTCACACCTTGATTCGGGGCTATAGCATCTGAAATGGTCACACAACATATTTCTGTTCTATATCATCCTGCTTGTATACTTCATTATAGCAGCTCTTGGAAACCAATATGCAGTAAAGATAAGGAGTGATGCACTGAACTGCACTGAAGAACTATGCATCAAATAATACCATTAAGCATTAAAAGTCAAGCCACAGAAGAGGAGCTGATATTTGCAGTAAGTATATCTCTAACAAAGGACCCAATTCCAGAATATTTCAAAAATTCTTACATTTCAATATATTTTTTAAAAAGAACAAACTTGAAAATTGGCAAAAGCCTTGAATAGAAGCTTTACAAATGTGGACATTAAAGTGGCCAATCAGCGTATAAAAATATGCATCTCATCACTTACTATCAGAGACATGCAAGCTTGAAAGTGAGACCTAACTACACATTCACTAGAACGGCTGAAACTATAAAGGCATATTAACGTTAGGCACTGGTGAGGCTGGGCACAACGTGCTCTGCTACCTTTCTGGTGGGAATACAACCTGTTAACGCTTTGGAAACAGTTTGGCTGAGTCTACTAGAGCTGAGGGTACGTAGACCCCATGAACTGGTAATTCTTACAGGTATACACTGAAATGAGGGCTTCGATTCACCAAAAGATGTGTATGAGAAAGTTCCCAATGGCCTTATTTGTAAGATCTTCAAACTGGAATAAGCCCAAGTGCCCATTAAGAGTAGAATAGGTAATTAAGGGGCGGTATATTCATACAATGGGACAAAAAAGAACTGGAAGTAAGTGAATCTCTCAGACATGATGGTATATAAAAGAAGTCTGACACGAAAGACGGCACACTCCATGGTTCCCGTTTATATGAAGTTCAGGAACAAGACAGCTTAATCTATGGTGGTAGAAGTCAGTCAGGATAGTGGTTACTTCTTAGGGATGGCATTGGCTTGGTGGGGACATGGGGGAACCTTCTGGAATGATGGAGATATTCTTTAATTTGACCTGAGTGGTGACTAAGTGACCGACTACAAATGTAAACGTTTAGCAGGGTGCATAATTTAGATTCATGTACTGCATCAAACATGTTAAACCTCCAAAAATGTTGAAAAGAAAAAAAAAAAGAACAAATTGTCAGATAATGGTCAGGAGAAATTCTGAGGGCAGATACTTTATGAGACCTCAGAACACATTGTAAAATTACTGTAGTTGGATCACTTTGGGTGGGGACAAAGGAACAGACAAAAAAGGGGACTGATTAGAGAATCCAAAAGCAAGTGGTTATGAGCCTTAAACAATAGATAAGTCAGTAATTTTTATGTACTTAGGAGAGTGCCATGTTTACTAAGCATAAGGTAAGTGCGAGTGCATCAGTTAGATGAGTAGAAGAGGCTAGATTCCTGTATATGACGATTTAAGGTATTACAAAGATTATAGTTCAATTTTGGGGAAATAAATGCATCATTTACTAAATGGAGCTGCCTCAACACCTCTGCCTTGCAAATAAATGAAGTTGATCATCTATTTCTGTTATGCAAATGTAAAAACCAAGACAAGGAAGTCCTTCCAGAACATCTGAGAGATTACAAGTAATTTAGGAATCAAGGGGTCCTTCTTAAGTAAGAAGCAAGGCAGTTTTAAAAGAAGAGATTGGCAATTAAATGAAAGATATACAATTAAAAATATTCTAATAATGAAATATAACATAAAAATAGTAAATAAATAAAAAGTAGATTTGGTAAAATTTTACAAATCTAGGAATCACTTTAATATTTGTTTTATAACCATATATATATTATATTATTATATATTATATCTGTAGTATATATTATAATGTATTATTGCATATAATGTTTATATAAAATAAACATTTATAATATTTATTATGACCTTATATATCATTTATATTTTATCTACCTATCTATCTCACATGTATAAAGAGCTCTTAAAATTTGACAAGACAACCCAACAGAAATATGGGCAAAAATGTTAAAACTCACTAGAAGTCAAGGAAATGCAAATTACAGCAATAATCAGATTTGGTTTTATATTTCTATGATTGACAAAGGGAAAAGGCTCTATTACCCATTGTTTGTAGAAATATGGATAAAGGACATCTGAATTGAATAGCTTTGTTTTTGTAAAGTGGTTGGACCACATTTTTAAAAATTAGGAAAGAACCTTCCCTTCAAGCCAAGAAGCGTTCCTTGGCCCCTCGGTGGTCCAGCCGAGGCACAGGGTGGGAGGAGTTTGCACAAGGGCACCCACATGTCTGCTCTGGGGGCAGTGCTGGCAGCGAGGCCGGCCCAGCAGCCAGGAGGTGTGAAGCCGGGGCTGGAGTAAGAGCAGGTCAGAGGGAATGAGTCAGTCGTGCCCAATATTCCTGAGCTGAGGTGAGAGACACGCAATAATGCAGAAAGAGCATGATTCTGTAACTGTGGTTTTAAAAAATAAACCAATATTGCAAACCTCTGTGTGTTAATGCACATGCACATTTATGTTTGTATGTGGCCCTATGAGCTTGGGGAAAAATACAGATGGCTGTGTATTGGGTCCTATTCTGTGTTGGGGGTTTTATCAGGGGGTGGAGTGAGGCAGAAAGGAGTCAAGTAAAAATTTAAAAATATACTGAAATTAAAACATATACATATATATATATACACACACACACACACACACATAAGTATTTCCATCATCTTGAGCATGCACTTATGAAAATTTACTTAGGAGGTGTGTAATGAGGCTGATGTTAAAAAGTAGAACCCTGATGTCAAGGTCATCCTGGCTTGGCACAGGATGGGCCCCAGTGTGGAGTCAGCTGTGCCAGGGGATCCTGAAATTCCTGTTCCCAAGCCCCCCTGTTCCCATACACACAAAGGCCTCATTCTTCCCTCTGGATGCGGGAAACAAGGGATCTGCGCCACCTGGATGGGTGCTAAACTGCGGAGCCGCCCCGGCCCTTTGGCCAGCCTGGGTGGGATTTGCCCAGGGACAGGTCAGTGTGGCCCCGGCAGCATGAGTCTACGCGCAGGTGTGGAAGGGGAGCCAGGACCCAGTGCTTCTGCTCTGGTAATTCTTGGCCTCCACCAGCCCCTGGAGAGAGAACTACAGCAACTCACTCCTGCCCCAAACTCTTCCAAATGACTTTCCCCTCAGAGACCGCTTGTTGGCGAAAAAGTCAGATCATAAAAAATAACCAAACAGATAATAAGCCAGAAGAACAGGAGCAATAAAAACAGCATCAGGAATTTCACTTTTTAATATTTATTTTAAAATAAGAACACATGCTCCTTGCAGAGTCATTTAAATAATCAAAAACTGTGTAAACAAAAGGTACAGTTTCCAGCCCCTACAACCAAGATAACTATTAATAGGCAGGTAAGTAGGCATCCAGACTTCAAAATTTATCTTACACGTGCATACATTACATGTGCACACAGGCATACGTATGTGTACATATGTACATAGGTGTATATTACACATTCTAAACAGAAACAAAATCCTGCCAGTACATATTATTGGGCAATCTCCCAGTCGGGCCCAGCAGACATGCCCACCCTTTCAAAAGAGCTGCCTGCATACCACCTGCTCCTATGAAAGCTCCTTAGAGTTGCATCCGTAAAGTACTGAGGGATCTCAATTTTTAGATTCCCGGTGATTTTTGCTTCCATATGTGATTGCAGTGATATCCTTGTACAAATATATTAACAGACTCAGGCCAACTTTTCTGCAGAAAGACACCTTCAAGTGTCTGATGATAAAATAGGCTCATTCTCACACGTTATGCAAACCTTACTATCCCAACAGTAGAAAAATTGCCCATTTTCCACACCCTACATTTTGAAAGTGTGTCCATATGAGAAGCAAAGACCTTTGCCTCATTATGTTTAACATTTTTATTCCTACGTTCACCAGTGAGGTTGAGTTTTTTCCTACATCTTCACTGGGGAGACAGCACAGCCTTCCGGCTCAGGGGCTCACCTCTGTTTACAAGCAGCATATGAGGCGACTAGGAGAGTGGCTCAGTACAAAGCTGATAGTAAAACACCAATATTAATGTTCGTTTTTGTTGATACTCTTTAGACTTTCTAGTAGGTAGGTAAAATAGTGAGTATTTTATCCTTTTTCGAAAATATTTATGTTTTCTTGTCTTAGCTGGTTGTTAGGGTCACAAGGGAAAAATGGGATGACTAGCATTTAACACAGGTTGTTGATTCTGTGAGTGGCCTTCATGGGGTTAACCAATGTTTCTTCTCTTTTTAGCTGATTATT
Organism: Manis javanica; assembly: GCF_040802235.1. Taxonomy (NCBI): domain Eukaryota; kingdom Metazoa; phylum Chordata; class Mammalia; order Pholidota; family Manidae; genus Manis; species Manis javanica. Next base: position 3,861,722 of record NC_133162.1, on the reverse strand, counting down.
CTGTTTTGTGGATCTGCGCCTCTGGATCTGAAGGGCCTTCTCTGTCCTGCCTTAGAGTCAGCGAAGCTCCGAACAACTAAAGCTGTTGGCAAGTTTCAGCTACTATCAGTTTTGTGCAAGAAATATCTGTCGGACGCCTGTGTCTGGCAGGCCTTGGGCACACAGCAGTGAGGACTGAGGACAGTGGTGGACGGCTCTGTCCCCATTCAACTGGCTGTGCGCCTGGAACGCCCAGGCAGCATGCTTCACAGTGGCAGCTAGGGCCGGTGTCAGAAAGCGCCAACCACTTGTTACAGGGAGGGCTGGTGGGGGGTGAGGGGCACTGAAGGTCCTTGTATTGCAGGTGCTCAGGCAAAAATGGGCCTTTTAGGAAGACAGTAAATATGAGAGCTAAGCAGAGATCTTTGCCTAAAAACCATGATCCTCTGATTAAGTGACAAGCAAGGACTTCATTTTGTAGATTCCAGGTTTTCACAACAGTGACTGGGATTTACCTCCTTCTGATGGCTTTTTTTCTTCAGAAAACCCTACTCATTGTGACTCAGGCCAATAATGTCTGTACTGCGGGCCTGCTCTGGGCTAGGTATATTATCAGGATTATGTACCGAACCCTCAAACCCACTGTGCCCAGTGGCTCTTCCCCCTATTGTGCAGCTGAGCTGCCTGGGGTGGACACAGACGCGTGCCCCTTGCCCTTCCAGGACCCTTGACCAGCTGTGAGGCGTGTGGGTGGCTGACAGCCTCCAGTTTGTCCGTCAGAGTCAGCAGCATATTTAAGGCCAAGGTGCTGCCCTTCTAGATGCGGCCCTGGCTGGATACCCAGCAAAGCGACGGTACAAGGGCCCAGGTCTTTCTGCCCTTGTCCCGGAGCCCCAGCGGGCAGAGACGTGGTCCGTTCGGATGGCTCTGCTACGCAGTCCTGCCCTCTTTCCTCCGCAGGTGCGGCTCCTAGGGAGCACAGAACTCCTACATCTATCTCGGGCCCTTATTCACAGAGACCTTGACCTGGGGAAACTGAGGCCCTGGAGGAGCTCCATCTGCCGCTTTTATGTTTATGCATGGCTGTCATAGACTAGGTGGAGTCACATGTGTCCTTGGGTCCCCTCAGGTCCTCCCAACAACCTTGCTGGGATAGAAACCCCCCATTCCTTCCCCTGCCTCCCCTCCATGCCCACTTCTGCCCAGCTGCCCTGGCCCTGGAGTGGCCAGGCCTCCCTGGGTACATCATGGGTTCTGCCGAGGATGGTTGATCACATCCCTTCCTTAGAAGGGACCCCTTATGTTTGGGCTCCCCGGGAAAGCTGAGGCAGGGGAGGGCCCTGGGAAGAGGGGGCGCGGGCCTGTGGGACAGACACAACCGTGGGAGTGTTTGCCTTGTAACCAAATCACAGGGGCTCGCTAGTAAAATGGCTCTTTTATTGCAACAGCTCCAGCGGGTCTTTTCTTTCGGCACCTTGCAAACACCTCCGGTGCCACAGAAGTCAGAGGGAGAGGCCGGGCTGCCAGCCGCTCATGAATGAAGCATTCACGCTGCCTTCCCGGGAAGACGCTTGGCCGCCCCTTTCTCCTGCCCATGCCCGGCCTGCAGCCGAGCCCTGGGGTCCAACCGACATGCCTGCTCGCGGCTGGCTTTATGGGGCTGAGAGGCGCCGACGCTTCCAGCTGCTGGGCCTCTGCATGGAGAGCTCGAGGAGAAGCCAGAGGAGCTTGAACAAGAAAAGGGAACCTTGATGTCCGACCACAAATGTCTTCAGCTGAGCAATTGAGACATTTATATGCCTGGTCCCACGGGGACAGGTGAAAGCCTGGCTGGCCCATTTGTGATTCCTGGGAAGTGCAGGCCAAGCCTGGGCCTGATCCTACTTCCAAGTTCAAATGCTTCGCCCCCAGCCATAGACCTGGGGGAGGATCAGGTTTTATGGGGCCTAATGTGTGGATAATTTGGACGGCCTTTTTAAAGAAAAAGATGCAAAACTTAGGAATAAAAATAAGTACTTCTCTGGAATAAGATCCGATAGCCATAAATAACTAGAGATTCACAAAGGCAGCTGGGGAAGAGGCGTGGCCCACGGGGTGAGAGCCCTGGGGGGCCCCGGGGGTAAACTGTGCTGGGGAGAACTGGTCCCTGAAGCAGCGGCCGCCACCAGGGTGCTGCCCCATCCACGCAGACACAGAGAGGAGAAAAGACAAGTTCCTTAATGAATTCTTTTACATTAAAATGCCAAAATTGTTTAATAAAGTTTTTCCCCCTCCATATTAGATGACACAATTTTCATTTTTTTTCTCCATTTTGTATTACTACAATTTAAAATGAGGAAAGCTATGTAGCCATTTCAGGTTAATTTGTTGTTCTATTTGCCAGCTTATTTCACTGCATTATTAAAACATTTAGTACCATGAGTCATTAGTATTCCAAAATGTAATTAGCATATTTAATCAAAAACAATTAAGAACACACACTGCTTCCCTTTTTAAGTAATAAAATATTTACTACTGTAAGAATAAATGGAAATCAAAATACACTTTGAGGTGTTGATGTCTGAGAAAGGAAGGAAGGAAGGGCAGAAGAGAGAGAGGGAGAGAGAGAGAGAGAGAGAGAGAGAGGGAGAGAGAGAGAGAGAGAGAGAGAGAGAGAGAGAGAGGGAGAGAGGGAGAGAGAGAGAGAGAACTTAAAAGAAGGGAGGAGGAAAGGGGAGGAAATAATTCCAGGGGGACTTGCCGGCTCTACGCTCCCTCTGGTGGATTCTCTAACTTTTTTTTTCTCCTCTTGGGAATTTCGATTTCTGTAAGTCAAGTGCAAAAGAAATAAAATTTTATTACCGTTCCTCAAAACAATAATAAAGGACAATGCATGAATTAAGAAAAATTATATAATTGCCTGCAAGGAACTTGATTTCTCAGCAGAAAATTTCATCCTATAAAAATAAGTTTGAATGCTAGATCATTAACTGAATCTCTGAGTTCTTAGTAACAACAACAAAGAGACATCTGAAAATCAGCAGGCCCTCTGCCTCTGGAGGTGGCTGTGCGGGGTCACCCACACGGCTCGCTGCCAGCCAGCCCTTCTCGCTCTTGTGCTGTGTGTTTCTCTTTGAGATCAGCAGACGCTTCGCACGCCTTCAATCTCCATCTGGTTCATCCTGTGCCTCAGTTCACAGTGTTGTTTCGATCTGGATTCTATCCCTTAAACTCTGACCCCTGGACTCTCTGGGCTCATTATACACCTACTTACACTGATTTTTCTCCCTCATCAAGACCATTAGATCCTGGATATCATATTTAATGCTGAGAAACTCAAAGCTTTTCCACAAAGAAAAGGAACAAGGCAAGGATGCCCTTTCTCACACTCCTTTTCAACATCATACTGTAAGTTCTGCTGATGTAATAAGATAAGAAAAGCACATAAAAGGTATACAGATTGGGAAGGAAGAAACAAAACTGTCTTTGCTCAAAGATGACATGATTAAATATGTAGAAAATCTGATGTAACAGACTAAAAAAAATTTATGTAATGAATAAGTGATTTTGGCAAAGTTGAAGGATATAAGGTTAATGTGCAGAAGTCAATCACTTACGTATATACCAGTAATGAACAAGTGGAATTTCAAATTAAAAACACAATAACGTTTGCATTAACTTCAAAACTGAAATACTTAGGTACAGATCCAGCAAAATACGTACTAGATATATATGACAAAAGTTCAAAACTCTGATGAGTGAAATCAAGTAACTAAATAAAGGGAAGAGATATTCCATGTCCACAGATAAGAAGACCCACTATTGTCAAGGTGTCAGTTCTTCCAACTTGGTCCGCACATTCACTGCAATCCCCAGGAAAATCACAGCAAGTTATTTTGTGGTTAAGGAAAAACTAATTCTAAAGTTTATAAGGGGAGGTAAAAGACCCAGAATAACCAACATAATAGTGAAGGAGAAGAATAAAGTAGGAAATGAAAATTAATATCATAATTAGATTCTTGTTCAAATGTATCAGAATGACAGAAATTAAGAAGTCTGCAATATCAAGTCACGTGAAGCGATGAAACGCCCGGCACTGTCGGTGAGGGTGTAAAGGGTTCAGACATTCTGAAAACCATTTTCTCACCATCTCATGTAGTGGAAGATGTGTATTTCCTAATATGTACAAATAAGCAATATGAGATAGTTTATAACACCATTATTAGTGATTGGCAAACACTGACTGCAATGCAAATGTTCATCAGCAATAACATGGATACACTGTGGTATATGCATAAAATGGAATATTATGCCTCAATGAAAATTCACAGATGACATCTACATACATTAACCAAGATGGATTTTCAAACAATATTGGAGTAAAAGAAATAAAACACAATTCCATCAAAGACGATTTCATGTATTAAGGTTCAAAAACCATCAGATCTCTACTCTGTATACCTTATGGATATATTTTTAAGTTATAAAAACATAACAAAAAGCAAGGGAATGATTTTCACAAAAATCGTAATGGTGGCTGCTTCTAAAAAGAAGAGATTGTGGTTAAAAAAGAACAATTGTGAACTCTAGGGAGCTGGAAATATTCTATTTTTGTAAGACCTGGTGGTAATTACATGTTTTTCTTTATCAATCCCATCCTTCTGTTGTATGAACTTTCTGTGGTTATGTTACATATCCCATTAAAAAAACAAAGTGATTACTATGGAAACATTATGCTAATACCTTAAGAAACTTAGATACAATAGACACTTTTATAAGAAAATCAAAACTTTCAAAACTGACATAAGGATAAATAGAAACTATGAATGAATCTGTAATCATTAAATAACTTAAGTGACATATTAAAAATCTACTCCCAAAACACCATCAAGCCTGGGTGATTTTGCAGGTGGATTTGAATTTTACCAAAATCTTCAAGCAACACCTCATTCATACAAACTGTCTGAGGTAACAACTAGGAGAGGACCTCTCACAACTCAGCCTGTGATCGTTGCATTAAACGGATACCAAAAGTAAGACAGGAAAGTTTAGACCTTGCTAGTTTATAAACACAGATTTTTAAATAAAAATAGCAAGAGAAAGAAAAAGAATATCCAAGTCTCAATGTGACCTGGTAATGTTTTAATCCCACAAGTGTAAAGATGACTTAATGCTAGAAAAATCTATTGAGGTGGTTTTCTAAATTAACGGATTAGAGGGGAAAAACTCTTATGATCAACTCCCAACATTCAGAAAGAAATTTAGTAAGATCCAACACATGTTTTATTAAAACTCTTAGCAAACTATGAAAATGAGATGAATTTCTTAACCCAACTACTGAAATACTCTGTGGCAAACATTCCGTTTAAGAGTGTGACACACTGCAAGCAGATCCTTTCAGATCAGGAAATCACCACTTCATCACCACTCTACTAAGCATTACAATAAGACCCTAGCCAGCTCAGTAGGAGGGTGGGAGAGGAAATCATAAGAATTCAAAAAAGAAATTCTTCATTCATCACAGTGTACACAGTTATCAACCCACAAGTTAAAGAGAACCTGCAGAGCCACACTATTGAAACTCATAGATTCCAAAAGTTTAAAGAATCAAATTTTTATCCCCCCAATTAACATTCCCATATTCCTGCAACAAATAATTACAAAAAAAATACAGAGGTATTTCTTTCACAATAGCCACAAAAATTTCTAAGTTTCCTAAACTTAAATTTAAGATGTGTAAAACATTTACGGAGAAAATTTTAAACTACATGAAGAAGTTAAGCCTAAATAAATGGACAGATAGGAAGTTTATGGAAGGAAAAACTCGGTACCAGTAAGATGATAATTTCTTAGTTAATATAAAAACTGAGTTAATAAAAAGTATTCAATTTCAATTAAAATCCCAAGAGTGCTTTTCTCAGGAAACTTGCTCTCCATAAGAGTCTTTGACTAGTCTGTCAAGGGCCAAGGGCCAAAACAATTTTTAAAAAAATATTAGGAAAGGAGATCTAAGGCCTACCAGGTCTCATTATTTGTACAGAGGTAGAAAAATAGAGTAATGGAACATGATAGAAAATCTATAAGAGTATACATATGTTTGACTGCTTTAATATATAATACGCGACAGTGATGGCATTGAGATTGGGGAAATGAGATTTTTAAATAAATGGTATTAGAACTAATGGTTATTCACATAGAGAAAAATGAAGTTTGATCCCTACATTGGGTCTTACATACACTTAAATTCTGGATGGATTCAAGACCTCTGTGAAAAAAACCCTCAACACCATGAACATTTCCTTCTATTTTAATCTAAAGGCATTCAACGAAACACAAAAATCCGAGACCACAATTTTATCTACATGTAGGATAAAAGATACCTCACAAACAAGAAAGTATCTACAACTTTATAACTGATAAATGATGAATACCAAACACCAATAGAGAGCCTCACAAAATTAAAAACTGGTTAAAATCCCATGAGAAAAGCAGGCAAAGGTTATGAACAAATTTGCAGATGAGGATCTGTGTCCATTTGCCACATCACAAATCTAATAATCATTCTTTTTGTTTGTTTTGTTTTGTGTTGCTGGTTTTTGCTCTTTTATACCGAGGTACATACAATAAAGTGCACAAATCGTAGTGTACAGCTTGATGGATTTTGACATAATGGCTATTCTTGATTCCTCTCCTCCCTCGGTTCCACAGTGAATCCTGTTAGTTCAACGTCTAAAACACACGTGGATGGACGAATTCTCAAATTGGATTTCCACAGCTGCACGGAGCGTGGCCCACAGACTCCTCCCTCCGGGTCTCAGGACAGACTTGCTCGGCTCCCTTTTTCCACCCACCCCCCTGAGTGCTATAAAAATCTGTGTATGGTGTTGAATTCTCTGCTTAAAACTCTCCCATTTTTCCAGTCACCCTTTGGCAGGGAAACATTGCTAACCAACGCCAAGAATATAGGACCTGGTCAATGGCTTCAGCCCCCCCACACCCCCACCCCAGGCACACAGGGTTCTCCCAGGCCCCAGAGCCTGAAACACTGTTCCCAAGATTTCACCCAGTCTGTTAGGTCCCAGTGACCCTAAACTCTCCCAAGGTGCCCCCGCCATCACTCCAGTCTTTAACCCAGCACAACCTATTTCTTTTTATGCTTATCACTGCCTGAGATGAGATAACAACACGTAAAGAGCAAAGGATGAAACCTGTCCCCGCATGGAAGTCCAGCTCCAGGAAGCTAGAGCCCTTGTCCCTGCGGCTCACTCCTCCACTCCCAGGGCCCAGACAAGGCTGGGCATTTAGTGAGTGGCCAGTAAGTGTCTGTGGAATGAGAGAAAATCACTCCACCTCACAGCAATCAAGGAAATGAAAATCAGTGAAACAAGGAAATATCATTCCACCCCCATGAGATGGCAGTTAGAGCACTGGTGAGAGAGTTTGTGCAGATGTGGAGGGACTGGAACCACACGGGGGTGGCTGGCCCTGTGTCCTGGCTTAACTTGGAAGTCTTGGGTTTACACTTCTTGACCAGCGTAATTACCCACAGAGCTGACTCCCACTGTTCAAAGTGTCCTGGAAAATAAATAATATGGCTTCCCTCTGTATAAGATGTAGTGCAAAGGGAAAGTGATATCAATCGTGCTGCAGCACAGTTTGGCGATATCTGTGTATGTGGAAGATGGGCGTCCTCTTCCGTCCAGCAATTCTCCTTCAAGGCATGTATCCCAGAGAATTCCTCACATATGTGCACAAGACATTTTTGTAAGGACATTATTGCATGAGTGTTCCTATGAACCAAAAGTGAATCCAATTTTAATACCCTCAAAAGAGAAATGGGAAAATGATGATGCAGTTATGTAACAGAATAATATATGAGTTGAAATGAACTAAGGTCAACTGTATAAATCTTGAAATCATGCTAAGTGAAAACCCAAGTTGCAAAGGAATCTTCAGTGCCTTTGACCATTTATGCAGACTTCAAAAAACAATTACTGTTCATGGGTATACATATGACATACATATAAACACATAAATCTAACCCAGATGGATGGGACCCAGCAATTTCAGGGGTGTAATTACCCTGAGTGTGAGAGAGGACATTAGTGATGGTAATATGGCTTTAACCATATCTAGAAAGGTTTATTTTTTTAAAAATTAAGATTGGAAGTAAATATCGCAAAGAGCTTGCCTTTCTTAATATCTGTGTGGCACTTTAATGGGCATCTGTTATATTACTCTCAGCACTATGCCATATGTTTGGAGTACTCCATAATTATAATCGCAAAAACAATTAAAAAGATAAGAGCAGGTATTAATAATTCAGAAAACAAAAAGAAATGGTAAGTCAATGAGCTGTTGTGATAAACATTAGAAAAAGAAACCTCATAAAATAGACAAAATCCTAGACAGTATAATAAAAAAAGAAGAGGGGGGAAATAAAACCAGGTACTCTGGCCATTGCAATGAATTGTAAAACATCGTCCACACAGAACCATGTGAAAGAATTTGAAAATCTCAATGAAATAAATGTACATTTAGGAAAATAAGAAGTAACGAAACGGATCAGCCCAACAATAATGGAAGAAACAGAAAAGCAAAGTTTTCTCAATGCTGAGCATTCCGTTGATGGGATCCCAAGAACGTCTGTTGGCGGAGGCTTCCTCATGTGCTTAGATCTGCCTCGTGGAGAGACCTGAAGGTGCGGTGAGGAAACGCACATGTGCTACTTGGCCCAGGGCCTGGGTCATAGTGACATGATGATTACAGTAAAAAATAGGTAAGTCCCATTCTCAGCGTTCCTGTTCAGCCTGTAATCATTGTTAAAATACTTGTTGCCAATTGGCAAAACTCTCCTTCGCTCTGCGCTTCCTCACTGCCTGAAGCCCTGAGGCCTTTCCTGGGATGCCTTTGGAGGATCCCCACAAAAATGCAGGCATTAAGACCTCCAGAAAGCCCCTGCCTCCCAGGCCTGCTCGCTCAGCCAGCCGCTGGGCCTGTCCTGCCCAGGTGCTGCGTCCTGTGGGCATGGCTATCATCTCTCCTGCGCTACATAATATATTTCAGACCTTAGAAGAAACGGGCAACTTCGGGATTCATTTTATAAGACTGGAATAAACTCTAATACCCAAATCCAGGAAGATCACACACACACACACACACGCACGCACGCACACACATGCACATGCACACTTTTTGATGATAGGTACAAAAATCCTTTAAAAAATGTCATACAAAGACAGTAGTAGTAATACACTAATGTAATAACAATACTTTCTAATATTATGTTAATACAGTAATACTAAAAGAATAATATCTTCCTAGTGAAGAATGATTTACTACTGTTACAGAATTTGTTAACATATTTTGTCATGTCAACAGGCCAAAAGAAAACAGAACAATTACACTTTTTAAAGGTAGATGTCTAAAATAGATCAGAAAATGTTTCAGCATTTAATCCTAATGTCAGCAAGATTCAAAGTTAAGACTGAAGCACAACTCCTCAGCATTTAAGACTATCTTACATACATAGTTGGTTAAGTATGTAGTGTGGAAGATTTGAGGCATTTCTATTAAGAGGAAACACAGATTAAGGATGTCTATTTTCAGTACTTTCAGAAAATTCTAGTCATTGTCATAGACCAGGAGATAAACGTTGATCTGAGAGGCATAGTCCCTTGAGAGAAGGAGACGAAATGACCACTATGCACATATACCATGGTTGTTTGCTAACAGGCCAATTCTCTCACCCCTCCAAAAAATGAGAGAATCTATTGGGAAAAAATCAGAATTAGTAAGGGTGTTCCATAAGTGACCAACAGTGAACTAAACACTTAAAAGCAATGGCTCCAGGTATAAAAACAGGTGGTAAGGTTTTCTTCTTTATGCTTATTTCTTTCTCAACAGAGAGACTAGGTATATTGTGAAAATTAAAAAAAAATGAACTTTCTTGTGCATCATCTGCAATACACAGTAGAAAACAAAATGAGAAAAATAATCTGTTTATGATTGCAAAAAATGAAGATACTACTATAGAATAAAGTTAGTAACAAAGGTCCAGGGCCTGTGTAAAAACTACACACCTGTTAATGTAAATGACACTGTGAACAGGCCAAGCCTTAGGGTGGTAGGATGTACACACAAGAATCATACAGGACACCCTGAAAGGGAAGAAACATTAGTGAAAATATTAAAACCTTTCAAGATGCAATAATTAAAAATATGATACAGGGATAAGAACAATGGATGCATCAATGTATTCGAATAAAAATTCTAGAGACAGAAGGAAAGAGGGAGTTTAAAAAGGACAAAGGAATTTTAAATCAATAGGAAAGGGTAGTTGCTTTAATAAGTGCTATTATGAAAACTATTTATCTAACGTTAATAGTATATCCATACCATCTATATGTATATTTATGTCATCTATGTCTATATGGTGTCACTAAGAGTGAAGCCATAGGAGCATATACAGGAAATATTTTCTTTAATCTTAAGGCATCAGAAAAGTTTCTAAATATTTACCTAATGGCAGAAACCTTGTAGGAAAGCAATAAGAAGTGTAACCATACAAAAATAAAAACTAAGAACTCTTTGACAATATAGGAAGGCCAGAGGCAGATTACCAAGAAGGGCTAACATAACTAATATGTAAAGAGCTCTTTAAAATTAAGTTTGAAACCCACAAATTCCAAACTGAAAAATGATCCTCATGTACATCCGAAGGAAATTCATAGGAGAAGAAATGCAGATGTGCACATGAGGCGGTCAAAAGGTGCTCAGGTCAGTAGATGAAACAATTTTGGGAGCCAGGGTGAGCTGTTTGGATTTCATTCCGAGACTGGTCAGGCTGCGAGGGGCTGAGCAGGGGTGGAGGCATGGTGGGGAGACTGGGTCATTGTGGGGACCAACATGGCAGTGGAGGCAGGAAGTGAGCTGGGGAACACAGGGGCTGTGCCTGGGTGGTGGCAGCTAGGTGGGTGAAAACAGGTGCTTTCTGAATGCATTTGGAAGGTGATTCAGAGGACTTCGTCATGGCTGGCCTGGCCGTAAGGGTGGGGGTCCTCCCGTTATCAGGGGCTCCGTTTGTGCAACAAAGAAGGCCTGATCACCTCCTCACTGCCTAGCCTGGGCCAGTGGCCTTGTTCTCTGGGGGACTCCCTTCACTCAGCAGCTGCAGGTGGATGGTGGGGCCTCGGATCTGACCTGTCAGTAGCATCAGTTAGGCTTCTGCTGGAGGAAATAGTCTTCAAACCTTCAGATCTGAAGTGGTGCATCTACCAGTCAACCATTCTTATTCCATAATAAAGTTTGGAAATTTCAGAAAATTTAGCATTCATTTATTTGTTTCCCTCAATAGGAAGCCCTTATTGACATTGACCAGGTGAGAGGCAGCGTGAGGTGCAATAGAGGCCCTCCAAGGTGGCAGCCAGTGAGTTTCAGAGCCAGGAGTGACCACCAGGCTCGCCCCAGAGCCCCCGCTCTTACCCAGCCACTGCCCTGCACAGGCGTCTTCTCTTGAGCCAAGGCCAAGAGTTCTCAGGACGGACCAGAGGTTGGGCATCCCAGACAGAAAGGCAACTGCAGAAGACCAAATTGACAACAGCAGTGGACATCTGGGGACTGTCCAAGTGTGGGGTGTCCCCCATCCCCTGGTGTGTGGGGAGCAGGTAGGAAGTAAGACATCTGGGAGCAGGACCAGTGATAAGGGCCTCGGGGTGACACTGCAGGCCGGGCCCCCTGCACACACACCTGGAAGTGCTAATGGAGCGGACGGGGCAGGGAGGTGTGGGATGCACGTCACCGGGACATCCCTGAGCCGGCTGCCAGGTGAGGACCGCAATCAGATAGGAGGAGAGGGAGGCTGAGGGTGGCACAGGGCGGCGGGGCCAGCACAGAGGCCGCAAAGGGGCCTGGAGGCGGGCCTGCCCAGGTGGCACCCGGGACTCGGGGGCCCCTCTGGTGGGCCTGCTCCGGGGGGATGCACTGGACTGGGGACACCGAGGGAAGGGGCAAAAGACACGCCAGCAAGTCTTTCCCCGGAGCTGGGGCAGGGAGAGGATGGCAGGGAGGGAGGCGGGGAGGTGGGGAGCTCCCGGAACGCAGCAAACATGTGTTCAGCCCTCTGTGGGGAACAGAAAAGCCAAACCAAATGAGCATATAATATCGGCGAGCGTCTCTTGGGCACAAGGCCCACCTAAGCCCATATGTTTTAACAAATTAAGAGGTAAATAATTTGCTGGAGGTAGCGTGGAACCACATCTCTGTCAATGTGAATTCCTTGTCCCTCAACTCCGGATCTCCATGGGCATAGCCCCCTTTCTATTTCCCCTTAAAAAGAGTTCCCTGGCACGATGCTCAAGGTATGCCCCGCCTGCATTGTGCTAAGCCCCCGACCTGCCCGAAGGACAGGAAGGCTTCCGTGTGCTTCTGTCGGTTTAAAATCCACAAGGACCTCCGGGGCTGGTAAGACAGAGCTTTTGCAGTAGGAAAAATGCACGGAGGATTGTGTTATGCATAAAAAGAGACATGCAAAGGTTACATCGTGCATTTGAAGGGCCCGCTCGTTTTCCTGCCAAGAAAACATTAATTTATGTAAAGAAGCCTGGCTCTGCCCCCAAACGGTTAAATTCCCCTAGTCTCGTTTCCCGTTCGTTAGTTGCGAATCTGTCTCCACGTACAGAGGCCATCAAATCTGGTCACCAGAGACCTCTGCGTTGACTTACATGGGGTCCAGGGATTGCGCCTGTTCTTATGGAAAATATCTCGGAAATCCCCGAGCTGAGCATCTTGATCTCCTCTGCGCTGAGAGCGTGGCTGAGAAGGCTGGAGAGTGAAGAGAACACTTTCCCCGCATAATTTCATTTGTCAGGAGAATCTTGCGGCTGACATTGGAAGAGTGATTTAATTGATTTTAATCATACACCTGAGAGCAGGAAATTGAGCCCTCTGTCCTGAAAAATAATTCTAGGCTTCCTCCAGAATATCTAATTTGCAGCTAATAGTTTTTTCTTGAAGTTTTGTTGTGATGTTTGGAAAACACAGACGCAGGTAAATGTCAGATGATGAATGGCAGCCTCGGGGGCAGCAAGCACCAGGTGTGCCCCGGTGGGCCCTGCAGCTGGGCCTGTGGGTCCCTGGAATTCAGACCCGTGGCTGCCAGCGTTGAACCCCTTCTGCAGGGCCTGCTGCCCCGGGTGCCCTTTGTCCTGTAAGGGAGCTGTGGTCCCTGACCCCTCATCAGAGGCACTGTCCAGGACCTCAAGGCTCTGGGGCACCATGTGCCGTCTTGGCCTTGACTGAAACCTGTGAGGGGACGCGGATCACCGAGTTCTCTTCCAAGAAAGGCTTTCATCCGAAATGGATAAACATGAAAAATAAATGAGCGTTGCTTTCATCTTCTTAAATTTAATCCACTATAAGGAAACATTACTGCACAGAAAGCTTCTGGGTTGGAATGAGTTTATCTGCAGAAGAGAAGTCAGATTAGCTTTGCATGGCAAAAAGCCAGAGCGTTTTATATCTGTGTCCCCAGAAAAACCTCTGCGATCTTCCAGCACTATTATTAGCTATTATTCAGATGGGACCTCGGTCAGCGAAAGTGCGTGAAAATGCATGAGTGCTGGAACAGCCTCGTAACGCATCAGCAAGTAGAGAGGGGCCACGTGGGTCTGCATCCGCCACGTTGGGCCTGAAGGGAAAACCTAAGGAGTATACCCAGCAGGAGGTGCTCGGTAAACAGCCCCTGACATCTTCCCTCAGAGAGGCTTCTCTACTCCGTGGAGTTCTTGGTTCCCACAAACCCCAAATCCACATGTACACCTGGAATGGGAGGCCACTGGGGTCCCTGTAGCGTATTACTACAGGACAGATGCTGTCCTGTCCACACATCCCTCCTCCACCAGCCAGGATGTCACCATATTAATGTAAAGGAAAACTGTACATTTAATTGTATGTCCCTAGTTCGTTAACAGAGAAGCCAGAGAAATGTTAAAGAGGCACGTCTGTTACACACACCCAGAAGCCTGAGCTTCAACGTATTTTGTAATACAGAATTTGTGAAAGTATTTGAGGGTTGGACTTCACCCAAAACATGCTCCTTGGACTTCAAGGAGAAATGAAAACAGCCCGTAGTGGAGCAGTGGGTAACCCCCACCATTCATCATATCTGAAGAAGTTTCTGGAACCCTCCCTGACCCTCTTGCCGGCCTCAGTGCATCCTGCAACCTGGGTCAAGGCTTTAGACTAATTTGCCCTATGACTGTGAACAAGTCACATCTTCATGCCTTATTTTTCTCATTTTTAAAATGGGTCTAGCACACGCCCTACCTATTGCCTTGGAATGTCATACAAGAATAGTATAATAGACATGAAACCTTTACAAATAATGGGAAATTAAATATTTAGCTTTCTTAAAGGATCTTGGACACAGTGGTGCATTTATGCATTTAGCATCCAAGTGCCTTCAGTGTCCAAGCTGACATGTCAGGATGCTGTGCTCCCCAGGAGCTCTACGTGGCGCCCACACAGGTGCAAGGACCAAAACCCTGGTGTGGACATGGACTAAGGTGTGTGGACAGAATACCTGGTTCTGAATGTAAACGTGGCCATCTATTGATTCGTTGATGTAAGCAACTGTCTTGGTCTCTCTGAGTCTTTGACTTCCTATCTGCCAAGTGGGAGAAGCTTCGTCATTTCACCCTCTCGCAGCCTAGGAGGGAGGGAGAGAGAAGGCCTCTCAGAGTGCTGGCCAAACGTGGCTGTCCCGCCTGTCGGATCGGGCTCCTTGGGATCCCCACAGGCAGCTAGCACTCCCCCAGGGAGTTTACCTAGAACCCCAGAACTTGGTGCAACGCAGCCCATACTGTGGATGAGGGTGGAGCCTCCTCTCACAGGGCTGTGGTGTCTACACAGCATTGTGCACTTGACCCCAACTCACACCAGTTGACAGTGCCGGGCAGAGGAGACCATGAGGCGTATGGGAGCCCCTGAGAGCTAACCTGGCGATCCCTGCAGGACGGGCTTGGCGGCAGCAGGCGGAACAGCCTGGAAGCCATGGCCAGCTGGAACTGACAGCGAGGCTGGCCTGCAGTGAAATAAAAAATCAACGGGTGGCAGAGCTGATTGCTCTAACGTGGGGGGAAGTTAGCATTTGGCCTTTGCACAGCACCATTTGGACACCCTGCCTTCTCAGGACTAAGGCTGGCAAAGGACTGGGTACTTAAAACTGCTGCCCTGGAGAGCAGTCTGTTTTCCAAGAGTATTGGGAGCAGACGCCCTCACATCTGGGTGAGGCTTTAGAGTTTACAAATTCCTTTTATAAACATTGCCGCATTTCACTTTCACAAGGATCTTCAATCCCAGTATTTAATATGCTAACATGGGCGTACTGGGTCTTGGTAACTTTAAATGCAGGAGCAGAAATGGGTAAATTAAAAATGTGAGAGGAATCATTAACCTGTGTATTAAATACAGGTATATACTCTGCAATATATATATTCATATTAAATATGACTTTATTATTAATGATTCCTAAAAATGTGTTAGCATTTGAAGTATTGATATTTACATAAAAATGGTATTTTACAAGTACTAGAGATGCAATGATATGAAGAAGTCACTGCTGATTATCAATAATTTCACAGCTTTCTATTTTTAAGTATAAAAGTATTATATTACAAATGTGACACTATTAGAACCATATTGAACTGATAAATACAATACAAACATCATATGCTCAAAAACCTGTGTTGAGGTTAATACTGAAATTACATGGAGTTTACATGGAGCTAATAACAATTCACTGGATCTCTATGTATGTGAGCCAGCAGGTAGTCCTGACACATAAGAATTGTCTTAGAATTGAAACCATATTATTCCAGCTGGATAGACTCCCAGCAAAGAAGCCTGGTGTTCTAAAAATACTCACTACAAAATATTTTAGGTGCTAGCCACTTTCAGCTAGTAGGAAATCTCTGAATCTTTGCTAATTTTGATTCTATTTTAAGGTTTCCATCCTTCTGTGTGGTCTATTTTAAATGGACACTTTTCATTCTAAGTTATAATATATCCAGTATATAATAAAATATGTATTATCATATATAATGTAATTTAATAATATAGTCTTGTATCTTTTTTCAAATACATACTTGATTAGGTGATTAGAAATACTTACCAAATGAAATACGTGGTATTATCATATGTTCTGTCTTTCTATCTAATTTATATTAAGAATACTATGTGAAAAAAATCCCTGTCTAATTCCACAAATATCATCTGATTTATCCTCTGCAATGTGAACACAAGTTTTCTGACAACAAATAAAATTGTTCTTTAGAATATAAACTGTCTAGAAACAATTTTGTTAATTTTAGATTGGCATCTAAATATTAAGTACATTTGTGGTCAGAAATACTAAAGGTTCTGGTTAGTTGTATTATAAAGGTTATCTTCTCTGCTTTTCAAACTTTACATTATATAATCAATTTTTTTTTAGAGGGCATCTCTCATATTTATTGATCAAATGGTTGTTAACAACAATAAAATTCTGTATAGGGGACTCCATGTACAATCATTAATCAACCTCAAGCCTAACTCTCAACAGTCTCCAATCTTCTGAGGCATAACGAACAAGTTTTTACATGGTGAACAAGTTCTTACATAGTGAATAAGTTCTTACATGGTGAACAGGGCAAGGGCAGTCATATCACAGAAACTTTCGGTTTTGATCATGCATCATAAACTATAAACAATCAACTCAGATATGATTATTCATTTGATTTTTTTTTTGATTTTTATACTTGATTTATATGTGGATCCCACATTTCTTCCTTTATTATTATTATTATTTTTATTTTTAATAAAATGCTGAAGTGGTAGGTAGATGCAAGATAAAGGTAGAAAACATAGTTTAGTGTTGTAAGAGAGCAATTGTAGATGATCAGGTGTGTGCCTGTAGACTATGTGTTAATCCAAGATAGACAAGGGCATTAAAACATCCACAGATGCAGAATATTTCTCTCAAAACGGGGGTGGGGGGAGGTTCTGAGCCTCACCACTGTTGATCCCCAATTTCTCACCTGATGGCCCCCCTGCGACTGTGCCTGTCTTAGGTTGTTCCTCCCTTGAGGAATCTTACCCGTCTCTGGCTAACCAGTCATC
The DNA here is from genome assembly GCF_040802235.1 of Manis javanica. NCBI lineage: Eukaryota > Metazoa > Chordata > Mammalia > Pholidota > Manidae > Manis > Manis javanica. The sequence goes on along the minus strand of NC_133162.1, from coordinate 3,844,607 downwards.
TTCCGGGGCCATACAGGGAGATGTAAAGTTGGTAAGTGAGAGAGAAGCCTTATTGTTTGAAAAGGTTAGTTTTTTACTTCTTTGCAGATTTATGCCCTGTGGCTTCTATGCCCAGCATTTGTCTTGAGGTATCTTTACCACTTGGAGGAACTACGATACTTGGCAAATTCGATATGAGGCACGAATTCTATTTAAGGGCTGTAATTAGAAAGGAAGAAGAAAAGCTATAGAGGTAGCAGGAGGAAGAAAACATGGGAGGATTGATTATTTCTTTGACATATCTTCTTGTAGAGTAACTTAAGCATGTATAGGTTTTAAACTACTAATTAAATTGCACACACACATTAACAAAATAGGAATACAGTTACATAACCAAAGCAGATCTATAATTACCAGCCATCTCCAGTGAAACCAAGAAAACCAGTTAGGCACCCTAGGCATTTGTGAAAATTTGTCTATGATATGATGGATATTGTCCAACTGTACTTGAACAGTCTGAGAGAAATCAGACAAATTAAAACAACCCATTCCTGGGAACTATTCACATCGCATATGTTCTTTTAACAGTAGATAGTCTGTAGTTGTAAGATTTTGGAGCGCTGCAACTTGCACTTCTCCTAATTCTTGGTTGAGTTCCAACAGTATAGATCCAGTCAAATTTGTTGTTTTATTGAAAGCACAGGCCAGCTTAGACATCTCCTTCTTCATTCCAATGGCAAGTCCAGGAACTGGTGGGATGGATGCAGCTACAACTGCAGCATCGCCTGGATCTTTGTGGAGGTTTTTTGATGATCATCTTCTGGTGTGACTCTTCCAGAGAGTGCTGATGTTGGAAGTTCTTCTTCATATCGTATCTTAGTTCATTTTCTGGGTAGCCAAATTAGGCTTTGATCCTCTGTATAAACACAAACAGACCCTTTGCCCACACTTTGATATGCCCTTTATACCATTGTGTAGAACTCATTGGAGGTCACCACACAGGAACTGCTTTTTTTTTTTTAAGAGAAAGGAATATTATCAGAAAAGTGTACCTCCATAGCCGATCATCTGACACCCTTTAAGTGATCAAAATTAAGGATATTTAAAGCATGCGTTAATCGTTGATTTACAGTTAGTTTTATCCTATCAAGGAATAATCCCCCTTTTCTTTCTTTTTTTTTTATCTTTAAACTACACTTACATGAAGAATATTATGTTTACTAGACTCTCCCCTATACCAGGTCCCCCCTATAAACCACTTTACAGTCACTGTCCATCAGCATAGCAAAATGTTGTAGAATGACTACTTGTCTTCTCTGTGTTGTACAGCCCTCACCTTTCTCCCTCCTCCCCATGCATGCTAATCTTAATACCCCCTTTCTTCTTTCCCCCCCTTATCCCTCTCTACCCACCCATCCTCCCCAGTCCCTTTCCCTTTGGTACCTGTTAGTCCATTTTTGGGTTTTGTAATTCCGCTGCTGTTTTGTTCCTTCAGTTTTTCCTTTGTTCTTATATTTCACAGATGAGTGAAATCATTTGGTATTTCTCTTTCTCTGCTTGGCTTATTTCGCTGAGCATAATACACTCCAGCTCCATCCATGTTGCTGCAAATGGTAGGATTTGCCCTCTTCTTATGGCTGAGTAATATTCCATGGTGTATATGTACCACATCTTCTTTATCCATTCATCTACCGATGGACATTTAGGTGGCTTCCAATTCTTGGTTATTGTAAATAGTGCTGCGATATACATAGGGGTGCATCTGTCTTTCTCAAACTTGATTGCTGCGTTCTTAGGGTAAATTCCTAGGAGTGGAATTCCTGGGTCAAATGGTAGGTCTGTTTTGAGCATTTTGATGAACCTCCATACTGCTTTCCACAATGGTTGAACTAATTTACATTCCCACTGGCAGTGTAGGAGGGTTCCACTTTCTCCACTGCCTCGCCAACATTTGCTGTTGTTTGTCTTTTGGATGGTGGCCACCCTTACTGGTGTGAGGTGATATCTCATTGTAGTTTTAATTTGCATTTCTCTGATAATTAGCAATGTGGAGCATCTTTTCATGTGTCTGTTGGCCATCTGTATTTCTTTTTTAGAGAACTGTCTGTTCAGTTCCTCTGCCCATTTTTTAATTGGATTATTTGTTTTTTGTTTGTTGAGGCATGTGAGCTCTTTTTATATTTTGGACGTCAAGCCTTTATCAGATCTGTCATTTACAAATATATTCTCCCATACTGTAGGGTTCCTTTTTGTTCTATTGATGGTGTCTTTTGCTGTACAGAAGCTTTTCAGCTTAATATAGTCCCACTTGTTCATTTTTGCTGTTGTTTTCCTTGCCCGGGGAGATATGTTCAAGAAGAGGTCAGTCATGTTTATGTCTAAAAGGTTTTTGCCTATGTTTTTTTCTAAGAGTTTTATGGTTTCATGACTTACATTCAGATCTTTGATCCATTTGGAGTTTACTTTTGTGTATGGGGTTAGACAATGGTCCAGTTTCATTCTCCTACATGTAGCTGTCCAGTTTTTCCAGCACCATCTGTTGAAGAGACTGTCATTTCGCCATTGTATGTCCATGGCTCCTTTATCAAATATTAATTGACCATATATGTTTGGGTTCATGTCTGGAGTCTCTAATCTGTTCCACTGGTCTGTGGCTCTGTTCTTGTGCCAGTACCAAATTGTCTTGATTACTATGGCTTTGTAGTAGAGCTTGAAGTTGGGGAGTGAGATCCCCCCTACTTTATTCTTCTTTCTCAGGATTGCTTTGGCTATTCGGGGTCTTTGGTGTTTCCATATGAATTTTTGAATTATTTGTTCCAGTTCATTGAAGAATGTTGCTGGTAATTTGATAGGGATTGCATCAAATCTGTATATTGCTTTGGGCAGGATGGCCATTTTGACGATATTAATTCTTCCTAGCCACGAGCATGGAATGAGTTTCCATTTGTTAGTGTCCCCTTTAATTTCTCTTAAGAGTGACTTGTAGTTTTCAGAGTATAGGTCTTTCACTTCTTTGGTTAGATTTATTTCTAGGTATTTTATCCTTTTTGATGCAATTGTGAATGGAGTTGTTTTTCTGATTTCTCTTTCTATTGGTTCATTGTTAGTGTATAGGAAAGCTACAGATTTCTGTGTGTTAATTTTGTATCCTGCAACTTTGCTGTATTTCAATATCAGTTCTAGCAGTTTTGGGGTGGAGTCTTTAGGGTTTTTTATGTACAATATCATGTCATCTGCAAATAGTGACAGTTTAACTTCTTCTTTACCAATCTGGATTCCTTGTATTTGTTTTGTCTGATTGCCGTGGTTAGGCCCTCCAGTACTATGTTAAATAGCAGTGAGGAGAGTGGGCATCCCTGTCTCGTTCCCGATCTCAGAGGAAAAGCTTTCAGCTTCTCACTGTTCAGTATAATGTTGTCTGTGGGTTTATCATATATGGCCTTTATTATGTTGAGGTACTTGCCCTCTATTGCCATTTTGCTGAGAGTTTTTATCATGAATGGATGTTGAATTGTGTCAAATGCTTTTTCAGCATCTATGGAGATGATCATGTGGTTTTTGTCGTTCTTTTTGTTGATGTGGTGGATGATGTTGATGGATTTTCGAATGTTGTACCATCCTTGCATCCCTGGGATGAACCCCACTTGGTCATGGTGTATGATCCTTTTGATATACTGTTGAATTCTGTTTGCTAATATTTTATTGAGTATTTTTGCATCTACATTCATCAGGGATATTGGTCTGTAATTTTCTTTTTTGGTGGGGTCTTTGACTGGTTTTGGTATTAGGGTGATGTTGGCTTCATAGAATGAGTTTGGGAGTATTCCCTCTTCCTTATTTTTTGGAACACTTTAAGGAGAATGGGTATTATGTCTTCTCTGTGTGTCTGATAAAATTCCGAGGTAAATCTGTCCGGTCCTGTGGTTTTGTTCTTGGGTAGTTTTTTGATTACCGTTTCAATTTCTTTGCTCGTAATTGGTTTGTTTCACTTTTGTGTTTCTTCCTTGGTCATTCTTGGGACGTTGTATTTTTCTAGGAAGTTGTCCATTTCTCCTAGGTTTTCCAGCTTGTTGGCATATAGGTTTTCATAGTAGTCTTTAATAATTCTTTGTATTTCTGTGGAGTCTGTCGTGATTTTTCCATTCTCATTTCTGATTCTGTTGATTTGTGTTGATTCTCTTTTTCTCTTAATAAGTTTGGCTAGAGGCTTATCTATTTTGTTTATTTTCTCAAAGAACCAGCTCTTGGTTTCGTTGATTTTTGCTATTGTTTTATTCTTCTCAATTTTATTTCTTCTCTGATCTTTATTATGTCCCTCCTTCTGCTGACTTTAGGCCTCATTTGTTCTTCTTTTTCCAGTTTCGATAATTGTGATGTTAGACTATTCATTTGGGATTGTTCTTCCTTCTTCAAGTGTGCCTGGATCTCTATATACTTTCCTCTCAAGACTGCTTTCGCTGCGTCCCACAGAAGTTGGGGCTTTGTGTTGTTGTTGTCATTTGTTTCTATATATTCCTTGATCTCTATTTTGATTTGTTCATTGATCCATTGATTATTTAGAAGCATGCTGTTAAGCCTCCATGTGTTTGTGAGCCTTTTTGTTTTCTTTGTAGAATTTATTTCTAGTTTTATACCTTTGTGGTCTGAAAAATTGGTTGGTAGAATTTCAATATTTTGGAATTTACTGAGGCTCTTTTTGTGGGCTAGTATGTGGTCTATTCTGGAGAATGTTCCATGTGCACTTGAGAAGAATGTATATCCTGTTGCTTTTGGATGTAGAGTTCTATAGATGTCTGTTAGGTCCATCTGTTCTAGTGTGTTGTTCAGTGCCTGTGTGTCCTTACTTATTTTCTGCCCAGTGGATCTATCCTTTGGGGTGAGTGATGTGTTGAAGTCTCCTAAAATGAATGCATCTCTGCAATATATATTTTATAACTATGTTTAATTGTTTTGATATCACTACCGAGTGATTGATGTGTGTGCCCCCCCCACACAGCCCTAGTTTAAAGTTTCACAGAACACTGCTTATCAACACTCATGTCTAAATTCATTAGTGTTTATTTCAATGCTAGTGTAAGCCAAGACTTTTAATATTTTCTATTTTATTAAATTTAGATTCATTTTTTTAAAAGTGCTGGTCGTAGCTCTCCAAATCATGATGGCTCACGTGGGCCACAGCCAGCAGTCCAAGATTTTAAGTCTCTGCAACTTAAACATTTTCAAAACTCTGACCCAAATATCAATATATCGGTGTTTGAAATATTACAGGGAAGTAGCTGCATGGCAAGCACCTGTACCTTTCACCCGCTCCGTCTACCCTCAGTCCCTGAAACGAGCGGAAAATGACTGGGTCCCTGAGGGGGTGGCCTGGCCCCGAGGCGGGAAGGCAGCATTCCCCCACCTTTCAGTGACAGTCCCGGGGTTAGCGCAATGCTGATCACATTATTGTGTGTCACCCATTTTTATGTAAGATTTAAGTACTATGAGTGTCTTACAAATAAAAGCATTTGTAAGCTGAATAATTCTTTATAAATATCCTTGGCCCTTGTAAGAACCCCAAAAATGTCTGTTCCAGTGACCCTTTGCTCATCGGTGACATGTTTTTGCCGCTATATGACCTTTTCTTGATAATTACCACGTAGTGAACAAGCAGCCATATCGCTGAGGGCCATTGCTACCTGGTAAGATCTGAGGTTGCGGTCTCGGTGCACGGGCCAAGCTCTTGGTCACTGTGGGCTCCTTCCTGCACACAGGACGTGGGCCTGGGGTCTCAGCCCAGCCTGCCACTTGGTTTCCTCTCTGCTGCTCTGCTCTTCTCTCCTCTTCTCTTTTCCTTTTCTCTCTCCTTCTTTCCTGTTTATTTATTTAGGTGTTAAAGAATTACAGGTTCCCAGGTAATTATAAAATGTGTGCAGAGTTTCAGGTGCTGTTCTCCTTCCCTCCAGTGGTCACCTCTCATATAACTGGACTACAATGTTAATGCCAAGAAACCAGTCTCACTACAATCCATGAAGCTTTTTCAGGCTCCTCAGCTTTTTGTGCAATCATGTGTGTGCATATGTGTGTAGTGTTCTATGCCACTGTGGCCACACATGCATTCATTTATTCAGCCATTGGCACAGATCAGGATGAGAACTGTTTGGGGCTCCTTAGGGCCCCTGTTTCATAACCACCCCTATCTCTTCCTTGCCTCTAATCTCTAACCCCTGGCAAGCATTACTATCTTCTCCATCTCTATAATTTTGTGATTTTGAGAATGTTAATGGAGAATCCTACAGTATGTAACCAAAGATTGGATTTTTTTTTTATTCAACACACTTCCTTTGAGATCCAACCCAGTTGAATGTAGTAACACTTAATTCTTTTTAATTGCTGAGTAGTATTCCATGCACATACTTTGGGCAGCCATTCACCCATTGAAGGACAGCTGGGTCATTTCTGGTTTTGTGCTATTAGAAATAAATCTGCTTTAAATACTTGTGCACAGGTTTTTGTGTGAATGTAAGTTCTTCATCTCTCTGGAAGGATGGCCAGGAGTCCAACTGCTGGATTATATCGAAATGGCATGCTTACTTTTTAAGAAGATGCCAAACCATTTTTCAGAGTGGCTATATTGTTTTATATTCCTACCTGCAATGTATGAGTGACTCATTTGCTCATCATCCATGCAAGCATATGGTGTTATCACTATCTTTTTGGTCTGATGGTCTGATAGGAGTGTAGTGGTATCTCACTGTGGTTTTAATTTGCATTTCCCAAACAGCTAATGACGTTGAATCTTGCTGTTTCTTTTTTAACATTATCAGATAATTGATCTTGTTATAAATATCTAAATTGAGACAACTTCAGTCAGTCTCTCCTTCCCTTTATTCTGAGTAGGATCCTCTGGTTGAGGGTGAGGAATGTGGGACATTCTGGAACTCCTCCTTAGGGATGGAGAATGAGTGCCTCTCTGATCCAGATTCTCAGGTGAGCACAGCCATGGAGGGACAAGGAGCTACTGAGGCAGCTTGGCAAATGTGTGAGTTCACAGCTGAGCCTCCAGTGAGCAAAGGAGGCTGGGGGTGAGTGTGAAGCAAATCCAGATGTGAGAGTGACAGCTGTGACATGGCCATGACATCTCGTAGTCAGAAGCATCCGGCCCGCCGTGTCCATTTCTCTGCATTTCACATCTCTGGGTCTCTTCCTCTCTCTGTCTTTCCCAGTGTCCCTGTCCCACTTTTTCCTTCTATTCTTGGTAAATGGCAAACATTTACAACCCAACTAAAGCGCCACCAGGATAAACCCTGTGTTTGCTCTTTGGACGATATTCAATAAATTGCAGTGAGCTGCAAATGTCACTGGATTGGGAACTGTAAGGGCTTTGCCTGTAAGTCCTTAAACAAAGCCCCACAGCTGGTGCAGGGGGTGAGCCCTGAGGATAAGCCCCTTTTAATGGGGGCTGAGCCAGTTTCCACAGGCAGGGCTGCACTGACCTGGCACTGGACACCGTGCATGGCAGCAAGGCCGGACCTCCCCGCTTGTCTGAACAGCCTCTTCAGTGGGTCTGTCTCCTGCCATCTCTGAAACAGATTGGTTCAAGCCTATTATCAACAAAACAAAACAAAACACCTGCCAAAAGATTAAACTTGTGAAACTACCACGCTCAGATCTGGAGACCAAATCTGGAGCATTAAATTCACTTCATTTGTGATTTCGGTGACCTGAGATGCCGGTGGAGATTCTTTGATGTGAAATGTGGGGACAAGAATCGACTGTACCTCCTGGATCCTTCAGGGCACATCATAAAAATGCAATGACTACATTTTTGTTCTACAGGCAGGAGGACGCTGCTTCACACCAAGCAGCTCAGCAGAGCCCTCCTAGCTGAGTTGCCCTGGGGCCTGTCCACTGACACCTTAGCCCAGAGCTGGAAGTGGAAAACTCAGCTTTCATTTATTATTTGCTGTGCAAGGGTTCCTGCTCTCCTTCTGACATAGGAAGCATTTTTCACGCTCTTCAGGAAAGAGGAGAACTCTGTGACCCCCGCAGGGTTCCTTGAGCAGCGCCAGGGAGCGCACTTTACAGGGGTACGTGCCTCCGCACAGACTGATCTTAGACAGCGTGCCCTGGGAACTCGCCCGCTCTGAACACAGTCTTCCTAGGAGATCAACAGTGCAGGCAGCTTCAGTTTCACCATTGTAATGTGGTTAAGTTTGTTTGGTTCACTTTCGTAGACTTTTTCCTGCCCAGCAGCCCTTCTTATAATAGCTCTGCCATTACCTAATTTGTAACACCACCAACAAAAAAAACCAAAACAGATACAGAACAGCTGAATGGCACACAGAAAACAGATTTGTAGTTAGTGAAATCATGGCCATGAAACCATCTCACATTATTTGGTTTCTTTCTGTGTGCCCCATGTACCCCAGCATCTGTGTGTTCCAAGTAAGCCCAGAAGAACCTTCTTAGCCTCACCGGCAGGCCAGAATGAGAAGGGACAGGAAAGACATGTCATCTGCATGGGCTCAGGGCTGGGGGTGGGTGTAGAGGCAGAGAACTCAGACATCAGCCTCCTGAATTCCAGCCACACTCTCCAGTTATTTCACTTTTCACCAGAGCAGGATTTGAAGAGAGATTGTGTTGTTTTTAATGATCCCCGTTTTTCCTTCAGCATGGACACATGGGGTTCCCACTGCCCTGGCCCAGGAGAGGCTGGTTCTTTGAGATATACAAGTGGGGTTTTTTTGCTCTTTTGTGACAGAAGGCTGGCTGCCTGGCCACCCAGGCCGCAGGGCAAGGATTTGATGGAATTCTTATCATAAAACAGAAACTTTTGGTGGTACCTTAGATGTGGCTTCAACGTAGATGTTAACATATATATACAAACAGAAATGGAAAGGAAAATGTCCCCAAGTAAATGTATAAGCCTGGAGAGAAAAAGGTGTGGAGAGGGAACCTGAGTTACTTCTGGGTGGCCAGGCCCTGCAGACAAGTGGAACCTGGCAGTGGAAGGTAGTGGCAGGGTGCTGTCCTTCTGGAAGCAAAGGGAAGGGGTGTCACTGCCTTTCTGATGCAGGTGGTGGAACTCTGGAACCAAGCAACGTCACTGAGAGATGAGTCTCAGGTGGGGGCCAGGATGCTGACTCAGAGAGAGAGAGAGTTTAAGCTTGGAGGGTGAGGTTAAGGGGCATGATGGTGACAAGGGTGGGTCCTTGGGATCAGTGCCTGTGGCAGGGATGGGAAGAGGGCAGGGGCAGGCAGAGGGCAAAGCTGGGCTGCCCTGTAGTCCTCACAGCAATCCTGGTGAGCTCGAGAGCTTGTGCTGCCCTGGGCTCCACCCCAAGTGGGGCCTCCCAGCCAGGCCTTGGCGCCCTCTTGGCTCAGCCAGGGCTGCAGGCTGCCCTCAAGGGGGGCGACTCACCCAATGGCGGGCAGGTGTCTGCTGGCTCCCTCTCTCTGTTGCTCTTACTGGCATGTCGTCATCTGTAGCAGGTTCTAGTTCTGAAATGGGGACCCTGAAATCCAGAGGGGCCTTGTGGGACCTTGGTGAGACCGGATCAGCCTGAGAGTCCTGGGCCCCTGGGGAGGACTCCCAGGAGAAGAGCCCGCCTGTGGAACGAGCAGGAGAGGCCTGCGTGTTGTCTTCCGGGGACGGCCATTGGTTCCCTAAGCAAATACATCATTCTTCACGGAAGAGAGGTGCCTTTTGAAAGCACAGAGGTGGAAACAGCTTCCCTCCGGCTCTCTGCCTCCCACAGGAGAATCTCGGCCTGCAGGCGTGGGTGTGACCTCCCTCAACCCCGCCCGACCCCCGACCCTGCTCTTTCTTCAGGCTGTGTCACCCTGGACACACCATTCAGTTTTGCGCGTGAGTCTCATCCAGAAAGAATGTGGGTAGGATCCTCCCGGGCAGGTAGCTTTAGGCTTACTGCACTAGTAACACCTGTGAGGGGTTTCATAAATTAAAAGCACACAAGCTAGATGATGGAGTTATTACCATAAGCTACAGGAACTGGAGACGCAGCTTCCACTGAGAAAGGGCCCAGTAGAAATGCAACTCTGCTTTATCTCCATTCATGAAGCCAGCCAATGGGCTTCTAAGCAAAGGGAGAAAGTCAGGTTTCCCCTAGTGATGATGAGTGGTATAAAAATGCGTTGTCTCCAAATACCAAGTGTAAGTGTAGGCACAGGACTCACGCTCCCTCAGGCACAGTGGCAGCGAGGGATGGCCATCGAGAAAGCCCCAAAGCCCCGGCTAAGGAGTGTGGTTTGCATCAGGGAGGATCCCCCCACAGCTCCACTCCAAGAGGGCTTGTTTGCAAAAACCCAGACCAGGAATTTCATTGACTTGAGCTTATTGCTGGCAGTGGGTTGTTGGTTACATTTGGCAATAGACAGCTAGCTTTCAAATTGGTGGGAAAAGCCATCATTCTCAGCCATTGGACAACTCACTGAGAATGCCACCCAGCCAGGTAGAGAGGTGTGAGTCCACAGCAACGTGAGTGGTTTGATGTTTCCTGGGCTGGGACACACGATGGAAATAAGGCAGACAAGCCCTGGCCTGCCAGGATCCCCTGGTGAGCCGCCTGCCCAGTTAGGCCAAGAGAAAGGGAAGGACTTTGCAACTGAGGGGGTTGCTCAGATTAAGGGAAAGAGTCAAGTACGTTTATTCACTCAGCACTTATTGAGTGCCCACTCCATGCCATAGTAAGTACTAGGGGGACAGCAGTGGACAAGGTCCAAACGTCCCCTGGACTGTAAGAGCACAAACACTGCTACGCGTGCAGACATTAATTGCACGATGCCGTGAGCCGGTAACTGTAATTTTGGTAAGTTACACTACACACACGGAACGCTCACCGCACCCCTTTACTGTGCCCCGATTCATAGAGGAGTTTTCAGCCCTGATGGGGCTGCTTCCTGGCTGAGCAGTCAGGTCTTACTCATTTGTGGTCAGTCAGGCTAGGCTGATTGCTATGGCCCCATAGCCCAAATCTCACAATAAATATGCATTTCCCACCTTTGTTGCTGTTGAGTGTGGGCCTGTGGAGTGGAGAAGGCTGCCCCATGGTGGCTTCAGGATCCAGGGCCTGAGCTTCTTATGGCCCCATCCACTCCACCTGGTGGCTGGGGAAGCAGAGCAAGGAGAAGCCACACCACTGTGGTGAGTGCCTCTCACCAGCACCGCACCCATTCCATGGGCCCATCTGGGGACATATCCCCACCTAGAAGGAATTGAAATTGGAAAATGGGGCTCACAGTGTGCCCAGGAGGGGGAGGAACAGTGACATCAGTGAGTTTGTGAACCACTGTCGCTCTTGGGACGTCTCTTCAATAGCCTGTGTTGCCAGGAGGGCATGAGGTGCCAGTGTTAGCTTGTCCCAAGAAACGCTTACACCTGTGGCTAAATGTCACCTATACTCTGTCTCCTCCCCAGAATCATCGGCTAATGATTTGCTAAGGAGTAGCCTTATCTTACACTTTCCTGGAGTTAGAAGTTAGATTGTGTTATTTTTAATTTTTATTTTTAAATTTTTGGTTGAAGGCTAAAGTATAATAAGCAGGAAAAAAATTAAGTAATTAAAGCCTTCTAAACAAAAAACGTCACATGCTTTGGGGCTCAGGCACCCTGTTCATGGCGCTGTTTTGAGATTTAAATGACATAACACAGGTGAATAAGATAGGATGCATTATAGATGTTTAGTGAACACTGCTTATGTTTATGATAATTTCGCAGGAACTTTCACAGCACGCTGCTTAAAGAAAATAGATCGGCATATACTGGAGATTGTCCTTATTCTACATTTTTTTTTGAGCAGCCAGGGTTAAAAGTGTTGTTCTGAGTTGTAGGATGACAATATAAATTTGACAACTGACTATTGATCATGGAGCCTCCTGTTTCCCTGACTCTGCTCTAGACTTGAAGGGGGCACTGGGTGCCTAGGTAAGACATTCTCCCTGCCCTCACTGGGTTCCCAGTTTTGTGGGGGCAGATGCTTCTATGGGGAATTCTCATGGTTGCTAAAGCAGCCTGTGAAAAGCAGAGGATTCCAGGGCAGATCTCTGCATGGGGCAGGCCAGCTGTCTCTGCATTATGTTCACTGCTCCTTCACTCAGTCCGTATCGGTGGAGACACCGTTCTAGGCACAGCGGCGCCTATTGGAATTTTCTGCCTTGTGTTTGAATCTCAGGTCTCAGCCCTTCCATCAAAGAGAATAGGCTTGGAGATAATAACAGTGAGATGTCCCATGACTAGTGGGAGGCCAGATGTGACTAGGGTGGAGTCCTTCCGTACACAGCAGAGTAGAACATGTCATTTTGAGACATCCTATTCACTAGTATCTTCAATCAAAACCAACAAACAAATGAAAACATTTTCCTAAAATCAAATGAGCTAGGTTCAACCATTTTCTGCAGTTAAGGTACTTGCCAAACAGTTCTGCCCTTTCCCCATCATTTCTAGAACTTCCTGATTTCTGCTTTTTTTAATTTCTGCTTTAGGGCTTAAAAAATTTGTGTCCTTGTTGATCCTGGCCACACACACTGCCTGATGGATGACTTTAATTATTAATGAATTGTTTGTGTCCACTGATTACACCCAGGATTGTTTATTTTTAAACTCTTTGATTGTTTTAGTTAAAAAATTGGGGTAAGTAAATATTTGGAAATAAAATCCAGAGGTATAACTATATTCCAAGGTGATGTCTCAGAAAGACAGATGAAATAAAGAAGAGATAATAAGTATAAAAATAGGTAAGGACAAAGCATACTGAATTCCAAACACCTAAGGCAAATCTGTCTTTAATTTTTCAATCATCCAATTAATGTTTTTTTACTCTCCATCTTGAACATGTTATAAGGAGACCAGGATTCCAATATCTAAGCAGGTGGTAATCCAGTACTAATTTAATGAAATAAATTGTTTAAAGGGTAAACAGGCTGAGGACTCATAAACCAGAGTGCCAAATGTATTCTCCATTTGAAAGTAAAAGAAATTTTTCCTTCACCATTTGCTCTTCAACTTTTGATTGAATGGTATTTGCTTCGATTCAAGACCCTCTGCTGACAACAGAGCTGGGTTATTCACTGCCTTCTTAAGACCAACAAATTCTGCTAACACCAACCATTAGTAAGCTATCCCTGTGGCGTTTAGCTTAGAAATGTGGTGCCCGGTCTCTTGAGCCCCTCACCCGAGGGTCATCTTCCAGGGCCGGAAACAGATTCTGCACCAGCAACCCTTGACTTCTCCTTGGGGAAGGGAGTCGCTACTGACTGTGCAGGGCGGCGGCGTCCTGTGGAGGGCTAGATGCGCACACACACACACACACGGCAGATGCCTCGTGGGCGGGTCCTTGGCATTTACTTCCTCTGTCATAGCTGTCTTTTCCCTCCTTGCCCTTATTAGCAGCAATGCCTCTGAGCTCAGAAAGAGAGAAAACATGAGCCCGGGTTGCAGCAGCACTGAAATTTTAAAAAAAAGAGAGAGAGAGAAAGAAACAGAAAGTGTGAACTCTCACCGTTGCTCACCTGTCCTCCCTCCCACACTGCCAGGGAAGATGTGGGGCCCTTGATCCTGAGAGCGGCAGCCCCCGAAGCCCTCTGTCCCTGCCGAGTGACAGCCAGCCCTCTTTGGGACAAGCTGGCAGAGCTGGGCAGGGGGTGGGGAGATGGAGCTGCCAGCCTTCTTTGCAATTCAGATGGTAATGTTCTCCTGGGCTTGTTTACCATCTGCTGGGCACACAGACATTTCTCTATTTGGTCATTAATTAATGTCCTAACTACCAAGCCACACCAAATGGGCAGAACTGGTATTTCTGAGGCACTTGTTTACAAATTCAGTTGAACTGCATTTGTTTCAAAGTCTAAGACTTTTTATTGCTAGAGAATGTCCTGTTCTGCAGGAGGTTTGCCAGTGTTAGACAAATTTTTACATCAAAAACTCATTAAGGGCTCAGGTGATAGTTAAATGAGTAGCATGTGAATGTTTACTTTAATTCAGTGTTCTCCCCAAAAAAGTATCACTGAATCCAAGAAGCACAAAGACCTCTTCATTCCTGTAATGACCTGGTGATTATAGTTGAGGCTTACAGCATAAGAAGACATGCTCTTGGATATTCAGTTATCCCCTGTTCTTGATAGCAGCACCTGCCTCCCCAAGCCAGAGGCTGAATCACCATCTCAGTCCCATCCCCTAAAAACTTGGGTGGTCAAGACCTTGAGCTTAGGTCACTGGGTGCACTGTTTAAACTCACTCTATGACCTTGATGTATCTAAAAACATCTTTCTTTTTGAAGTAGAACTGGAGGTTTGCAGTCATTGGCTGGAGTTGCTTGTGTTGCCAACATAACACAAGAGAGATGTTACGGACTAAATGTCTGTGTTCCCCACAAATGCATATGTTGAAACCAATGTGATGGTATCAGGAGATGGGGCTTTGGGGAAGTAATGGGATTAAATGAGCTCATGAGGGTGGGGCTCTCATGAAAGAGATTAGTGCCCTTTTAAAAGTCACAAGAGAGTGCTCTCTCTCTCTGTCTCTCTCTCTCTCCCCATCTGAGGACATAGCAAGAAAGCAGCCATCTGCAAGCCAGGAAGAGGGCCTTCACCAGAATAATATCCTAATCTTGGACTTCCAGCCTCCAGAACTATGAAAAATAAACTTCTGGTGTTCATAAGCCACCCAGTCTGTTGTAGTTTGTTATAGCAACCTGAACAGAAGAAGAATGGATGACAGCAAAATGACCATGATTCTTGGCCTTGTCCTGGTGCCGAAGGCAGGGCTGGGAGGTGGATAATGTCCACAAATGTAGAGACCTGCAAGGCTGTCTGGCCCTCTTGGAGGGATTGACTGGACAACCAATGAGCAGAGTCAAATACTCAGCCCCTCAGGTGATCGCAGAATGAGTCTGTGCTTCCCAGTGCATGGGGGTGATTTCCCAGGAAACCATCGAGAGGAATCCTTTGGACAATTGCCCTAGAAGTTCCTAGGCGTTCTTGCTTCACTAAAGTTGCCTTAAAGCAACCAGGCTTTTATGTAGGGCATTGACCTAAAACGAAACAACTACTTCAAAGAGTGGTACCAACCATGTAGGAGCTTGTATCTTCCCACCTCCATTTCTTTGATTTGGAAAAATTGGACAGTTGTACTAAGTTTTGTGAATGTGGATTCAGTGTTTTCACATTCTCTAGCAGAAGAGGCTTTCTTATCCTAGCAGATAGTGCTCCCAGCAGAACAGGCCACCCAGCCAGGGAACTGTGTGAGAAAGTGTGGACAGGGGTCAAAGGTGACTTACAGGTTCCTCCAGCCCTGGGACTGGATGACCTGACGTCCTGTTGTCCTGGGAGTGTCCCTGCCTCCTGACCCTCCCAGCTCTGTGCTTCCAGCAGGGCCTTCAACGAGGGCTTAAACTTCCATTGTTTCTGCTGCCACGGTGGGCGTGGGAGGGGCTGCCATGGCACCTGGCAGGGGCGTGTCCTCGCCGGGTGGGGAAGGGAGGCCTTGGGAGAGCTTCAAAGCAGGGGTGCAGTTGTGACTGGACCTCTGTCAGTGCGCAGCCTAGCTTCTCAGGAGGTGTACTCAGATGGCAGCTGCAGGTTGTGGGGCTGGGCTAAGTGGCCTGGCAGGTGGAGAGGACGGATGCCGGTGGAGCTGGCTTCTGGAGGCAGTGAGCCTGGGGCTGGCAGGTTCAGTCCCAGGTGGCCATGGCAGGGCAAATGGTCAAGTAGGGGCTGAGGCCAGGTCCAGGGACGTTAGTAGACAGGGAAACCAACAGATAAGACGTCAGTTTCTTCTTACATTGCTTCCTCTTGCAGCTTTTAACCATTGCCTCGGACGCTCTGTGTCAATCCATCACCTTAAACTTTCGGCCAAAGTCACCCCTTTTGGAGAATATCCCCAGGGAGGGCAGCTACTTCCCCTCACTCCTAGCTGCAGCTACTGCTGGGGTGAGCCCCTCACATCTTTCATGGTGGCCGAGCAAGGGAAGAACACGTCCAGCCCCCCACACGGCATCCGAGTGCACCGCCTGGGGAGTTCTTCAGGACTCTCAGCGCCTGCTGACGTGGTAGAAGGAAGTGACATTTGCTGAACGGCAGAACAACAATCTCTCTAAACTGTTCTGAGCAGGAACACCTGTATTCACCCTTTTGGGAAATTCTGTGCTCTAGGCAGCACTTTCTATGGGGTGTCACCCTTGTGTGTGTGCCCTACCCCCAACTGCCTCCAAGCTGGTAGTCAGGCAGAAACAGGACCTACGGTGCTGTCACTGACTCTGCTAATTAAAGCAGACAGGCAGGTGCAAACAACAACCCTGCCCCCAGCCACAAGCAAATTGTCAAAAGAAAACAATACCTCAAAATATTTCCTCTGGACAGCCTTTGACCTCCATGTAGGCAAACCTTGGGGAGAAATACCTACCATTAATGGTTTAAATCTATCAAAACACCTTCTTGATTGATAAACATGCCAGGTTTATATTATGATTACTGCATACAATTTTCTGTCACTGTTAATCTATTTGAAAGTCTTAACCTGGTTGGGTATGACACCAGCCGTATTTTATAATGAGAACTGCGGAAATAAATCATCCCCTCCACATAGTTCAAAGAGAACGCTACCCAATCACTCTGCACACAGGTGCCAGAAAACGAACAGGCTCAACACACAGGCAGACAGACAGACACTGTGCTGACCAGCTCTGGACCTGAGCCCTTTAAATGCTGTAAGCATAATTTGGGCTCACTGTAGGTCTTTCATCTGATAAGGCCCAAGTACTTTGAATGGTGGGGTGCTAACCTCTCTTCATTTGGGGAAAATAATTATCAAGGCACAGCGAGATTCAATCTCTGTCCTGCGTTTGGGTTCCAAGCCCAGCGCAGAACTGCCAGTACCTGAACTTGGAGCCTAAACCCCAAAAGACATGCTCAAGTTCGTTCTTCACCAGACAGAGGCCGATGCAGGCGAGCAATGTGAGGATGCGCTCAAGGGCGAGTTGGAGAGGCCATCAAGCCAGGGACATGCTGAGGTGGCCGGGGGCCGGGGGCCCTGGCCACCCACCCCGCCCAGCCTGCCCCACCTCACCTCGGAGGGCGTCCTGCCCCGGGACACATGAGTCCGCGTGCAACACCTGGCTCCGTTGGGCCGCTTTTCCATAGTTGGGGGACATCCAGACAATATTGAAACATTCCCAAATGAACTTTGCATAGAGACATTTTCATTCGCTGCCTCCCTCCTCATGCATATTAACAAATGGTATGCGCGGCCTCATTTAATTCACTGATTTTACATTCGGATCACTTTCTCTTTTACAGCTATTTTTACCGGGCTTCATTAATCTTTGTTGAATACAATGGCATACATCTTTAATGCGGCCGCTGTCAAGTCATATTTCAGCAAGAGCTGCAAACTGAATGACAGCAAGCAATATTAATAAATTTAACATAGACTATATCAATTTTTAACAGAACGAATGTGGAAAGCTAAATGTATTATTTTTCATTTAAATCATAGGGTTTATCACCGGTTAAGTAGCAGCGATTTCGGGGAAACTTGTGACGTGCCATACAAATAGATTTACATCTCATTAATAAGTAAATTAGGCAAATGCCTTTCAAGTTCAGACAAGTACATAAGTGTAATCTCCATATTAAAGGAGTAGTCTTTGATAAACCACGGAGGAATTGTGTCAGCCAAGGATGTGACATGTTGCCAGGGCTGGTGCCTGGTCTACAGGCCCACCTTTAATTACAGTCCTTCATTACTAAAGAGATAAGTGTCTCTCCAGTTAAGATTTTATAAATGAACAGCATGCCGGTACCTCCCAAATCATTTTTGCAGGAACCATGAAAAGGTGGTAACAGTTATGAACAAAAACGAATTATCACCTGTTCTTTCTCCTTTTTTACCCTGGAATAACATGAAAATATTAAGACGAATTACCCTTAAATCTCTAAAAGAAATAATCTATTAAGGATGCCATTTTCTTTAAGAAAGAAAGGGGGAGGGAGAGCAGGAAAAAAAACAACTCAGATTTTTTTTTTTTTTGGTAAATTTCTCTTCATAAATCCCAACAGAGATAATTTGCTGTAGAATGTAAACCCAGTGAGAACTTGTCTGTCTGTGTTAAATAAAAAGTTACGGTTGGCAGGAGGCATGTTTTTACAGTAGCTTTAGCGATTATAGGAAATTACATGCAAAGCCAGAGTTCTGATCCTAAGTTAATTTATAATTGGAAAAAACTTATTAATTAGCTATGTCGCTCTAATTAAGAATTAGAAGAGTGTGCATTAGAAAGTCAGTCAATAGCCAACTGACAGGAGTTTTTGAAAGCCCAGAAGAGACAGCTGCTCAGCCTTGCCCACTGTCTCGGCCTCTTCCGGGAGCTGTGCACGCACAGTTGCACACCCATCCTGTGGACCTTAAGCTCCAGGAAAAGACCAGAGCTGCAGACGACCTAGGGCATCCTGAGGACTGGCCACTGCGCAGTGAAGTGTTTGCCCAGGACTGGATCAACCACAGGCAGGGGCATCTGCCCAGCTTCCACGTGGGACCAGAAGCTTCTAGACACACACTCACCTCTGAGCCCATAGCCCATCTCACTGTCTTAATCGGGTTCTGCTTGTTTCCAAACTGGCTTTTCTTCCCCTACATTTTTTAAAGCACAGTTCCTACTGGTGCTCTTTCTCCACTGCCAGATACAAAAAAGAATTGGATATTAAAGGACATAGAAAGGTCAGATGTTTTTCTGAAAAAGCACCTATAATTAAAAACAAAATTTAGGATCTTTAATGCCAGAGCCTGCCTGCGTTGGCTGCTGCTTCTCCTTGGGATTTTGTATCTTCAATTGCAAACCGGAGACTGTGAAAAGACTCTTCTTTTCTGATTGGTTATTAAGACAGAAGATGAAATAAGAGCACAAACAACAAGATGAAAGCTGCTGTCGAAGTTAATTGTTCTCTGCAAAAAAAAAAAAAAAATACATGATTCATTTTTTAAACCCGATCTAAACCTTTCCCATCTGTAAGGGTCATTTTCCACGTACAGGTTGCTTTCAATTAGGGCTGAACAAAAGCTCAAGTGGGCATTGGAGAGAATTCAGTTTTCTTATTGGAATACCAGAAAAGATGTCCCCCAGATAATGATGCTTTTAAAAAAAAACAAAACTCTCTGCTTTAGCACATTTTTACCATTCAATTCCATTTGCTGGCAAAACACAGGATTCCTGGTACACTTATCTTATGAGGTTAATGATCTTTTGTTGTCTGCTCTAAGCCTATTATTCATTTTAAATTAGAGGCAAAGTGGGGTGTTTAAAAGTAACTCAAATGGGAAGTAGTTGTTCTTTAAAATAAGGGGCTTTAATCCTCCTTCAGAGTCATTAGCCTGTGCTTAGTTAAAAGAATTGGGTTGTATAGGATAAGGCACAACTTGCCGGATATTGTGGGTGTTTCCTCTAATGAAACTCTGGGGGCTGAGGTGCCCCACATCCTAAATCCCTCCTAGCACTCTGTTAATCTGGGTTTTCCACCCAACCTGGGAAGTTACCAGTAAAGCCTGGCGTTCAGCACATAGTCTGGGGCTTGCTGTATAAGGCCCAGTAAATATCACCCCCTTTTAGAAGAAGTTGAAATTTTAAAAGGCAAATGTATTCTAAAGTTAAGCCTGAAGATTGATGAGTTTATCCTGAGAAGATTAAAATCTGTAGAACCGAAGGCCTTTCTAGTTTATACCCTCATGCAGGGAGTCCAAGAAAACTCACATAAGCAGGCAGTCACATGTGCCAGCATCCAGGGTAAGAGAACGCACCCTCCCCAGGAATGGGGTCACCTTCTGCAATTGTGAGGCAAACTATGGGTGGCAGTGATTTCCTGCATCTCACTGTCCCCATCACCTAGACCCCTTTTCCTCATGCCGGAATGCTCCCAAGTCTGCGTGCTGAACGTGCAACCTCTCTGTAGGGCGCAGCTCCAAACGTCAAGTCTTCAGCCGCACTTGCCTCCAACACCCCAAGTCAGACACGGCTCTCAGCTCAAGCGAAGCATGGAAAGAAGCTCCTTTCCACCCTGCTGGTGAGACCTTGTTTTGTGGCTGCACCCCCAGGCCTTGCACGAGGTGCCGTCCACAGCGTAGCAGAGGGATGTGCAGCTGACCCAGAACCTGAACAAGGTCTAGATGCTCACACAGGCCCTCAGAACCACTGCTTCCTCTCCATCCCAGCATCACTGGTGAGCAGGAGACTTCTGCTCAAACACAAAATGCTGGCAATTAGGGGGCGGACCTCCAGCATACTCGGGGGAGGGGCTCACCTTCCCTTGATAGAAAGTGGCTCATCCGCTCAGAGGGCTCTGAGGAAGAACCTGGCCCTTTGGTGTCCCCATGACCTCAGCAGCAAACAGAGAAAGGATGTGTGGCCCATAGCCCCTCTCAGCCTGCCAAGGCCACCCAGCCTGTGAGTTCTACACCCTGGGAAAGCTGAGCTTGCTAAGCTAAGCTAAAAGACAAAATTACTAGAGGATGGAGGGCAACCTGTTCCTTTGGATGGATGTGTTTTGGAAAAATTACCAGTTCACCAAAGCCTGTTTGTTTGCTGTCGCCACTCTTTCCTTACATTGTTTAGGATGTGCTAACCCCACGCCAGAAGTTCAGAAAAGAAAAAGAAACATAACTACTAGGGCAGAGGGAGAATATTTTTCATTTGCAAAATTAATAAAAAAGATTGCTTACTTGGAATACTGAAGAATTTAAGAAAATTACTAAAAATATTAGAAATAATAAGATTTCAGTGACACACATCATTTAAAATAAATAAAATCAGTTGCCCTCTCATATGTCAATGATGATCATTTTGATAATAAAATGCATATAAGATTCCATTGATTGTAGCAAACCCACTCGATAACCTACCCAGGAATAGTTACCAAGAAATGCACAGGAAAAGTATGTGAGGAAAACTATACAAATCTTATAAGAGACCTAAAATAAGATGTGAATTAGTGGAGATGCAAACCATGCTTTCAGAAAGACTCAAAGAGGTGAAGATAATAATCCTCCCCAAATTATTTTTTATGTAAATATCATCCCAATAAAATTCCAACAGGACCTTTTTTGTGGGGTAGGTTTTGGAAATGGATACGGTGAGTTCTAAGTTTGATGTGAAAGATAAACATGCAAAACAATCAGAGAGTTTTGCATGAAAGTTTTGCAGAAAGTTTCTGATAAAATAGTATGGATGGCACAGAGTTGCTGATTGTTCCAAAGGTCAGACTAATGGTAGAATTAACAGAGCACAGTAACGGGGTAGATGCAAAGAGGTCAAAAAAAGCAGGAGGGAGAATCCAGAAATACCCAGACATGCTTGGCAGTTCACTCTGTGCCTTAAGATGGCATTTTAAGATCAATGTGAAAAATCAGTTGCTGAATAAGTGGGGATGGGACCGTCAGCAGGCATTCACAAGGTGGGGATGGTGGCATCTCAGCATCAGGTGGGCGCTGCACACATATGTCCAAGGATGTCTTTCACAGGGACAACTGACAGGCTTCCTTTCACATAACTGTCTTTTTCTTATTTTGAAAGTTTTCCACATGTCACTTTGTTGACTTCAAAGATGGGTGCTTGTATATTTGCACCGGAGGATTTTCAAGCAGATGACAGTGAAGAGTCTTGGTTGAACGCAAACTTTTATATTATGACAATTTTCCACCATGTGAAAGTCAAGTGCTCTGACATGGTAGATACACATCACCCTGCTTCAGACTTAGGGAGGTTCAATTATTGGACGATCTTGTTAAACAAGAAACATGGACCCAAACCTCTACCCAATGAGGGCCTTGTCTACTGATGAACTCATCCACAGGGATCTTTTTAAAAAGTAAACAAAATAAATATGTGAAATGAAACCTCAAACAAACAACAACATAACTATTTGCACTAGTGTCCTGGCTAAAAATTTGTCCATTTCATGCTATGGTTTACATACTTTGTTGTTCATTTAATTTATCAGAATAATATTGCGGGGTTTCCAAATTAAACTACAGGTACTTTCAGTATGTCATGAATCATGATGTAATCACTAATATTTATTTTCTATAAATAGTTTATTCTGTAAAAATTTAATTTGTGCTGATTGTTATTATTGGGAAATAATAGTAACTTTTTCCCCCTTTTTTGTACTATGGCCTAGAAGTATCCTATTCCTCCTATCCTAACATATACCAAAATTAAGTCTAGATGTATTACAGCCTTAACATCAAAAATAAAGCCCCATATGAAGTAGAAGAAAGAAAGAAAGCCCTTGAGAAGGGAGGGGTCTTCTAAGCCTAAGTGAGAGGGTAAAATCATATGAAAAAGATGGAGAGATTCAGCTATGAGAAATATATATATGTATTAAGCAAGCAAAAATTAAAATAAAATAAAAGCAAAGCTCTATAAGGAAAATGTAAACACACGACTGGCTAGGAAAGTTATATCCCAGAGAGCACAAAGAGCTGGTAGCCTAAATACATCAAAATTACCTTGAGATCAATTCGAAAAGCTTAATACTGCAATACAAAAATGGTCAAAGGAATGTTAAGTAAAATTAAGCAAACGGAAACATGTTAGGAATTACTTGTAATCAGAAAACAAAAAGAACTTGAGATACCATTTTTGCTACTAGGATTAAAAAGGTAATGGATATATGCAAAAATGAAATATGCCAAAATAAATACATGCAAAATAAATCAATAAAATAAAATGCAGTGTTGAATGTGGCATGATGAAATGGGCATTCTCAACTGTCAGGAAGTAAAATTCATACCAATTTTGTGAAAGGGAATCATCACAATGTAGAACAAACTTTAATATTGTTACTACTATTTAATTTTGTTTCCAATGATCAACATAAAGCTATTAAATGTGAGATGATATAAAGACAGTTTTTCCTAAGTTGTTTATAAAAGGAAAGCTATTATTAATAACCAAAACTTCATATAATAGAAAACTGGTTAGGAAAATTATAAAATACCTGTAAAATCAAATACTATGTAGTTATTAAAATGTTAACACTGTACAACCCGATCTTGCATTATTGTGTATTTATATACACACACAAATACATGAACAGCAGAACTACATACGCCAAAAATTAGCAATGGGTTTTTGCAAAACTCTGAATGGCTTAATAAGGAGCATGCTTAATTTTTTATAAGAATCAGAAAAATCATCAAGCTCTTTTTGAAGAAAATAGTTGTGTTCAGATTAAAGTAACTTATTCTGCACAACTGAAAAGTCATGGCACTCAACACTCCTGTGAGGGGTTTAGGCAATACATCTGCACAAAAATGTGAGGACGTGGCCATGGATTTGTGAGTGTGTGGTTTGCAGCCAGGGGCCTTGCCTGGCCCAGCATCACCCATTGTAGCCACGCATCGCCCAGTGATTGTGAATCGGGGAGAAAGATGCTCAGGCCATGGAGGCGCAGGGGCATGGCACATGACGAGGATGGGGAGCCTGCTCTGAGTATGTGCCTCAGGTTCCGCCTCGTTGCTGCCGAGTACAAAGATCCTGATTTGGTGCCGCCAGGCCACCCCATCCCACGTTCATGTGCTCACAGGTCAAACCTGCTGGCTTTGCTGTGTTTCTGGCTGGCTTCCGAGCAGACATGGGACAAAGCTGGTGAGAAATGGGAGCTTGGAGATATTTGCCAGGAAGAGGGGAATCTGTATCCCAGGGAAGTTTCAGGTCTGCTTGAAGTTTCAGGTCTGCTTGGCTGAGCTTCTTTTAAATGCAGATCTTTGGACCCCACCCCATTGTGCTGAGTCTGGCTGTCTGGGTGTAAGACTGGCCAACTTGAGTGCCCCCTTTAGTCCCTGGGGGTGAGCAGATGTGAGCTGCTGCAGTTTCATCAACAGGACGGTCCTATCACTCATGGCCTATCACGAGGAGGCCAAGGAGCGGGATGGATTAGAGCAGATCCCTGGCCCTTGGGCTCACCTTGAACCCACTGCCCCTCCCCTACGCCCTGGAGCTCATGCTTTATAGCCACTCAGAGATAAACACCTGAAGCCAGGAAAGGGCTGGTTAGCACAGGCCACCTGGAAAGGCTGAAGAATCAAAACATATATCATTTTTTCTTTCTGCATCTTCATATTACCTCACCGGTTGTGGTGTTAATATTTATTTTCAATTTTGGAAGAAAAAGTAATCAACACTATGTAAATTAAGTATAAAGGTCACAGACTGTGTGATAACACAGAAAATACTGTAAGATGTGTAGTGTAAAACACTGAATTAAGATGTTTTTATGTAGCCTCATGTATCCACTTAACAAGGTGCTGATGTGGGAGACAGTCAAAGGGTAGAATATAAAGTCAATGAAATATACTTGCTGAGAGAATGGACGGGTGACTAAAAGACAAGTGAATGTTCAGAAAAGACTGCCAGGAAAGAATGGAAAATAATTTTGAGGAGGAAGGAGAATGTGAGGAATTAAAAAAATTTCAGTACTTTTCCCTAGTTTTTAAATGTTCTTTAATAAATGTGTGTTAATTTAGTATTTTTTAAAAATCATTAAAACGTAACCTGATTCTAAACCGGGCTTCCAGCCTGATGGTGGTGCAGGGCTGGAGGGAAGAGTTAAGCATGAGGATGAGGAGCAAAGGGACAGATCCAGAGAGTGAGACACCCCGTGAGACTCCGGCTTGGTTCCTCCAAAAAGACTTTGTCGTAGAAGAAAAAGGAGGGAGGCGGACTTCTGCGGCCCAAAAGGGCTAAAGTGACTCAGCCACAACCAGAACCGAAGGTGGATTTAGATGCATCCCATCAAAGACATTCTTGGGATGATTAGGAAAATTAGGCTTTGGTCTGGATATCAGAAAATATTATGAACACTCGTGTACAATTTCTTCAGTGACCCAGTGGATGTATAGAGGAATACACCCTCTTATTAGGAGACATAAGGTGAAATGTTTATGATTTAAGTATCATGAGGATTCCAACTTTCACATAGTTGGAAAATTTCCAAATACAGAAAAAAAATAAGTGTGTAAAAGCATATATGAAGGGAGGCAGCAAATATAGCAGAATGTGAACAATTGTTAGTTCTACATTGAAGATACACAAATGTTTATTGCATCACCTTTTCATAGCGTTTCTCTGCGTTTGGAATTTTCATAACAAATTGGGGAACATTCTAAAATAAATACACGTACATAGTAATGTGAGGGTTTATATGTATGTGTGTGAGCCCACATATTCACCAGGCTATAGCCAGAAGGATGGGCCCCAGCCACTGCGACTGGGTGAGCCTGGGTCAGACTGGGAGGAAGAGGATTGAGGTGCCCAAATCGGTCTCATTTCGGTACTGCCTGCTCCCTGGTCTCCTCGGGCTTCTGCATGCCCAGCGTGCCCTTGTGAGGGGGCCTCAGCTCCCAGTTCAGAGCTCCCAGCCAGGCCCAGAGTCAGTGAGGAGGAAAGAGGAGAAGTCAGTGCCCCACTTCAGGGTCATCCACAGGCTCCCTTGTATTTATGGACAGCACTATTCAGGAAAAGTCCCATGTTGATTTTCAACTCTTCTGTATCCTGCAGGGGAGACCATATGTTTGTGCGTGCACTCCTGTGTGAGTGCACTGCTGTGTGTGTGCACTGCTGTGTGTGCATACACTCCTGTGTATGTGTGCACTGCTGTGTGTGTGTTGGAGGTGCTAGAGGACAGCAGGGTAACCAAAGGAGCAATGGGCTGGGCTGGGCTGGGACCCCTGATATCCAAGGATCCTCTAGGGAAGGTAGTCCTGGGAAAATGTGGTCATCTGGGGAGCTAATGGTTGGGACGGATGCTTTGGCTGTGGGGTGATGAAGGTACACACAGTATCCAATAAGGAAAATATCAATGTAATTTTAGTTGTATAATATAATTACATACAGGTTTTTCAAAAAAGATGTAATTCACTTACCATAAAATCCACTCTTTCACAGTCTACAGTTCAATGATTTTTAGTGTATTCACAACCATCACCAATATCTACTGCCAGAACATTGTCACCCCTCTTGAAAACACCTCTGTACCCCCTTTGCAGATACTCCCCATTTTCTCCTCCTCCCAGCAATCACTATCTACTTTCTGTCTCCATGGATTTTCCTATTCTGGACATTTCAAATAAATGGAGTCATACAACATGTTGTTTTTTGTGTCCTGCTTCTTTCACTTAGTAGGACGTCTTCAAGGTCCACCCATGTTACCGTATGTGGTGCTTCGTTCTGCATGGCTGAACAAGTCATTCTGTTTGTCCGTTTGGCAACTGATGGGCATTCATGCCGTTTGCACTTTGTAGCTTTAATGAATAATGCTGCTATGAACATTTGTGTAAACCGTGTGTATGGATACATGTTTCCCATTTGCTTAGGTACATACCTTGGAGTGGAATTGCTGAGTCATATGAGGAGCTTCCAGATTTTTGCCAAGTAGCTCTACCATTTACATTCCTACCAGCAATGCACACAGGTTCCAGTTTCCCCACATTCTCACCAACACTTGTTATTTGCTGTCTTTTTATTTAGAGCTGTCCTAGCGGGTGTGAAGTAGATTTCAGTGGCATTTTCCTAAGGTCTAATGTTGTTGAGCATCTCCTCATGTGCTTATTAGTCATTTTTATATATTCTTTAGAGGAAGGTCTAGTCAAAGCCTCTGCATATTTTTGATTGGGTTATCTGTATTTTAATTATGGAATTGTGAAATTCTTTGTATATTCTGGATACTGTATCCTTATAATTATTTTCCAGTTTTTTTCCCCATTTTTGTCGGTTGTCTTTCACTTTCTTGATAGTGTCCTTTGAAGCATAAAAGTTGCTCATTTTGATGAAGGCAGATTAATTTTTTCCTTTGGCTACTTATGCTTTATTTAAGAAACTGTTGCTTAATCCAAGGTCATAAAGATTTTCTAAGAATTTTATAGCATTAGCTCTTACACTTTGTTTTTTGATCCATGTGGATTAATTTTTGAATATGGTGTGAGGTAGGGGTCAAAATTCATTGTTTGCATGTACAAATCCATTCAGAGCACCATTATTAAAAATCAACTAACCATAAATGTTTGGGTTTATTTCTGGAGTCTCAGTTCTCTTCCATTGATGTATATGTCTATCCTTATACTGTAGCCACATATTAAGTTTTAAGATCAGGAATTGTGAGTCCTCCAATGCTGTTCTTTTGTATCAGCATTGTTTATCTTTCTGGGTCTCCTGCAATTTCATATGAATTTATGATCAGTTTGTCAATTTTTGCAAGAAATCCAGCTTGGATTTTAATAGGGATTGCACTGATTCTGTAGATCATCTTGGGGAATATTGCCATTTTAACAATATTGTCTTCCAGTCCATCCACATGGGATGTCTTTCCATTTATTTAGGTCTTCTTTAATGTCTTTCAATGTTTTTGTTGTTGTTTTCAGTTACTGGTCTTTGATGACTTCTGTTAAATTTATTCCTATGTATTTTATTTCTTTTTTGATGCTATTGTAAGTGGAATTATTTTCCTAATTTGTTTTCAGTTTGTTCATCCCTAGTGTGCAGGTACAATTGATATTTTTCTATCAGTCTTAGGGCCTGTAACTTTGCTGACCTCGTTTGTTAGCTTTAATTCTTTTCTATGGATTTCTCAGGATTTTCTGTATTTGTGATCATCTCATCTCAAAATAGAGATAAGTTTACTTCTTCCTTCCCAATCTGGATGTCTTTTCTCTGCTTTCATTGCCTTCTTGCTCAGCAAAACGCTGACTTACAGTTGGGAGAGTGGGCGTCCCTGTCTTGTTCTTAACTTTCGGGGGGACTTCCAGGCTTTCCCCATAAAGTATGATGCCAGCTGTGGGGGTCTCATATTTGCCTTTTATCATGTTGAGGATGTTCCCATCTATTCCTAATTTGTTGAGATGTTTGTTATTTTTGTTGTTATTATCATTGAAAGGTTATATACAGCCTTTTGAAAAACATGTTGGTGGAGAATTTTCATGCAGGAAAATGTGTCTAATACAAAGTTAAGGACAGAACTTAAAGTTTAAAAATGTTACCTAGCAGATATAAATTATGAAACAAGATGGAGTTAACTTTGCTGGGTGGATGCCTCTGGAAGTTGAACCTAGAAAACCATGGATTCTACGGCTTGGGAGGGCTGGTAGGTTTTTGAAGTCAAGTTTTAACTGAATTCCTCCCATTCCTGCAGACAAAGTAAAAGTTGAAACAATACAGGAAGTGCCACATGCAGGGCCTTGGTGGTCAAAGGTGAAGGGGGCAGTTCTCTGAAGGTGGGCATGTTGGTGTGACACATTCTCCAACTCTCACTGCCAAGAAGCGCCTGTGTTGTGACGTGTGCTCAGTAAGCTTTGAGATAAACTGTTGGTCCGCTGTAGGTTGTGATGGTCAGGAGCCCTCTGCTGCTCTACCCTAAATATCTTAACTGATACTTAGAAGGGCTGCCTGGAATTCTTCTTCTGCTGGGAGGATGTGCTCCCTGCAGTGCAGGAGAAGCCAGCTGAGGGCAGGGGCCATGCCTTCAACACCCCTCCGCCTCTCAAGGATCTGTTCACTGATACAGTCCCTGCTGCAGACTTGAAGCACAGTAAATATTTTCTGATGCCATAGATAGATGGAAGTGTTTCCCATGACATGGGTCCAGTCATCCAGCAGATAGCTCAGAGGACGGCCGGGGAAGCCCACATGTCCTACCTCCGTGGCTGGTTTGAACCAACCTACCAAGTCCTATAAACCTTCTCTGAATGTTGTATTGGCCGTAACCACTCAACTCTGCCGCCATAATACAACAGCCGCCACAGACAATACACAAATGAGTGGCCGAGGTGTTCCAGCAAACCTTTACTGATGGACGCAGAAATTTGAATTTCCTATGCTTTTCACAAAAGATTTTTCTTTTGCTTTATGTTTTAACCATTAGGAATGTAAACCCTGTTCTTAGCTCACGGCTTATACAGAAGAGGTGGTGGGGCCTGATTTGGCTCATAGGCCATCTTTTGCCCATCCCTGCTTTAAAGATGAGCTTGGGGACCAAAACAGAACCATTGTACAAGTGCATCACTTCAGACGTTTGCTCTTCTCCAAGTTGTGCCTTCAGCGGACTTGTCGTGGGAATCGAATGAGTGAGTTTTTAAAAAATTCACCCCACTGTCTCTGCATCCGTCCACCTCTGAATGATTCCGGTTTGATTGTCTGTTTCTCCCAAGCGCACTCCCTTCCCAAATTCCCAGTGGACGCTCCACTCCTTTGCAGCCGCACACGTCTTGCCGACCAGAGGGAGCCTGTGACCGCGGGGTGAGAAAGAGGCAGCCCCCTAACATGGCTTCCCTCCTCAAGTTGCTGAGAAAGAGCAAACTTTCTATGTGCTTCTTTTTAAAATGCAACAATGTAAAGGTCACGGAGGAGGAGATGAAACTCGGAGTTGTAATAAGGAAGGAGAAATAAAAAATAATGACAGAAATAAATTGTCATAAGAGGGGATACAGTTATGATTTATTGTGATATTCTACAAATTTGGAGGTGATTAAAAGCCACCTAAAATTCACATTAACAAGTCACATAAAAATGGAATTAAACTAGTGGGCATAATGTGGCAGGGTATAAAGAAAAATCATGACAGAAATAAATTGACAGAAGAATGGTACTATTCAAGTTTTACTCTGTCGTACCACCCTGACAGGAGCCTAGTATTTTAATTTCAGAGTTGTGGTTGAGTTTTTGGAGTTCATTAAAGGCCCACATTAAGAATCTCATAAAAGTGAGAAGAAATTAGTGACCATAATGTGGCAGAGGAAATAAAGAAACAATAATGACAGAAATAAATTGACAGAAGAATGATACACTTAATGTTTCACTCTGACACCCTCTATTAATAGGCCCCTGCAAGCTGGAACAAATGTCATTCATATTTTAGCCAAAGTATACCACTAATTAGGCCAGCTCTCTGCACTGGAATTAGATTTGAGATCCCTCACCTTTAGAGTGGAATCATTTGAATTCTAAAGAAAAGAGCTGGTGACAGAAAAAAAAACTTTCTACTTGGGCTTTTCTAATGAGATAAAATTCCCCCTTCTCCCCATTTCGCAGCTATAATTGCTGATTATGTTGTTACATAGCCGCGGCTCTCGGCGCTCTCCTCCCATCATTATGATATAGGCCGGCAGATGAGGAGGCTTCAAACGCAGACTGGAGAGGTTGGAGTCTAATTTAGTGCTCATTTAGGCCACAGGAACCACACAAGGTAAACACTGCATTGTTATAATTAATTACCCCTTAGGCCTCGCCAGGCCTTCTCTGTTTCAGCTGACCCTTATAATAATAAGGCTTCCGGGCATATTGTATTTCTTTTGACAGATTAATTAGAAATTCAGCCGTGGAGGTACAAAGCAACGCGGTCATGAATATTTAAATGGCCTGACACAAAAAATCTTGAAAGGGCTGCTGAACTACATGACGGACAGGGGATATTAGGCAAGTGACTCTAATCAATAATCTCTTGATCTCTTACATATTAATACACTGCCTGCTGTTATTAAGCTCCGTAATAAGGACGGGGAGAGAAAGTTAGTGTAGCTCTGCTGTAGGCCTCGGCAGAGGCCCCCAGTGATTACGCTAACTGACTGGGAAAATGCACAGCGGAGTGGGCCCCAGCCTCTTCAATCTAATCCAATCTCAGGGAATGGCAGCTCTGAGCAGCGCCGACTGGATAATTATTGGTGCTGACAAGGTGAGGGCGTCTGCAGGCAAATGAGCTCGGAAGCAGGCGAGTCCCCAGACCACCCAGCGCAGGGCACGCGGAACACCAGCCCGCGCTGCTGTTCGCCTTGTTGGGGCTCGGGCCGGGGCCCCGGGGCACCGCAGCCCTGCCAGGCCCCGGGCGAGGGGCGGCGGCCGGGCAGGGCTGGGGTGGTGGTGGGGGCTCGCGAGGCCTGTTGTCGGGGCCGCTCCGACACCGCGTCACGAGATCCACCGCCGCCCCCTCTGCCCCGTCCCTTCCGACACGGGGCCGCTGAGTGAATTAAGCAGCAGAAGCAGCTGCATATCATCTGAATTCATTACGGGAGGGAGGCCTCGCGGCCCAAAGCAAGCCGCCTGCTCCGGACGCCCCCCGACGGCCCACGTGGGCCTGATGCAGCGCGCCGACCCCCAGACCCGCTGCTAATGAACCCAGGGACCGGGCGGGCCCCCGAGGCGCCGGCGAGGGCCAGGGCGCGGGCACAGCAGAGGCCATTGGGGGCGGCCCCCCCGAGGGCCCCCAGCCCGGGTCTGCCCACGGGCGCGCAGCTCGCCGGCACCCCTTTCCGCTTCCCAGTCCCGGGCCTTGGCCACGCTTCTCATCAACCAGCCTCCTCCAACCCAGGCCCGGTGGACTTGACTTCCGAGCCTCTGGCCGGGGGCACCGGGGGTGGGGTTCGACAGGGGAGCCGTGAGGCACACGTGGCCCGGGGAGAAGCCCCAGAGCGCGGGGTCCAGCCTGCGCTGCGTTCAGGAGGCGGCTCTGAGCGGTGCAGAGAGCCTGGAAAGATGCTTCTAGGAACAGGGGCGTCCAACACTGTTACCCAGTTGTTTCCCCGGTGACGTCCTGGTTCAGGAAAGCCTGGCTTCCCTCTGAGAATGAGTTTTGTTTGCTTGCAGGAGTTTTTGTTTTCCTTTTTAGTGGAAATTAAAGAAAATTAATTATTTTCATGCCTGTGTCAACATGGTGCAGAACATGAAAAAAAAAAGCAAGTGAAATGTAGCAGAAACAGGAATACTGAACTAATCTGGGGCCATGAGGCCCCGGGATGTGGTGGACGCCCTGGGGGAGCGTTTGCCCCGTGTGAACATCCGTCTTGTGATCATGGACAAGGGGACAGGTGCTGGCCTGGTGACATGTGTGTCTTGCTCTGACTGCGTTTATAGCTTTTTCCTGCTTCTTCTGGCCTCTGTCCTCGCAGCTCCTGGGCTAGCAGGAGCCCATGCTGTGCAGGGGGGGCTCGGTAACTGGGGCCCTGGACCCCCCAGTGCAGCTACATGGCTCTGGTCCTGGGTCCAGTTCTAATCTCTCAGAAGATGCAGCCCACAGGGAGCCCGTGGGGGCCGCCTGAGCCCCAGGGTGGCCAAGCATGGCTCCTATCCACCAAGCAGGAAGCCTCCTGAGCTCTGGTACAGCTCTTGACATTTCCACGCCTCACGTGCCCCACCTACTTTTGTCACCAGCCTGACGTGGGTGCTGACAGACACAACCCATTTGCCAGCGCCCTGTAACAGAGAGCTGTCTGCTGCGAGTCTGTTAGCAGCTATTGCAGCTCGGGCCCACGTCGGTCAGGGAGGCCTCTCTGCGGGGTTCTCAGAAAGTCCCGGCAGCCACTTACTCTCCTCAACTTCATTAGCTCTTAGCCGACTCTGTTTGCTTCCCGCCTTGATCCACTGAGCTTCCCATGTCCTCTCCCTGGCTGCTTCATTTCCCAGGGTGCTGCATGCTCCTCAAGGCCGGGACTGGGCTTGAGGTCCCTGGCCGCACCCGCGGTGTCAGGGACTGTGCACAGTGCAGGGCTGGTATGGGTGCTGGTACATCAATGGGGGAAAGTCCTACCTTCTTCACCTGTATCTAGGAACTTGCAGGAATAGCCCTGCTCTGGGCTGGAGCTCAAAAGGGAAGTAGATAATTATGAATAAAGAAAATCAACCCCGGGGTGGATGCTAACTTAAATACTCCAGCACTAAGGATAATAATAGTAAAGGCAATGACGGCAGTGAGTGTTTCTTCCCGAGCTGTTTGGTTTTATAAAAACATCACTAAAAGGTATAGTCCTGGGGACAGGTTCCTGTACCTCCATCTTTTTATTGCAAAATCCTAATGAATTGCAAGCCAAGAAGCAAATTCATTGCAAATTGTATAAAATATTTGGGGTCAAAATGAAGCTGTTAAAAACCACATCTGTAAAAATGGTGTAATTATTATGGGTGAGTAAAAATCTGGCAAGAATTATTTTCTTAAATAAGGCGTAAAGGAGAACAGATGTGCTGCAACTGACACTTTTTTTTTTGCAGTTTCACGATTTCTGCGAAAAGAAAAAAATTGATTTGATTTATCAGATTATCCTATTTATTACAGTGCAGCAAGGGCTGCAGAACATCCTTTTGTCTCATTTTCACCCTCTGGAAAAGGAAGGGGGTCCAAGGGAACCAGGTGAATTTGCTTTACGGCCAAGCAGGCTCAGCCAGAGAGAGGCGAGCTGCAGGGTGTGGGGGAACCGCCGTGGAGAATAAAGGTCTGCGGAAGGGGCACGGATGGGACGGGGCAACGATAAACTCGAGGAAAGGAACCACACAGGCGAAGGAACAGCAGTGTGTCAGGGGCAGGATGGAACAGGAAAAATGGCCAAAGTCAAGTCTGGAAATCATTATGGCTCGGTGACGACAACTGAATTCCGCATCACCTTGGTCAGTATCTGCAGTTCAGGGAGGTATTTGGGTTGGGTTTACTTTTTGGAGCTTAGCAACATAAATTTGTTGTCACTGAACTATTAAATACAATGGACACATGTTGGCAAAGAGGGTCCAGGGAGGCATGGAACCTATTAAGGGAAATAATCGCCTAAATGGGCCCACTGCACGACTTTAATATCCCATGACAACACTCAATTGTCAAATTCAGCTAGAGTGTCCAGGATGCTACTAAAATTAAGCCAGAAATTCCTACACTGATTCTTTTTTTTTTTTCAAGTTAGGAATAGGAAATGCCAGTAAGCTGTGAGAATCTCAGCAAGAAATAAGAAACTGGGAAGAAAAAAGGATGGTCGAGCATTTTACGAGATTTCTGCCATTAAATCTATAACAAATGTCTTTCACCCACCCTCGAATAAAGAGGCAATGTGGGATTTTAATTGGACTTTTGGCTTTTCTTCATTTGATTTAAACCAAGGTAGAATTTCAAACAATAACACTGGAACACCTGGTTAACACGTTAGATGATATGCACAGTTGTAAATTGTGGTTTTAATAGTGGCTCACTGGGGGATTTAAAAGGGTCTCATTGTTCTGTTTGGCAGATATTAAAAAAAAAATCACCAACTACTGGGATTTAAAAGCCATGCACGTGATTTCAGTGCAACTCAGATCATGAAATTTAATCATTTGACCCCACTTGTGGCCAGTTTACACAGGGGCGACTCATGGCCACATGATGGATTTTCCAAGTGCTCCGAAGTCATCGTCCAGCTTCAAGTAAAGAAATCCAGTCATTTTGTATTTCCACACTGACAGGGAAGATTTGTAGGCATATGCCTCACGATAAAGCCACGGTGATGCGTGTGTGTGTGTTCGTACATGCACTCCTTTGCACACTGGTGTGGAAATATTTTGGCCAGGCTGATCTTCTTGCTCTTTTTGAAAACCAAATGGCAGTTGCCCCGCGTGCAGGCTCAGGTCTCATGCGGGTTGCTTACGGGTTTTCCTTTCCACGGGCTCCGGTCCTCCTCAGCAGGGGGCTGGCCCCGCCTGGAAGCCTGAGTGGGGTTGCCCCATATTTTAAACTGACAGTTTTCAGAATGCCTGCCTGACTTCTGCCCTTTGCACCCAGCTGGGGCCTGCCGACTGCCGCTGCCTCCAGAGCCGCCCCTCAGAGGGCACACATTTAAAACAAAGGCATGGGCCTCCTCGCTTCCCTCTGACTGCAGCCAGGAACGTGGTGGAAACCGGCCACAGAGATTCCCCGGGGGCAGCCGCTACCTATGGCCTCCTCCTCCTGCCAGCCCCTCAGGCCGCCACAGGCCTCATGGCCCAGCCTGGAATAGGTCCATGTTTCTGTCCACCTGAGGCCCAGAAGGACATCACAGGAGGAAGCAATGAAGGGGCAAGGGTGGGCTCCCAGGCGAGGAATGTGCACACCATCTCTCTCAGCCCATTCTTTCAGCATGAGTACTGAACTGATGAGACTTGAAGTGTGGCTTGGCGGGCATGGGGCTGGGCAGAGCCCAGGCATCTCCCCATCCTGCCACCCAATTCTCTGCTCCAGCTGTTGTCCCGCAGGAGACAGGCTGGAGGCCTAAGGACAGGTTCTGACTTCCAGGAATTTCTCCTGGAAACTTCTCTGGACTTACCTCCATTTCCTAGAGAAAGGCTTGGGTGAAAGGTTAGAGTGTCCTACTAAGCAGGAAGCATCCAGAGGCCAGCCTCTCACATAGTGGGTGCCTGTTCCTCACACAGTGGGTGTCTGTTCCTTACACACAGTGGGTGCCCATTCCTCATACACAGTGAGTGCCTGTCCTCGCACCCAGTGGGTGTCCATTCCTTGCATGCAGTGGGTGCCTGTTCCTCACAGGCAGCAGTGCTGAGTGTTTGAATCAATCCTCTGAGCGCTCTGCTGGGCTCCCTGTCGGAGCCTGTGTTTGTCGTGTCTTTTTGTTTCGTAGGAGAACATGACGGGTGAGCCTGCTGGGAAGGTCAGCAGATTCTGTCACATCCTGCTGAGACAAGAAGTTCAGCACGAAAGAGCAAGGCCGTCAGACTAGAAGGGCAACTCGTTATGTGAGAAGGATTATCGGGTGAGGCTTGCCCACGAAAACCCTAATTGTTGATGAACTGATAGCCAAAATTGATGTGACTCCCAGGGAAGGCTCAGCACCTGTGCGGCCTCCGTGATTCTTCTTGAGTTCTAGGGACTCCCATCTGCCCCCCGCGTCCCGTCTGGGCTCTGTTGTGAGGGGAGATGTTGCAGTTTCTTCCTTCCTCTTGACTCAGAGCCATTGCCTGTCATTCTACCTCCACAGAGAAAATATGTATTATATGGGTTGGATTTTAAAATTATTATTATTTATTTTTACCTCAGATTTTGCTGTGAGGGATTCGAGTTTTGATAGTGCTGTTACATGGACAACGTGTTTCCATTTGCTTGGTCAGGTGCAGCCTTACAAAATTTCTTGAAATTTCCAACAGCCAACATCAAAGCCCTGCCATTTCCAAGCTGGGTGACCATAGATAGTTTATTTCCTCTATCTGAGCCTCAGCTTCCTCATCTTCAAAGTGGGGTAAAAATGATAGTTTTCACAAGGTTGGTGAGGATTCTATGAGAGTATCTGGGAAAGAACCTTAGCACAGCACGTCCCCATCCCAGGAGCTCAGTACCCTCCCCTGCCTTGGGCGCAGCTTGTGGGCAGATACCAAAGAGACACCAGGGACAGACAGACGGCAGGCAGCAGTGGGAAGGCCTTGCCAGCCTCCCCTGTGGGCAGATGGATCTCTGAGTCGTCCAGAAGTACATTTAGCATCTAAATATCCATTAGGTTCAAGAGGCCCCTGACAGATGATGCATTAGCGGGCTTGGTCCCCTCCAGACCCAGCTCCTGGGAGGTCGGCTCCAGGGAGCCACGCTCCTGGCAGAGGGCTTTCCAGAACCGAAGCCTCATTGCTTTCCTTCGTAATGTTGAACATCTGGGGGATGCGCTGGTGGACGTTTTCAGTGTTCACCCAGCTGCTGGGTGTTACGCGGATGCTGGCCCTGCCACTGGCCCCAGAGATCCGTGCTCAGCGGCTGTTTTCAGCATAAGGTGGGTGAGCCAATGAGAATCACAGGGTATTTGTGGTAATGAGGGGGTGTCTGGAGCCTAGGACATGGAGCAGAAAGCAGGGAACATTATGGGGTGGCCAGTAGCCCCGCTTGGCTAGACCACAGGCTTGGGAGTGTCAGTGGTGGAGGAGGTCAGGTGGGAGTGGGGTCACGCGGGAGGTCGGAGCAGGAGCTCAGCCACAGAGACTGTATCTGGCAAGCGAGAGTGTGCTACTGAGGGCTTGGAAGGGTGGCCCAGCTCAGTGGAGGCTGGGGCAGAGGAGCACTGTGGCGTCTCCTCCAAGAAGCCCACCTGGCCTGCATGGCCCTTGGCTAGGCCTGCAGTAGTTTAGGCTGTGAGTGGGCTGATGGGGGCCCAGCTGCCCTTAGCCGGATCTGGGCTGTGCCACTGAGTCTCCAGGCCAGAGCCCAGCAAGCCAGAGCAGCAGGTCACCTGCTGTCCTGGTTTCTGACCAGAAGAGGTCGGCTTCCCTAAGGAGTCCCTTGGCCAAGCACCCATTCTCTTGTCTCAGGGAAGGATCAGGGGAGCTGTAGCCCCTTGTTCCACGGGCAGCGTCTTGTCTTCTGGAGGCATGAGAGTGAGCTGCAGCCACCCCCTGGGGGCTCACTCTATCAAAGTCCCTTCGGGCTGCACCATGTGGGGCCCACATGAAGCAGGCGGGGAAGAAACTGCATTCAGCTCCAGGAGGTAAAAATCTACAAACATCTGAGTAAGAGATCTTCAGGGGTTTTGCTTGGAACCCGTCTAGTGCCATACCTTTCCCTGCCCAGCACCAAGCACCGAAGGGCTTCAAGGGCCCCTGAGAGCCTGTGTGTGTATGGTGTATGTGTGTGCCCTGTGTATGCTGTAGCTAAGTATTATGTGTATTATGTATCTCTGTATAGACGTGCATGTGTGCAGACATGTATGTTCAAATGAACACATATGTGCATACGTGGTATATACATATATAAGCATGTGTGCCTGTGTGCACCTGTGGGTGTGCAAGCCTGTGCATTGGGCATATGTGTGTGTGTGCATGTGCATGTATGTTTATTTCATAGGCTTCACTGACTCATCATGTAAGCTGCGATGCCCAGTCCCAGGCCAGATTAACAGTGAAAGGAATCAGATTTGGCTCAGAGCAAGCTGTGCTGTGCGGCCCGCTTCGGCCTGAAGTCCATGCACACTCATGTTTCCCAGGAGCACCCACATTTTCTCACTCTGCCCCCTAATGGGCCTTGGCCTTAGCCCTTGGGTGTCTACAGACCTCTTAAGGTGGACTTCTGATCCTCTCCCACTTTTCCTTCTCTTCGTCACTCAGGGCCCAGGACCTGGGCTTGGAGCGATCCTCACGTGCCAGCAGAGCCACATCTTACCTCTCAGGCCCAGATGTCCCAGGGCCAGCCTGTCACCTTTGTGCAGCCACTGCCCTGTCCAAGGAGCCACTACTGCTCTTCAGCTCCAGGGCCCGCCGCCCAGCCTCACGCGGCAGCCTCCTTGGCACTGCCTGCTGTGCAAGCGGGCACCATGCTCCTCAGCTCCCGAGTCTCCAGAGCTTTCTCATCAATGCCAGAGGCAAGTGCCAGCTGTACCATGACCACTGCTTCTGCCTGCCACCCTTCCCTGACCTGGCCCACAAGCCAAGGTCCCTTCTGCTCCAGCTCTTTGCCCTGGTTTTTTCTGGGCCTAGAATGCCCTTCTGCCACCTTTTCCAGGCTGGTTCCCTCAACTCTGGGCAGAGGGGTCCTTCCAGGCAACCATTGTGGCCTGAAAGTAGTCTGTTCCTCAGCAGCACTGTGGCTGGCAGACATCTCACTGTCATTTTTCTGTCTGTTTTTGTATCCACAGTAGAATGTGAGCTCCAAGAGGGCAGGACATGGCCGTGTCACCTCCCCAGTGCCCAAGGCAACTTGTGGCACAAATAGAACCTCTACAAATAGTTGATGAAAGTCCCCGAGTGAATGGGCCACCCTGAGACGTAGGCGGGCAAGCCCATCTGTGGGGCTGGTACCTGAGGCTCAGAAGGCCAGCATCCTGCCTGTGGCCACACAGCTTCCCCGTGGCGGAGCCTGGGCGTTAACCGGTTCTTCCACTTCTAGGTCAGTACTCCACCTGGCATGCCATTCTCAGTGTGGGCACTGAGGGTTGGGTTCTAGATTGTTCTTCCTGCTGGCAGCATTTAACTCTCAGGCTAGCAAGCCAGTTGGCTTCAGAAGCTGTGTGAGAGGGTCTCCTGCTCCCATGGGTACTCCTGGCCACCCCTGCAGAATCCTGCTCTGACAGCTAGAAAATTCACCCCATCTCTCCTCCAGGAAGCCATGAGGCAGTGTATAGAGTTTGGAGTTTTAAAATACTTATTTTTCTCATCATGTTATAAACCTGCGTATGACTAAATAACATGCTGTTTCTGGACATTGAGCAATAGCTTCTGTGCTTGTCTGTTCCATGTTTATCTTCTGAATGAAAGCACTTCCCCTCACCTGCCTTGTGCTTTTAGGCTCTTTTCCCCTGTAGTTCAAGAGTTACTTTGTACCCTGCAAGGAAAATCAGTAACTTTGCCAATGTGGCGAAACGGAACGTCGGAGGGGGATCGCCCAATGTGCTCGCTCTTGGGGCAGCTGGTCTAGAGCGAAGTGAAGTCATTTGCACAACTCACTTCAAGGCAGTTAATGAATTACAACTGCATCATTACCTCTGCATGTTGGTTTGAAACACATAGGTATTCTTCTCTGGCTCAACGGTTACCCTCCAGAGCGAATCAGGGCAGCCGAGTGCTTCTCCTCTGCCTTCTTCTCTGCCTTGTTCTCCTCCTTCTCTTTCTAGTCCCTTGGTAATATCTTCATTTCCACATAGCTATGCCTTCTCACCTGGGGCAGAGAAGCTCTGGTGATCCTAACAGGCACGGGTGGATGCTTTAGCACTAGAAGGCTCCAGGTCTGTGCAGTCCCAGGTCCAGTACCAGCCTGGGCTCCGTCCTTGAGTGGCCTCGCGCCTTCCTTTCTTCCCAGCCTCCCCCGCTGTGGGCAGATATGAACAGGGGAAGCGTGGCTCCTTTGAGCATCTGCCTTCCTTCACCATCATCGCTTCAGGCTTTCTATTCAGTGGGTGTGGAAGGAAACAGAATGCACCTGAATTACTGTACAGTACAAAGGAATTTAATTAAGAATATACACATTAGAATTTCAGGGGGATTGCCTATTTAATGTTACTTTATTAAGCCTTCTATCAAACCCTTTTTTATGTATATCAGTTGATATACAATTAATCTGTTCTCTGGTGAGAAAAAAATAGCACCTGAGGTGGATGAAAAGTGTCAGATGATAATAATTATGAGCAGCTGTTCACCTGTAGCACCTCTGGCCTACACGGGGGATGCTGTGAGCTACCACTCCTCACAACAGCCCACCTCATTAGACTTGACCTTCCCAGCTGGGGATTTCATTTGTGTTTTTTTAATGGGTTTGTATACTGCAAATCGCAACACCTTATGAAGATGGAGTCTTTGTAGCTGTAACAAAAGGGAACATGCGAGTTTACAAAAAAGCCGCCGCTCCAGCGGACTGGCAGGGCACCGCCATAATGCAGGTAACATTCCCCCAGCCACTGGCTGGGGAAAGGCGTGCCACCCCACGTCTCAGCTGAGATAAATGCCTTTCCTTGGCTTTGAAGCACCTCTGCTCAGTGCAGCCAGCAGCAGTAAAAAAGTAATTGCGAAGTCCTGATTGCACTCCGTAGCATGATGACAGCCCACTCACAGGCGGATCTCCAAATCCGCAGAAGCCCTGATTTCCAGGAGCACCTAGGCTCCCGGCGCAGAGCCTCTCTGCAGACGCCCGGGGATGGACGAACCTGCTGCGGCCATGGCCCTGGGGCCAGAGGAGGCTCAGAGGAGAGAAGCCGTGGAGGCGCCGTGACGAGGTGGGGGAGGCTTTGAAAGAACGTCTCTGGTTTT
Source organism: Manis javanica (assembly GCF_040802235.1). NCBI lineage: Eukaryota > Metazoa > Chordata > Mammalia > Pholidota > Manidae > Manis > Manis javanica. Next base: position 3,804,165 of record NC_133162.1, on the reverse strand, counting down.
CTTTTTGCCTTTCCATTTATGTTTGTAATAAACTCACTCTCATACAATTAGCCTCAATTGTTTTTATATCTTCGGAGGCAATAATACAGGCAGCCTGGGGAATACAGTAGTAAGCCGTATACCTGTGTTCATTTACCCAAGTCACTATGGTTACAGTCGGGGCAAACTGTTTACTGTGAGCATCCGCAAGCCTCTTTCCAGCTACTAATGACCTTTCTGTTCCTCCAATAACATCAACAAACCGGGAGGCTGCCCACGCCATTAAAGCCAATTGCCTCTCAAGTTACTGAGGGACTGGAACGTTTCCTCATTTATTTTCTCTCATCTGATGTAACTCACATGCCACTTTCTTGTCTTTAAAGAAGGGGAAAAACTGCGGATTATTGATTTGCTTCTGAACAGAAGACCAACCTAAAAGCCCCAATGAATTGTCACTCATTATTGAAATTACTGAACACTAATTAAACTGGCAGCTCAAATCCCAGCAGGCCACACTCGTCTGAAGCTGAAATTCAGACACTTGGGCAGTGCAAGAGAGAGAGCGTTAGCAACCACCGGGATTGTAATAAGCTTTGCATTAATTTTTGCTTCTTAAAGGCGCACAGCCCTGTTTGTGGTGGCCAGGATGGCTGCTGCATGGCTAGGTTGTTGGACTGGGGTTCCTTTCCTGGGCTTTTGCAGGAACTGGTGATTCAGGTCTAACATAGAATTTTGCAGTAAGACTCAGCCCTTCTTCCCATGAGGGCAGAACGCACAGCCCTAGAGGCTTGCTGGGCAGGCACTGGAAGCAGCAGAGGAGGCAGGCTAGCTGGCACAGGAAGGCTGGAAATTCAGATGGCCCCGTGAGGGGAAACTGAGTCAGACTGGCTGGAGAGGGACAACACAGATTTCCCAGGAAAGGAACAATGCCAAACAGCATTTCCAATTCATCGGGTCAGACTTACTTCCCAAATTACGCCTTGGCCTCTTTTCGTGGCTGCACAAACCCCTCATAAATTATGCATGATCATGGCTAATCCACCTCCTTTCGCTCTGTCTGAGTAGTAGCCTCTCATGTGCTCAGCTTCAAAAGGGGCTAGTTCTGCGGAAGGGGCTGGTCCAAGGCTGAAACTGAGGGCTAATGTCCTAGAGTCATGGCAACAAGCAGAGCTAATTGGGCTTCAAGAAGCCCCTACGCCAGGCCAAGGCGTGGGCAGGAAGGAGGTGGTGGGTTGTGGCCTCCTGGCCAGGTGCATTCAGACAAGGGTGTCTTGTTGGGGCTATTTCTTTCTTTCTTAAGACATTTTTTATAAAGCAGAAATATGCAAAGTGCACAGCAGCTTCACTTGTAAGGGTCCCAAACTAAACCACCCAACTGTCCATCAGCAGGCACATGGATAAACAGACCACGAGCCACCCACACGGTGGAACACTTGCCAGCAATAAAAGGAGTGAGTTAGTGAAACATGAGACTGAACAGTTACTTGCTTTTAAAACAGGGCTGCTTGGGAGCCATCATGCACACTGTAGTATGAATTGGCCTACCACACTGCTTTCCTCCGGCATCATGAAAGAATGTGCATTTTGATAAGGATAAAGAGGAGAGAAATGAAGGAGTTGGAGGCAGGGTGTGCCAACAGAGGACCCTGAGGGCAGGGATGGTGTTCAGGACCTGGGGAATCCCTAAGGGAGGAGAAGAGGTGTGCTGGGTGGCCCTCCAGCGACACCCTCAATGGTCACACTGTCTTAAAAACGCGCTGCTCTGGAAATGTAAAAGTGTCTGAATTCTTGAGTCTTTGTCAAAAGCTGGTAAGTCCCACTGGGTATGGTTCTCGTGGTGCAGTGGAGGCATGGGGTTCACATGGGGCCGACAGTCATGAGGTGGGAGATTGTCATCGTGGCCGACTGTCTGGGGGCACAGTGGTCAGGCCTGGGAGCGTGGGGATTCCACGCACCGGGGCACAAGGGATGTGACTGCAACTCTTCGCTCCTTGGTGGGTGTCCTGGCTTGTGAATTTCTGGTAGTATTCTACTCAAAGGATTAAATGGAATACTCTGTATTAGCACCGTGCCTGGCAGGTGGTTAATGCTCAGTGAAACTTTGGGCTCTGGACCTCGACCCTGGGATTTTCTCTGCTGTGCTGATGGCCTGACCAGTTATATGTATGTTTTGCTCAGCAGCTTCGTGTCATGCTACCTGACCAGGGTCACAATATTGGTTCAAGTTTCTGCACATGCCATACACACTTTCTCCCAAAAAGTGGGATAATTGTGCTTCTCCCTCATCTGCATCCTTTTCTATAAAGCTATTTATTTGCTTATTTGTTTATTCATATGTCTTGTTAGGAGCATGATAGAGATTATAACATGTCTTTCTTTTACAAATCTCTAGCTCTGTACGTTCTGTTCTTATTCAATGTTTACCAAGAAGTGCTATCACTAATTTACCCTCCATCCTATCTGATTGCTTTAGTAGCTTGCAAAATTGTGTCATCCAAATGGTGGTGATGAGAAGACACATTTACTGAGCCCACCAGTGCCCTCCATGCCCACCCACTCTGAGTGATGCACACACACGCAGACACAGACAGGCACAGACACACATACACAGATCATTTAATCCGAAAACACAGGTGCTATTAATACTGTAATTTTATGGGCATGAGGCACAGGAAGGAAAATATCTTGTCCAAGGCCACACTGCCAGCAGTTGGGGAAGCAAGAAAAATAAACAAGGTAAAGATATTGGATCAAAAAGAAACTAAATTTTGAAGAGCAACATGGAGCCACATGAAAGCAGGGTAAATGAATCTTGTACTGACTTCTGCAGCCACTGGAGTTAGCCCATAACGATCTGTTTTTCCCAGAAACCAAAGCAATAAGGACAGTATGATCAGTTAGAGTTTCATCTTGACCATAAAATGCAAAGATCCTGGTTTCTTGGGAGTAGGGCAGATTTTTGGTGTGGTCAGTGTCAGGATTCCCACATCTGTACTGATTTCTGGGATTTTTACTGATACCGTAAGAGGGGCACTTTAGACATGTTTGTATTTCAAAGCCAGAGAATGAGCAAAGCAGGGCACAGTACCTAATTATACTTAATATTATTCTCTTCTCTTTCTAAGAATAATTGTATCTTTTAAGTCAGATATATTAGCTTCACGCATACTATTATCTCCAGGTGACTGGAGCATTTTATATTTATTTTCCGCAGAGTGTATTCAAAATGTGTCACATTATTGCCTGTTTATCCAATCTATATATACTCAGACTCATTTTTTCCTTTACTGGAGGTAAATATCTTTTATATGTAATATATAAGGAATAAACCTTAAAATCTGAACACACAGTCCAGCAAAGATTCAATTTGAATGGACAAGAACCTTAGCATATGTTTATTTCCTCCTAAACCTTCTCCTAACTCCCACATTGTTGCCAGGAAGTTTATTTTGAGTTTACTGACGTGTGCTATCTTAGTCAGCTTGGGCCGCCGTAACAAAATGACACAGACTGGATGGCTTAAAAAAAGACATTTATTTTCTCACAGCTCTGGAGGTTAGATGTCCCAGATCCGGTCCCGCAGGGCTGGTTTCTGGAGAAAGTTCTCTTCCTGGCTTGCAGGTGAACAGCTTCTTATCATTGCCTCATGTGGCAAGAGAGAGAGACAGACAGACAGACAGAGACCGAGGGAAAGAGGGAGAGAGAGAGGGCTCTGGGGTCTGTTCTTATGAAGACACTAATAATATCAGATCAGGGCTCTACATTTACAGTCTTATTTCTCCCTAATTATTTCCTTAGAAGCCTCATCTCCAGTACAGGCACACTGGGGATAAGGGATTCACATATGAATTGGGGGCAAACATTCAGTTCATAACATACTCCTGGAAGTTAATACTTTTATTATTGTTTATATTAGTATTCTATTTTAATACTATTATTTATTCATTGACTTACTTATTTTTTGCTGTTCACCATTTATTCCTAAATTTCAACTCTTTGTGGGTTTCTTGTTTTGTTTTTTAGCTTCCTTGTTTGTTTTGCTGCAATGGATCCTTAAGTAATTTGCACAGGGATCTGACTTTCTCATTCCTGGCCTGTCTGAAAATGTCCATATTTTAACCTCATTCTTGACTGGTAAGTTGAATCGACATAGAATTTTCTCTTCAGCATTTTGAAGATGTCATTTCATTGTTTCCCAGTTGCTGTTGAAGCTGGTGAGAAGTTTGCCATCAACTGGATTGTTATTTTGTAAGCAATTCATGTTTTCCCTCCTGTAGCCTCTTTATTTTCTCTTTATCCATAATATTCTGCAATTGAATTGTGATATGCCTGGATGTTGGTTCTTTTATTGATCCTGTTTGGCTTTTGTTGGATTTTTAGTTCTGGAAAATTCTATCATCACCAGCCAAATCTTGCCTTGCCATCATTTATCTATTTTCACTTTCCAAACTGAAAAGCTGTACGTTTGTTGGACCTTCTCAATCTGTCTTCATTCACCTTGACTGTTTTTTCATAGTTCCTGTGCCTCTGACTCCCTGGGCTGTGGTCCGGGTAATTTTCTTGGTTCCGCCCCATAGTTTATTAATTGTTTGTTATCAGTGACTCATTAGCTATGTAGTCATCTACTGGGTTTTTTCTTAACTAAACTTTCCATTCCAGCAATTTCTAATTGGCTGAATTTTTCTTAACTATGTCTTCTTGTTTTATAACCATCCAGTCTTTTTTTTTTCACAGTTACTGCTATTGTTTCACATATACTAGTGTAATTTTTATGTCACAGAGGCTTTAGCAACCCGTTATTTCGAAATCCCTCTCAGTCTGTTCTATTATCTCCTGTTGGTGGAGTCTGTTGACTTATTCTCAACATTGGAATCATGCATAACTGTGGTTCTGGAAGTCACCTTTCATGGGGTGTCTTTTTTTGAAGCCCTGAGCTATGACAAACTCCTTGAGGAATGGACTTTGTACCTCTTGCACCCACTTCACATCCTTTTGATTCACCTGCTACTCCAGCCACTGCTGACACAACTAGCTGTGGCTGGTGGACCTGAGACCACTGGTCTTCAGCTGCTGCAGGCATCTCTTGCTTTCTGCCACTCTGCATTGGACACCTGCAGAAACTCACTCATCCTTTCCAGTCCATGCACCAAGCAGCTAGTGTGAGGGAGTTAACATCCCATGAGGCAAATCCTAATAAATTGGGGATGGAAGCCAATGGATAAATACCATGTTTTTCTTTCCAACAGGCAGCAGATCCTAAGGTACATTCTTCACGACCTCTCAGTCTTCAGGACTGAGCCCCTGCTGCTCACACTAGGGACCAGATCAGTGACACACCAATGGATTGGCTCTCAGGTGACTAGCCTGGACACCACCAGCAGCCTCCTGGCCTGAGCAAGCTAATCACCTGGGATTGGGTGGGCCATGGGGTGTGGTCAGTATGGCCACCTGCTCAGTGTTCAGACTCTTCTCCATCTGTGCCTCCAGAAGGTACCTGCAGGCCCCAAGACTGTAGCCTCCCATTCAGTCCCGATCTGAGGCACAGGTGGGAAGAATCTGAAGACAGTTTATTTGGAAACCACCTTCCAGGACACAGAAAAACCTCACAGTATTTAAGCAAGGCAAGGAGTTGTGAGTCATTTTTTTCTGAATATCAGTTATATTTCTTCCATACACCCATTGTCCATTTGACCCTCAAAGGCCCCCTGGGGTAGGAACTTTCTAGTGATTTTCTGACTGTAGAGAAGAGACTCAGAAATCTGTGACTTTCCCAAGTCCTGTGGGTAAACCAGAGGTGTCCTGTCCGTGCTCCCTCCATCAGCTGAGGCCTCCGTCCTCTCTTAATCTCCAGAAAGGACGTGTCCAAACTCTATGTCCAGCCCTGCACTAGGGCAGGCATATGATGCGGGCCCTTCCCACCGGGAACGTGTGGTCTGATTGGAAGGAAAAGACTTGCATGCACAGCAAAAGTACTTGCAAGTCTCACGTTTTTAAGAGGCAAAATGCACGTGGCCTCCTCTGGTTTAAGTTGCTAGGGAAATATCTGAATGCCTGGTGGCTCACAGTGGAGGTAGCCTTGGGAAGTGCCTGTGAACTGTCTTTGGGGGTTGATTCTCTCAGGTTCCAAGATGCTTCAAGGGATTTTAAGGTATTGCCTTGCTTTCCTTCTTAAATGAGAGAGGCTGGGTGAGAACAAGCTCACTGATAAGAGGGCAGGACCACAGGGCAAGGCTGGCTGCTGAATGAGCAGAGGCAGACACAGACCACATCCAGAAAGAGATTTTCAAGGTAGATTTTAAGAATTAAGATAAAATGCAGCTCCAGCAGCTGTTCTGCGCAGCGTTGACAGGAGCCTGGAGAGGTGGTTATTTAAGTACTCGAGAGAGACTAGGGCTTAAGTCTAATCTCTGTGCTGTGCTCAGACTCCTAGCAAGCTCAGCACTGTGGGCCACGGGCATAGGCCAGGGCACAGTGGCTGCCACCACCCAGGCTACAAGCTTGGGATGAGTGGGAACCCAGCCACACCCAGGGCCCAGGCCAGCCTAGCCTGGCAGCCATACAGCGGCATACCTTGGCAGGTAAAAAGCTCCCTGGGAACAGGTAGGTCCCCCTAACCCCCAGAGCGGGTGGCATACCTGGATGCCACCTGGAGCCTCTGCCCGGGACTGGTGCTGAGTGAGATTTTAAGAGACCAAATTCCTGACTGAAGTTATCCTTTGAGCCCAAAGCACGTTGCATCCATCTCTGTTTTCTAAAGAACCTGATGGCTGCCTTTAAAGTGAGAGTGAGGGTGCGCTTGAAAGACAAGGAGGAAAGGACAAAACAGCCTTTCAGAGAAAGAATCCTGGGGCAGTCTGGAGAAAAGAGGAAATAAAAGATTCTTATGGGTCCCAAGAGACAGAAGATCATAAAAATCTGCACTAAAGTTCTCCCAGGACTCCTTAGTGAGAGGGGCACCCGAACCCTACGGACAGCAGAGAAAAGCATCTAGAGGGCTGGTCAGATTACAGGCTTGAGCTGGTGCTGCTGAATTGCAAAAGAGAGGATGCTTCATGCATCTGCCACCTGTAACCTAGGGTTCCCTGACCTTCTGCTGGAGGAGGTCAAAGGGGACTATGTCGGGAGGTGTCTGGAACCCAAGAAAGAGCAATAAGAGACAATTTCAGTCTGTTTTGTCCTGAGGCAGCCTGAGTGAGACTGTTTGTAGCCTGCCCCTCACACCCTTCAAAGGGAGGGGCCAAAAGAGCTTGTTGAGCTGTCTTGCACCTGACAGTGGGGCAGCAATGGGCGCTGGCCTGCCAGGCAGCTTCTCGATCACTGGGGGGATGACTGTATCTCCACTTCCAGGAGACTAGCTCAAGGTCACGTGGGCAGAGTCAGCACTTCACACCAGCCTGCCATTAGCCGCTTCATGGGAACTGCCCTGAGTTCTTACCCTGTGCCATTCTCCAGCAAACCCTGACTTCTGCTGTTATTGTACCTGTTCTCACCCTGATCTTTCTCAGTCAGGACAAAGGCTTGAATTGGGGAGAGAATCAATTACGTTTTTCCATGAGGACACACACACACACACACACACACACAAAATGTCCTCTGAATATGTTTTAATAATTAGACCTGCAGATTTTGACCTTGAAAGCTCTGTTTTCTAAGACATGAGCAGATGAGAATTTTAAAAGAAAGCTGGCTACCGTGAGCCCAGGTGGATTTGGGGCCCCCTCTGAATTGTGGGTGATGCTCCCTTGCTCTGGCTGCCCCCTCCTGGGTGCAGGGTGCTGGGGGTTCCCATGAAGCCCTGGTACAGCCAGGAGGCCAGTTTCCTGTGAGAGCCCCTCGGGGAGTCAGGACCCTCCCTGGGGTAGGTTCACATCAGAACCTCAGACAACTGCAGTTCTGTCTTTTCTTCCCACCTGCAATATTATAGTAGGGAAGCCCCTCCAGTCCCCTGCAGCTGGGCTGGGAAAGGCCCGCAGGGCCCCAGATCTGAGCCCTGCTTTGCATCCAGGAGGCGGAACCAGGGTGTCCTCACTCCCGTGTCAGGGCTGAGTCAGCTGGGATGGCCGAGAACACAGCGCACTCGTGGCCAGCGCTGTCCTGTGAAAAGGTCACCCATGTAATCGTGTATTTCTAGTAGCCTTAGTGCAGGAGGAAAAAGAAACAAGGGGGATTAATTTCACATTGTATTTAATTCAATGCATATACATATTATCAGGTCAACATATAATCAATATAAAAATCATGACTGATTCTTTTCTTTTTTCCACATGAAGTTGGTGGAATCTGGTGCCACTTACACCGAGGGCATATCTCAATTCCACTAGCCTCAGATCATGTGCATAGGTCAGGGGCCACCACCTCGGCCTGGAAAGCCCCAGAAGATGCTGCTATTACTATTCCACTGATGCAGTTGTTTTCCAAGGGGTCCCCTGGCCTTGACCTTCCAGGCAGTCCTGCTCACCACTTTCTCTGGCCACAAATAGAAGAGAGAGCCCTGCCCCAAGGTCAGTGATGCACATTTGCCTGCTGCTGTCTCAGGGACACCTGGGCAGAACCTTTAAATTCCTGTCCTTCCCGCATAGTCAGATGCTAAGTTTATTAGACCACAAAGTCCTCCTATCATGAAACACCTGCTAATATTGCACAGAACTAGTGCTGTGGAGCACACTTAAGGAGTGTGTGTGTGAGGGGAGCAAGGGTGGGGAGAGCTCTCAGTGAACAGGCTGGTGCTGCCTCATCGTTTTACTCTGAGAGCCCTGAGGTGCGTCTAACAACAGAGCCCCGACTTCCTCCTCCCACAGGCCTGAACTGGGCTTCCCTTTGGGTCAGGTGCTGTCCGAGGTGCTGGGGCACACTGGCGGATGCCCTAGAGAAAGCCCCTGCCCTGCCCTCATGGGGCGTCCGGTCTGGCCAGGGAGATGGGTGACTGTGAATACATGGTGCAGTTATTTCATGTGCATGGCCAAGAGCATCGAGATTTCTGGAAAGGAGGTGGGGCCGCTCCTTCACACCAGAGAATCAGGACGCCCCCTTCTGTGAAGGTTAATTCAGGCAGGCTGATGACAGGTGTGGGGGTGGGAGGGAGGGGACATCTGGGTACAGGTGCTCAGGAAGAGGGCACTGCGGGTCCAGAGGCCTGGAGGAGGGAGCCCGGGTGGCGGAGGCTGTGCTGACAGGGCTGGTGGACCATTCCTGATGCCCCAAACCACTCCCCCAGGAGCACCACAGGCTCTGGGCTCCCTCTTCCCATCTCCTGGCCCCCAATTACCCCATTTTCCAGACAAAGCAATTCAAGTGGTTTGGAAGCCAAATCAGAACCTCAGCCCTGGGAAGCAGCCCCGCGTAGGGGAAGATCTGAGCAGAGGCCTCCCTCCCGCCGCTGTCCCGAGCTCCTCCCGGAAATCATAGTGGCTTCTCTGCAGCGCTCTTTTTTGCACTGGAAACTGTCTTTGGTTCCTAATTTTCATGTTTTCCTGATATACATATTGCATAATCTGTGTATAAATTAATATATATATAATTTATATCAGATATAAATGATCTATCCTTACACTTGGAGTTTACATTGTACCAAGCATTGCTGATCCTGTCTTTATATAAAATTTTGATATTTAAAATAAAACATTTATTTTGATATTTATTTACTTTTTCATGTATTTTGATTTCATAAGACATTGCATTAAATAGTTATTTTGGCTCCCGTTTTGCATTTCCTTCTGAACTTTTCTACCTGAGGTGAGTACTTGATCCACCTCGCCCCAAGCCTGGGCCTGCTTGTCAGACTGTTCCCTCTGCTGATTCATTTAATCCACGGTGCTGTGGGCCAGGTGGCAGCCCTTGGGGAGCCACGAGGAATGGACCTGCGGGCAGGGTCCAGTTCTGCCCCCAATTTGCTGTGTCATCTCTGCGCTCACCTCTGACCTTCTCTGACCCCAGGTCTTTCATATGTACCAGAGGAGCTTGGTCACAAGAAGTTGCTGCTGACTCCCTCAGGATTCTGCTGGGCTGTGCTTCAGCGGTCACCTCGAGTTGAAAAGGTCAGGTTGGTACTAAAATTGCACTTCTACCAGAGAAACCTTTCCTGTGGCTGGGTTTGATGTTGAGTTCCTACCTCTGACGTTGGGTTTTAAGTAAAGGTTCTGCTGTAACGATGCTGATAATATACTGGCGATGATGGTGAGATTATGGTGATGACAGTGATGGTGACGGTGTTGGCGGTGCTGCTGCTGGTGGTGACGGTGCTGGTGGTGCTGGTGGTGACAGTGACGGTGACGGTGCTGGTGGTGCTGGTGGTGACAGTAGTGGTGAAGACGGAAATAAGGACACATCATGTCCTGTGAGTTTTAATCTGTCTCTTGTAAATAAATGGTTTTGTTTTCAAGCAGGATATGCTGGTCCACTTACCATCTCGACAGTTTTACTATTTCCAAATAAGGAAGGTGAAGATGCCCCTAAGAAAGTGACTGTCATAAGGGATAATTAAGTGTGATTGAGAACATCAGTTATAAATCAGGGTGAATTCAGAATTTATCCCCTTTCTCCTCCTTCTCTTTTTTCTTTCTTGCTTTGGAGAAATGAGTCCTTTTACAAATATAGCAAATAGGCTCAACAAATGTGTGTCGATTGCTTACTAAGAAGCAGACGTCGTATTGTGCAAGTGGTTTTGACGTGCATTCACATGCAGACATTAAGTTCAAACAATGTCCTCATTACTAGGCAGCATAATGAAGGGGCCTGCGTTGTTCATTCTTTTTCTCTCTGCTCCCCTCAATGGCTGTGTCATTGCTCACAAGGCCTCACCCGTGGCCTTTCTCTGACCTCCTCTGGTCTTCTTTTAAAAGCGAGGACGTGCTTCTGGGTAAGAGGCAGGGGAGAGATCTCCCAACACCAGTCCTGCGTGATCACCAAGACTTGCCTCAGGGTCCAGCAGGACCCAGTACTTGGTGTCCTCAGGCGGCCACGAGAGTGTCCCTGAAGAGACAGGTGTCTGGGGCACCTGGTGTCTGCAGGGCTGAGTGGGCCCAAAGCAGAGGCTGTGCCAACCAGGAAGTGAACAGCAGTTCACCTCAGGATGCATTTGGCCCCACATGTTCCCTCTGACTAGAGGCTCAGGATGCCTTACATGGTACCCTGTGCTCCTCTTGGGCTTCATTTAAAATGGAGGCAGATATTGATGGGAGCTCCGTTCTCCCAGCACTGTGGTTGACTAAGAGCCTCTACCCAGAGGTTGGCAGCAAGCTGGCAGGATGCAGTGGGGGCACCTGAGTGTTAGTGTGGGGAGTGTGGCCTGGAGACCTCACCCTTCCCAGAAGCTCCTACGTGTGCTGGCTCTGCACGTCAGCTGTAGAGGACACCCGGGCGTCACTTTGCAGGGGACACTGGCAGTTTGGGAGGCTCCGGCCAGGGACTGTGGGAGGTTGTGGAGCAGGGCGGGGAGCGCAGGCTGGGAATGGCTCGAGGCTCTCCACCCACTGATCAGGGTCTTTAGGGACTTGAATGGACAATCCTGTGCATTGTGGGAAGCCCTGTGTTTCTCCCAGGGAAAGCTCAAGCCCCAGGACCCATCCTGCCCCCCCAACTCCCATTCTGAATATTTCTGAGGTCGGGCAGGGGTGTAGCTGTGCTACTGGCTGCCTTTAGGAGACACCCATTGCCTAGTTTAGTATTTCTGTCCATGGGGCATAACTGC